>NW_022196896.1:3066704-3123040 GCF_008632895.1 Mastomys coucha
TCCATGAGGGTGCTCCCCCACCACCCAATCACTCCCATCTTCCCGCCCTGGCATTTCCCTACACTGGGGCATCGAGCCTTCACAGGACCAAAGGCCTCTCCTCCCATTGATGCCTGACAAGTCTATCCTCTGCTACGTATGCAACTGGAGCCCTGGGTCCCTCCATGTGTACTCTTTGGTTTTTATTATTATTATATTATGGTGAAGGGGCATGCCACACAGCACATGTAGAGGCCAGAGAGCAATATTCAGGAATTAGTTCTTTACTTTCTTAGTGGGATCCTGGACTCAAGCCTCGGTTGTCAGGCTTGTGAGTGTTTTTACCCACTAAGCCACTTTGATAGTCCAAGTCTTTTCTCTTCCTCTCCCCCAGCCCCCCCCCCTCGATCCCCCTGTGATCAAACCCAGCTGTGCACAAACTAGGCCAGTGCTCTACTACTGAGCCGATTCCTTGGCATATGTTTTGTTTGTTCTTGTTTTTGCTCTTGCTCTTGTTCTTTTTGTTCTTGTTCTTGTTCTTGTTTCTGTTCTTGTTTTTGTTTTGGACCAGTACCTCACTGTATAGCTCTGTAGGTGTCCCAAGATGTCCTGGAATGTGGATCCTCCTGTGCCCACATCCTGGGTGCTGGAATGTAGGCATGAGCCACTGTGTCGGGGCAATTTCCTTCTTTTTTTTTTTAATATTATTTATCTAATGTATATGAGTACACTGTAGCTGTCTTCAGACACACCAGAATAGGGTATCAGATCCCATTACAGATGGTTGTGAGCGACCATGTTGTTGCTGGGATTTGAACTCAGGACCTTTGGAAGAGCAGTCAGTGCTCTTAACAGCTGAGCCATCTCTCCAGCCCAAGGTGCAATATCTTAAGTCTGAGCCTCCTTTTGAGTCCTACAAGTCAGATCAGAATTCCTTCTAATTGTATTCCATTAGAATAATATCATATAGCATGTAGCATGAGTTGTGTACAAGCTGCTGGTCCTGTTCTTCATGGAGCAAGTCTTTGTAACAGCCTGCTGTTTGTTTGATGAGGGTGGTGGCTACTGAAGGGAAACCATGATCTCTAGGGATGATGACCTTAGCATCTGTGACCAGGGAAGCAGTCCATTGTAGTGTTGAAAGTGTGCTTACGGAGCTGAGAGGATAGTTCAGTTGGTAACAGGCTTGCCACACACCTGAGGTTAGATCCCCAGCACCCATGTAAAAAGCCAGCTTTAGTGCTGTGTAGACAGAGCTAGGAGAATTTCTGGCCCTTATATCAGCCAATCAGTGAGCTCCAGGTTCAGTGAAAGAGCCTGACTTAAGAAATAGGGTAAAGAGGGATGGAGGAAGATATCCAACATCAACCTCTGGCCTCCACACACTCTCACACACCTGGGGTCAGGGGTGGGGTGGGGAGAGGCAGCGGGCAGGGAGACAGATGGGGAGGGAGAGAATGAGAACGTGTCCATAGTGCTGTGTCAGAAATCGGGTCTAGCACAGATGTGATACAACTTACATCTTATCTGAAAGGAAGGAAGGGAACCTCTTTCTTTGCCATGCAATGACTTTGTGATCAACAGTACTGTTTTATAGCAAAGTGCTGCAACCCTGATCTGAACAAGGTAGCTGTAGAATGTACGTGCATTTTACACGTATGTAGACCATTTGAAGCCATGAGAACTTTCTGCAGGCATTCTCAACATTGGTTTCATAAAGCAAGAAACTCTGATGTGAGGCCTGGTTGATTTTCTGCTTGTTCTGTAGACGTTAATTTCTATTGGAAGTAAGATATTTTATTTCACTGACCTGAAGATTTAGCTTGCAGCACCCTTGACACACCAGAAGATGCACTTGTAGGCTTTCCGGGTTCTCTTGATTCATGCTAAGGCCACATAAGGTTTTGAACAAAAATTTCCAAGTGTATTTTCCTTCTTGGTCTTTCAAGGTAAAAGTAATACTATCTCTTAGGAGATCAAATATGTTTGGCCACTTGTTGAGTAAATTAACTTAATAGCAGTTATACCAAATGAAATCCTTGGGAAGAAAACACTGGTTTTCCTTCTTCCAACTCAACGAGTCTGTTCTAGTTTGACAGGACTCAGATGTGTAGAGGAATGTGACTCCGGCTTACTTTTAAGAGCACAGTGTAGCTCTGTCACGTGGTCACCTTTTTCTGTGTCCTCTCCCGTTAGCCCATCTTCATTGCACTGGCGAGTCTGTGGATGAGCTTCCAGGACGAGACGGTTCTGATCAGCGTCCTCAGTAACTTGACCACCAACCTGGAGCTCTTCCTGGGCACCCATGAGCTGCTCTTCCCCGAGAAAGTGATGCTGGGCCTTCTCGATGGCCTCGTTGTGAAAAGCGATCTGACGAGAATAGAGGAGCACATGGGTGAGGCACACCGCCACTGTCTCCTCCTCTTTAAGGTTATCGTTAGCTTAGAGTCACTCTTGATGGTTTCGAATTTTCATGCTCTAGCTTTCTAAAATACTAAACATCTTAAGTATGAAAGACTGATACTCATTATAGAAAATATGAAAAAAAAACCCAGACATTGTAACACACACCTTTAGTTTTCAGTGTGTAGGTGGTAGAGGCAGGAGTTCAAGGCCAGCCTAGGCTACACAGTAAGTTCAAGGCCAGCCTGAACTACAGGAAACCCTGTCTCAAAAAAAAAAAAAAAAAAAAGTGTGTGTGTGGGTTTGTGGAAAACACAGATATGGAAACTGAGTATTTTACTCCCCATAAATTAGTTCTTATTTAATCCTTCATGTCCTGGTTTTGTGTGTTCGCACATTATATTGCAGGAGTGATAGTTCTGTAACTGATATACTGAGAAAAATCCTTGCTGTTTTTATTGCAGATAAGGCTCCATTTTAAAGAATTCATGCTACCCATCTTCTTAGTGTCATGTTGGAATTCGTGAGCAAATTTAGCTAATCTTAGGCCCTTTAAAGACGTATTGATACCCTCCCTCTCTACTCCCCCCCATTTTGAGACAGAGTTTTTCTGGGTAGAGTTGTGTGTGCTGGAACTTACTCTGTAGACCAGGCTGGCCTCAAGCTTACAGAGATCTGCCTGCTGCTACCTCCCGAGAGCTGGGAGTGTGCCACCACCGCCTGGCTGACGGGTTGAGTCCTACAGAAAGGTTGACATGATCAGTCAGCTTTTAATCATTTTATCAGCTTTTTATTTTTTGTATATTAATTAAAGACAACCTAAAATTCACGAGAAATATCGAAGTAGAGCTTAGAACGAAGCACTCAAGCTTCCTCTAGAAAAATGAAGTGAGGTTATTTACTAAGTTCTTTTTGAGATTCTATTTTGGTAAAAAACTAGAAAATAAAAATGCAGTGAGTTTCTTAAATTATTAGAATATATAAAAACTGAAAGCTAAATAGGATACCCCCCAACTCCTCTCAGTGGAAATTTTTATTAACTTCATTAAAACAGTATGTCAAAGCAGATATGAAGGGAAATTGAAAAGTTGAAGTAAGTTCAGTTGTGAGTGTTCAGCTGAGCTACATCATCTTAGATTTAGAGATGTCTTTCCTACCACAGTCAAAACTTTTTCTTCACTAGAGTATTTTACCAAGTTATTCTCTCGTGAACTGGGAGAGCCCTATTCTTCTGAAAGAATTTCTACCTGCTTATTACTCCAAGAGATCTTGAGCATATCAGGGGAGGACATATTTACTTTCTCCAAGTTAGGTTTTATGTTTAGTTGTAGATACAAGGCCAAGATAAACAGGGTGTCAGCAGTTTGGGTCTAGAATCAAAGATATTAAAAATACACGTGTGGCCGGGCGGTGGTGGTGCACACCTTTAATCCCAGCACTTGAGAGGCAGATGCAAGTGGACTTCTGAGTCCGAGGCCAGCCTGGTCTGCAGAATGAGTTCCAGGACAGCCAGGGCTACACAGAGAAATCCTGTCTTGAAAAACACTAAAATATAGGTGTGTGTGTGTGTGTGTGTGTGTGTGTGTGTGTGTGTGTGTGTGTGTGTGATTATAAACGTTAAGTCTACTGGGAAACAATTTTTTATGAATGTATGATTTGTATTGAATTCATTTTAGTGATCAATGTAAGTAAAGCAACTGGTATGAGGAAGTATCCTTAAGGGTCAAAAAGAACAGGCTGGGAGGATGCTCCACGGTTAAGAGCATTTCCTGCTCTTGCCGAGGACCCAGGTGTAACAGCCTGAAGCTGCAGCACTAGGGGAATCCAACACCTTCTCCTGGTTCTGGAGTACCAGACATGCATGCAACACACACTCCTAGCTACATACTCACATATACACATATGTATGCGTGTGCACTCATACGTGTCTGGTGCTCCACATAAACATAAACACAACTATTTAAGAAAGAAGTCTAAAGAACAAAAATTGTATACTTTTTAATCAAAATCAAGCTAGTAAAAGACATTTCCTTCCTATTTGGAACAGTCTTTACAGCTTTGAGACACAGTCTAGTTACCTAAGTGCTGTATTCAAAGCATTCTCCATGTAGTGTTGTATCAAGACTTGTGGAATCAAAAATGAAGAAGATTCTCTTGGCCGTGTAACAGTTCTTTCTGCTCCGTTGCATACCCTGACAGAAGTGCTCTGGTCTGCCTTTCTCTCTCTTTCTGAAAGGTCTCTCAGTGTTCAGCCTGGAGCAGGGTTCAGATCCTACCTTTGTCTAGCAAGTTACTGACCTGAACAGTCACGGAGGACTTCACCCTTCTTTACATGAATATCACCCCCCAAGAAGTCTGATTTCGTGTGCATCGGGGGAAAGTTTGTCAGTTCAAAAAGACTGAGATGATAAGAAGTTAATGTTTAGAATGACATACTGCTGATGTATTTCAGAAATTGTGTCTTCTCAAGGGATGAAACCCATTTCCTGTTCTCTCTCATTTTAGAAGAAAGAGTGCAGTTGGCAGATTTCAGAGTACAGGAATGGCTTTTTCCAGAAACAACAGCAAACTTTAACAAACTGTTAATTCAGTACCGTGGATTTTGTGGCTATACGTTTGCAGCAACTGATGGCCTCCTCCTCCCAGGTATACTGTTAGAGATCAGAGTCTGCCCTCCTGGTGTCTGTTCCGTATGAGTGCTCACTTATTATATGAACCATGTCGTCCTTTAACATTGTGTGGACTTGAATGGTGAACCAGGGAGGGGATGCCGAGATGACCTGACACCGTCCTCACCTGTAGGTGCTTCCAGGAGAGTACATTGAACAAGAGACTGTAAGGAATGAGGGCTGGGAGGTGCAACAGGTTGACTGTCCCTGATCTAAAATGCTTCAGGCCAGAAATGTTTCTAATGGTGGGTGTGGGAGAGTCTGAGATTATTAAGGGGACAGGACCTACGTTTAAACACAGATCTGTTGATGTTTCATAGACGTTTTGTGTATAGTGTACTGAGTACGTTACTTTCAGTGCACCACATTTTTACTGTAACTTATCACATGAAATTTCTGCTTGTGGGGTTGTGAAGGAACTCCGACTGTTTCTGATTTTGGAGCATTTCATATTTTGTATTAGGGATGCTCAGCCATCATTATATACCATGGACTCTCTAGTGCCTTGAGAAGGCGATGGATGATTCTCCAGTGCTGAGGGGGTCCAGAAGCACGGTTTAGCAGTGCTAAAGATAGTGTTCCTGAAGTAAAGAGTTACTGAAAAAGACGTACTGATCTAACTGACGTGTTCACTTAAAAATATTCGTGATCACTGTAGCTACCCTTCACTAACCTACGTTAGGATTTCTCTGTTGAGTTCTTCTAAGGAAATATCTTATTAAGTATCTGTATCATATGGAACGTTATAATTTTACAAAATAAAGTAAATTAGATATCGAGAGACAATACATTATAATTCAAAAAAGTTCCATGTGCAGTGGAAATGGCAAGCAGCCGCTGGGGGCTGTGTCATAGCTAGCCCTCGTTGTCAACAGGACACACATGGGCAGAAGAAAGCTCAGTTCAAGAATTGCCTCCATCAGGTTGGCCTCAGGAACACGTCTTGGAGGCCTTCTATTGAGTACTAACTAATGTAAGAGGGCGAAGGGAACTCTGGACAGTGCCGTCACTAGGCGCGGGCTGTGTGAGAAGTTAGCAGGGGAAGCCATGGACCGTGCTCCAGGGAGCAGCGCTCCTCCATGTTCTCCTACTTCACTTCTTGCTGACAGCTGTCTGCCTCGAGTGCCTGCCTTGGCTTCCTTCAGTGAAACTGAAACAAACCCTTTCTTCCCACAAGTTGGTCCTTCGCTGTGTTTTATCAGAGCAACAGACAGCAAACTAGGACAGACTACAGTAAAAGCAAATTGGAAAAAACAAACAACTGCTTAATATTTATTTTGTACCATTAACTTACCCTTCAGCTTTTTTCTTGATCTCTTTGTTGTTTTTCTGTTTTATAATTGGTTGGTTGGTGTTTTTGTTGTTGTTTGTTTTGTTGTTTCGTCACAGAATTGCTAGAATGCTATGTGTGCATGGTAGAAGGGACAAGTTGGCTTCATCCCGTGTGATGGCATGAGGCACACACTAGACACATGGCAATGGGGTGGTGACTGACATGGCTGAGCTTCCTCCGCCAGCTGTGTTAGTAAGAACACAGCAATGTAGCAGGGTTGCCAGGCTGAGTGTTCCAGGTCCCCCTGAATAAAGTAGCGCAGGCCCTTTTGCCTCTGTTTACCACATTACCTCTACTAGTTGCCCTTGTTTGGGAGTGCAGACTATATGGCTCACCGCCCCAGGACACTGGCTTGCCACACTGTCACATCTGTCCTTTCCAGATGACGTTATATCTTCCAGCAGTCTTGATCACCTCAACTCAAGCTCTAGCCTTTCATTTTATTACTCCTTCCCTATTCCATTTTTATTAACATATTAAAATACCAATCTCATACTCCTTTGTTTTATCATGCATTTAACTTGCTTGCTTATGTGATTTTTTTTTAGTTAGTTTGTTATTCCCTTAACACTGGTCATTCTGGCCTTTAATATATGTGTGATTTGTTGGGAGTGGGCACATGCTTTCCTCCTGTATCCCTCTATTCTAAGAATAAAGCCAACAATTATTTGTTAGAGAAATAAATATAACAGCATTAACATTTCCTACATAATTCTCACAGGGCATATGGATATTAATAAGTAGCCCGCAGTCCTTGTAGAATGTTTTTATAGTAGAAAACATGCAAGTCTGTATTGAGGAAAGAATGTCATATTTTTCTCGTTCTTAACAGAGTTATTTAAAAAATAATCCATTAGGAACTGTGGACCTGGCTTAGTGGGTATGAAGCAGTAGAGGGTGTGGTCCTGGGCTTAGTGGTAAACTGAGCAAGCGTGAAGGACCTAAGTTCAGATACCTCCATTAAAAAGCTAAGTTTGGCTGTGCACAGTCCTATAGCCTTTGCTAGGGCTGGGGCACCGAAACAGGATAGGTAGGGCTTGTAGGCTGCCAGCGAAACTCAACGTTTAGTGAGCCACTGAAAAGAGGTGCTGGGAACTGACTTTGGGTCCCGTCCAAGAGCCCTATTTAATTTTTATTGGTAAGCCATTTCTTCAGCCACATAAAATATATTTTGACGTTAAACTTAAACTTATATAATTTAATAGGAATTTCACATTCTTATCATTTAATAATGTTTTAGCAGAACAAAAGTAGAACTGATATGTTAAAATGTGTATGTGTATGTATGTGTGTGTCTGTGTGTATCCATAACAACATTGGTCCTATGGCTTACCACAAAAACAAAATTGCTTGGTTCATGCCTAATTAAATTATTGTTCTTAATTTTCACAGGGAATCCAGCAATTGGGATTTTGAAATACAAAGAAAAATATTACACTTTCAATACCATAGATGCTGCATACACATTCGCAGAAAATCCAGACCATTACATTAATTTGATTAAAGAGAAAGCCAAGAAGAATGCAGAGTTAATTCAGCTACTAGAACTTCATCAACAGTTTGAAACTCTCATACCATATTCTCAGGTAAACATGGAATACTCTTGGAAATACATGGGTTTGTAATTCCTGACTCGACCAGAGTGGCACCTCAGTCTTGCTTGTTGTATATATTTCTTCCCGACAGTGGAGCTAGCACATGCAGAAGCAGGAGTAAGGCGTGGGCCCTCCTCTCTCACGTTTGACCTTGCTTTTGAGACAGTGGCTCTTTGAAGCAAAGGGTCACTTTTTCCTCAAGGCTTACTGGCCACCAAGCTCTGAGCATCTATCCCCAGCAAATGCTGGGATTATGGCATGGGTGACTATGCCTAGCTTCTGGGTAGGTGCTGGGGATTTGAACTCAGGCCTACCTGCTTTCACCCACTTGGTACCATTTAAGGGTGCAAGAATGAGATCTTTTTTTCTGCCAAAGATAGGGAAAAAGTGTTACCAGAAATCTTGGGGAGCACAAGAAGAGACATCACATGATGCCCAGGAAATCAAGGTTCCTTTGTGTATAAGTGTATTCATTTGTCAAAGAGCCCCAAAAGATTTTTGTTTTTTTTTTAAATTATTTATTTTTATGTATATGAGTATACTGTAGTTATCTTCAGACACAGTGGAAGAGGGCATTGGATCCCATTACAGATGGTTGTGAGCTACCATGTGGTTGCTGGGAATTGAACTCAGGACCTCTGGAAGAGCAGTCAGTGCTCTTAACGGCTGAGCCTTCTACCCAGCCCCAAGATTTTCGGTTTTTAATTTGGAATTGCATGAACCTAAAGACATTTTAGGGGAAGTTATTTATTGTATCAACTATTTCCCTATAGTTATTCTATTAATCATGCCCTACTCAAACTTTGTGATTTTTAGAGGCAGTTTATTCTTTTCTCTAAAACCATAGTGGAGACAGTTTCTCATCAGAGAGTGCCAACTGTACTAGATATAGGTTTTAAAACTATCAATTTTTTTTCAGATGTGCTAGAAAGCTAAAAAGAAAAAGTTACACAAAGATCAATACATCTTGCTTATTTTTAATTAGAAATTAATTTCAAAGAACTTTGAAATAGCAAAGAACACACATTGAAGTTAACGATTTAACCGACCTGAGCTCTCTCAGAGTAGAGCATCCTTATGGAGAATTCTGAGGTGGCCATCTTTCTCTGCATGGTTGTTACTGTTAGACTTTTTAAAGCTCATTTTTAACTGTGAGTGTGTGTGCATGTGTGTTTGTGTGTGTGTGCACACATGTGTGCAGGTACCAATAGAGCCCAGAATCATTAGGTCCCCCAGAGTTGAAATTATATGTGGTTGTAAGACACCTGACATGGGAGCTGGGAACCAAACTTGAGTTTTCTGTAAGAGTAGTACATGCTTAGCCACAGAGATACTTCTTAGTCCTATAACTACCTTTTTTATTGGAAATTCCCTGTTATAGAATAGATATACAATGTTTTTACCATATTACAGTACAATAAATAGGTAAATAGGTATTCCTCAGCACCAACAATAAGAAAACAACCATTAACAAATGTCACAGCTGCCCACGTATGCCTCTCCCATCTCCATCTCAGTATTTATTAGTTGGTTAATATTTGCTCCTTGACTTCTCTTCCTGTCTATGCATGTATTAATAAGGAATACTTCTCTGAAATAACTAGCTTCTGTCCGATTTTCTCCCCATTGGATTTATGGTTTGAATGCGACATGACCTCAGTCAGGTCATGTATCTGAACACTACAGTGGCACTGTTTCGGAAGGCTCTAGAAGCTTGAGAGGTGGAGCCTCACTGGAGGAAGTGGGTTACTAGGACTGGGCCTGGAGGGGGTTTACATTTGTTTTTAATTTAGAGATATTTTAATTATGCGTGTGCATGTCTCTGTGTGGGTGCCTGCACATGAGTACAATGCTCACTGAAGCCAGGGAAATGTGTCAGATCCTGCAGAGCAGGAGTTACAGCAGTTTGTGAGCTACCCAGTGTGACTGCTGGGAGCTGAACCTGGGCCCTCTGAAAGAGCAACAGGTGCCCATAACCACTGAGCCATCTGTCTCGAAAAAGGCAGGCTAGTTTAGGGGCTGTCTATTCTGCTTACTCACTTAGTTTTAAAACAATTCCTGTCATGATAACTTAGTGATAACTTTCTATTTGATTTGGTAAAATGTCACTTTTTTTCCCCTCAAAAACCCTTCACTATACTTGGTACTTTTTAATCTTATATAAAATTAAGATGAACATTTTTACAAAATAAATTACTGCTTAATTTACAGGGGATGCTAGTAGATAATGGAACATCATGATGTAGAAAGGAATAAATTAGAGGACTATAAATAAATCAAGGGAGAAGGAATTTTAAAATAGCCATGCACAAAATGAGGGATTGGAACCATTTTTTGTTTTGTTTTGTTTTTTTTATTAGATATTTTCTTTATTTACATGTCATATGATTTCTCTTTTCCCAGTTTCCCCTCCAAAAAACAAACAAACAAACAAAAACAACAAGAACAAACCCCTGTTGCCTCCCCGCTCCCCATGCTTGCCACCCTACTCTCTCCCATTTATTGGCCCTGGCATTCCCCTACACTGGGGCACAGAACCTTCACAGGGCCAAGGGCCTCTCCACCCACTGATGATCGACTTTGCAATCCTCTACTATACACATGCTGCCAGAACTGTCAGTCCCACCATGTATAGTCCTTGGTTGGTGGTTGAGTCCCTGGGAACTCTGAGGCTACTAGTTAGTTCATATTGTTGTTTGTCCTAAGGGGCTGCAAACCCCTCAGCTCCTTTGGTCCTTTCTCTAACTCCTTCATTGGGGACCCTCTACTCAGTTCAATGGATGGCTGTGAGCCTCTACATCTGTATTAGTCAGGTACTGTCAGAGCCTCTCAGGAGATAGTTTCTTTCTTTTTTTTTTCCCAGACAGGGTTTCTTTGTGTAGCCCTGGCTGCCCTGGAACTCACTCTGTAGACCAGGCTGGCCTTGAACTCAGAAATCTGCCTGCCTCTGCCTCCCAAGTGCTGGGATTAAAGGCATGTGCCACCACTGCCTGGAACCATTTTTTAAAGGATTTGAGGGGGGAAATCTGATTGCTGTTGCAAAAAATATACGCATGAAATAGAAATTGATGTCAGTAACATCAATAAAGAATATTGATGTTAAAGAATTAAATCCATTCCCCCAAATGGATTTAACTGGATGTAAAATTTTGGCAGCAATATAATGTCCTAGATAGTTAGTCTGAGGCTCGTACCTAATGAGAATAAAAAAACTTGTAGAAAAAAATTGGACAGCACCTGGAGAAATGTCATATTGTACGTGAAGCAAGCTAAATAGGTTTCACATATGTTGTAAAGTATTGTGTAGGGTTTTTTTTTTACAAGTATTCCAGTTTTACATCTAGAGTGGCAGTGATACTTAACACAAGAAAGTATTCATGAAAGATGGCTACCTCTTTGTAGCTGGGGGCATTATTATTTATGGATTTCAAAATATTGGTTATGGAAGGCGTGGCCCTTGGCATCTATAGAAAGTACCCACCAGGCTCCTCGTTTGTTTCTGTTGCTGTTAAGCTGTCACATCAGCATAGAGGAAGGAGAGCAGGCCTACTCTAGCTCACAGTGCCATGGCTACAGTCTGTCATTACAGAGACATCAAGGCTTCAGGAACTTTCACGGCTAGTCACATTCATATTCATAGTAAAGGCTGGAGAAGGAAGTGTACTAATGCGATCCACAACTCCCACCTCAGGGTGAGGTAGTGTTTGGGAGTGGTCATGTTATCATAAATTCCGTGTTCCAGCATGGAAGCAGTTTCATGAAGCTTTTAGAGTAACAGAACAAAGAAAGTCAACTCCAGACCCAATTGATTGTGGGCCATCTTGAGCCCTCTTAGTACCAATACATTGCCCTCCCTTATTTGTAGCTAACATCTTTGTGATCACTAACTAGGTGAAGCCTGTGGAATGCACAGATACCTAGCTGTCCATAACCCAGAAGGCTGAGTGTCTCCAGACAGCTCTGAGGACTATAGCAGAGACTTGTCCGTTTTGTTAGACTTAGAACATCCCAAACTCTTCCGAGTCAGTCAAGCGTGGTCAGTTAATCAGGAGAAGGTTCAGCCAGAGGTGCGGCTCCTTTCCAGACACTCTGTGAGTTCCTCCTGTTGATAGAGCATCACATTGCGTGTGTATGTGTGTATCTGTGTGTGTTTGCATGTGTGCATGCACATGTGTGTGCACATATATACTGCATGTTGGTGGCCTTGTCCCTAGGAACTCAGTCCTAAGATCTGGTAGAGAGGCTGTCTAATAGGTAGAAGAGCTGGTAAAGCCATTAGGGGGAGAAACAATGGGATCATGCATAGCATTACCATCTACTAGTCTTTTAAATTCCAGTTCCCCCCGATCCATATTGGATAAAATATTAAGAATAATGTGTTCAACTTTAAAATAATAATACTGCCTGGCCTAATGGAATGAAGATAACAGATGAAAAAAACCAGACATTTTAAATTGTAATTTAAAACTAGATTGACGATGTGTTTACCCACTGCACTTAAAGTTACTTGTATTCCATAATATCTTTTAATTTTAGATTTTATTTTTGCTGGCTTGACTTGTAACCTCCTGCGGAATGGCTAGCTCTAATTCTTTGTAAAAACTGGTCTTTCCCTCTAAATTATCTTACTGTAGATACTTAGTCACTGCTGTTAGGATTTTGTTACTACACTGCACTGGGAAAGGGAACATTATTATTATTATTGGGAAAGAGTCACATTATTAGAAGAAATTCGATAATAGTATATATAGTACTTCTTTTAACAAGATTGTCTTTTTCATGCAAGAACAATAACAGTGGTGGAGGTCAGAACTGTTAGAAGTCAGAGTATTATAGGTCTTATAAACATAACCAAATCCTACTTCGTATCTTAATGGTTAGATGTGAAAATGAGGACTGGAGCGATGGCTAACCAATTAAGAGCACAGGAAACTGAGGTTTGGTTCTGAGCACATAGAAGGCAGCTCACAACCACCTGGAGTTCCAGCTCCCAGGGGAGTCAACACCCTCTTCTGGCCACTGGAGGGGCACATGTGCATAGATACACACAGAACTTAAAAAAAAAAAGCTTTTTAAGACCCATCAATAAAAATTATGAAACTGTGAATGTTGTCATTAGAAACCAATATTTTTATATAATTTGGATTAGAAGCATTAATCCAACTCTTTGGGCATTTTAACTGAAGTGAATGGAGCAGGAACCAATGTGTTTGTTAGCCATCCAAGGACACAGCAGGGATCTGCATTGGTTACTTGTTTACTATCTCAACATTTGTAACACTAACAGAAACTTACAACCTAATGGGTTAGACCCAGTTAATAAGTTATTCTTTTTCTTAATAGGAAAAAATTCATTCATCTTGTATATAAGCATTTGAAATTAAAATATAGGTACCCCCCCACCCACCCACACACATACATGGTGCTGCTTTTGAAAGTTTTAAGATAAAATTTTATCAATTTAAGGACTAGATTTCTTTTATCTACAAAGACTGGGAAAGCATTTGAATCTTTTAAACATGAAAACTAGACTTAAGTAAGGTAGGCTTTCAAGTAAGCAGTCATAACAAAAACATGACAAGTGTGGCCAGAGAGAGGCTCAGCAGTTAAGAGCACACAGTCTGCTCCGCTGGAGGACTCAGCACTTCCATAGTGGCTCGCAACTGTCTGCAGGTCCAGTGCCAGGGGCTCAGATGCCCTCTTCTGGTCTACACTCCCATATGTGTGACATACATTCACACAGACACATAAAGATAATATTTCTGGAAATGAAATAATGATTTTTTTTTTTTTTTTGGTTTTTCGAGACAGGGTTTCTCTGTGTATCCGTGGCTGTCCTGGAACTCACTCTGTAGACCAGGCTGGCCTCGAACTCAGAAATCCGCCTGCCTCTGCCTCCCAAGTGCTGGGATTAAAGGCGTGCGCCACCACCGCCCGGCTGAAATAATGATTTTTATGACTATTACAAGAATGAAATAAAAATTTATTTTTTAATTAGAACCTGTTTGGGAAGAAAATCCTTATAGAGATATCAAAAATTTTTATGACACTAACATTTTATAGCCTAATGAAAACTTTATCTTATCCAGTGAATGCTGTTTATACAAACAGATTGTATTTTATGGGTTTACGAAGGAAATAGACCCAAAGCTGATTCACCGTACCCATGTGTATTAGTTACTTTTCTGTTTCAGTAATAAAACCCCATAACCCAAAGCAACTTATAAAGAAGGAGCTAATTTGGCTTCGGCTCCCAGGAGGCTAGAGTAGGAGAGACATGAGACGAGCAGTAGGAGAAGGGATCCGGCTGACGGCGTAATTGGCACAGAGGAAGCAGAGAATGTGAACTGGACACGGTGGAACTATAACCCCCAAAGCCTGCCCCTGGTGATGAGCTTCTTCCAGCGAGGCTGCGCCTCTTAGAGGTTCCACAACCCCAAACAGCATTGACAATGGGAGATGAGGGTTCAAATGCATGACCTTTGGGGGACGTTTCTGAGTTTATAAGCTTTTTACAATATTACCAAAATATGCTTACAAATCCCTCTATGTGCACTTTAATAGGGCACACCAAAAATAAAAGTAGTTTTAGCACATAATAAAATAGCAAGAGAGCACAGTTTGTTATAAATCTTTTTGGACACAATGCATGAAAATATTACTTAGCACATATGACACAACTCCAGGAAATCAGGTGCAGCTAGCCAAAGGGAACATTTATATTCTTTTTATGCCCCCTCCTATATCCCCTTTAGGATGTAAGAAAGCTTTACTGGCATTGGAGATCAAAAGTGTTTCCTGTAGACTTACATTTATTAAATAGCATAGTGAATATGTATTTCTGATGAAAAACTCCTGTTTTTTTGGGGAGGGGGAGTGAATGGTAGTTGAGAGGCAGAGGCAGGTAGATTTCTGTGAGGCCAAACTGGTCTACATAGCAGGACCTTGTCACAAACAAACATGTAAACAAACAAGAGATGAGGAAGAAAGTCTCTCTCTGTGTCTCTGTCTCTTTCTGTATCTCTCTCTGTCTCAGTCTGTCTGTCTCCTACCTATCTGTCTGTCTGTCTATCTATCTATCTATCTATCTATCTATCTATCTATCTATCTATCTATCTATCTATCTGAGACAAGGTATCATTACGTAGACCAGGATGACCTCAAATTTGCAAAGATCCATCTACTAAATACTAGGATTAAAAGTATGCACCACCATGTCCAGGTGAAGAAAATGTCTTTTAGAATGTTACTTTAGGTCACAGCTTTTCCTCTTAATTTATAGTGAAGCTAAATTATATTTCTACTATTTGCTTATGCACTAAAGGAAAGATAAAGGGAAGAGTTATAGCTCCTTGGATCAGGCATCAACGAACTGGTCCAGTATTCATCTGGAATCTAGCTGCCTTCCTAGCTTTGGCAGTGCTTGCCTGTCTCTTCCATTGGAGTAGGCAACACACGCCTGTTCCATACAGCCCTGTACCCAGGATCTTGTCAGTATGTGCCCTCAGGTGACTGTTTTCCGTATGGGCATCCCTAGAGACCCATGGATCAGAAATGCTTCTGTTTAGTGTCGAGTATAAAAACGAGACACACAACAGCTGTTTTTCAAACCTGTCATACAGTGAGGACATAGAGAGTTCAAATTTATGTTTTGATAAAGTTATGGAAGCCAGCCCCTTCCTCAGAACATCACAGAGGCAGAAGCTGACCGAGCTCCCTTGGCTGAGGTATTACTCTTATCGAAAGAAAACAGAGAAACACAGAACACGTTTAACACTTAAGGTTAAGAGAAAGTAGAGAAGAAGCAATTATTCTCATGTGCTGCCTTGGATCCAGGGTGCGCTGTTTGGATAGCTTCCTCATTGTATTTTGGGGGTGCTCTCTCAGAGGCAAGAGTGCTTAGAATGCCTGGGGTTGTCAGTCCTTTATAATGATGTCCCCCTCAAAAAAAGCTGTGTCCTGTTTTATCTTATTCAGGAATGGGGTATCGATAACTCTAGAGAACTGATCAAGTAAGTCAGTCTCTGGCCGTAGAAACAGAAATGAAAGGACCCAGGGTAACATGTGACCTGTGCTCGGCATTTGACACAAGCCAAGTGACAGAAGGGGAAACTCAACAGTATTTCATGATGGGCCTCAGCATGAGTCTCCAGAGCTGTAAGGGTGTAGGAGCAGAAGCATAGCTCCAGATAATCGTCTTAGTTGCCTGTAGAGTTCCTTGTCTCAGGCCGTATTAGGATCTGTGGCTTTGATACCATTTCAGGTTGTGTTCTATTGCTGTGATAAAACACTGACCAAACCCATCTCGGGGAGGAAAGGGTTTATTTGGTGTATTCCCATCATCAGAGAAGCCGAGGGAGAGCAGAAGTAGAGTCAATGGAGGAATAATGCTTACTGTTAGCCAGGGCTTGCTGATTAGCTTGCTTTTAATACAATCTATGACCAGTAGTGGCACCATGCACATCAACCATCACAATAAAATGCCCTGTTGACTTTCCTATAAGCCAGTCTGATGGTGACATTAGTTCCTTCTTCCTAGATGATTCTAGCTTGTGTCAAGTTGACAAAAGCCAGGACAGATGCTAACAATAATTTTTGGACTAATTGGCATAATAAAGATACTTTAATACAGGCTTAAGTACAGAGTTTAATGCTTAAGGAGAAAAATAGGCATTCTTGTGTGAGTATAGACTTCTCATGGGAGAGTAGCTTTTACAAATGAGAATTCTTAATGTAGCAGGGAATCTTTTCTCTCTGCACGTTACGTTAAAATAGGCCACGACAGTCTTTTCCTTTGGCATAGATTTGTTCTGTTAGGAAATGAAGAAGGAAAAGACGGGATCAGAGACAGGGGTGAAAATAAGGGGTTATCAGTATTTGTCTTTAGTTCTGGTTTTACCTTTAAAACTTTTAAATTAAAAGAAAAATTAATGCCTCTTCTTAACTCACATACAGTTTTTGAAGCTCTTATTAATTTTTGTAAATTAGTTATGTTACCATTGCTTTCTTCAGATAATTCTATATTTCAATTCAAGTAAGCTGCCTATTTGTGATTTTCTTTTTTTTTTTTATTTTATTGTCTTAGACTTTTAGTTAAGAAAACAAAGCACTTTAAAGAATAGATATTCCCCTTAAAGGGAAATATAAAGTCAATTTATCTATGTTCTAAATTCTTTTACACTTGAAAGTTGAATTATGTACTGAACAAACATAAAACCAATAGAGTGCAAAGTATCTGTTTGCCCTTCCCTCAAAAAAGCCCCTTTCCTCCCTTCCTTAGATTAGATATGAAAGAGAGCAGCTGCTAGCAAGCTTAACCAAAATGCTTGAAAGGACCAAAACCACCTCAGAAACCAAGATGCCTTCATAGCAGGCAGGCAAAGTGGACTCCTTGAACCAAACACTGTAAGCAAAGCAGAAATGGCAGTAGAATTCATCTACCAAATAAGCATCCTTCTCAGAATAAACAAACCAAGAGAGATCTGAGAGAGCTCAGAAAGAGCTTTCCAGAATCCACCTAAGGAGACAATGTCAGAGGGTTTGGCCACAGAGGTCCAGACCTTGCCACTAGTGAGTGACTCCTCCTGTGAAAAGTAGATTGTTCTTGGGACACTAAATTCTGGCACCATAGATGTTGAAGTAAAATAGAGCTCTTACCTCAACGGGAATAAGAGATAGCTTGTCCTGGACCATGGTCTAGGGATACAGACAGATTTGGGTTACCTCAAATTCCATATTCCAAAGTATAAGCAGTTTCAGGAAGGTTTTATAGTTTTACAGAACATAGAAAGTCTTTTTTTTCACCCCCTTGGTTTTTCAAAACAGGGTTTCTTTGTGTAGCCCTGGCTGTCCTGAAACTCACTCTGTAGACCAGGCTGGCCTCAAACTCAGAAATCTGCCTGCCTCTGCCTCCCAAGTGCTGGGATTAAAGGCATGCGCCTACCACTGCCTGGCAACATAGAAAGTCTTAAGACGAGTGCTTTTCAAATCCATCCATAAAAGCTGAATGGTGGATCAAAGCAAAGTGGGAGAATCTCTCCTCTAGGCCTTACGTGCTGTCTGATGACATCCAGCCTTTTGGTGGGTGAGAGGTATTTGTTTTTATATCCCAACAACTTATCCTAATTAATTGTCAAAAAGATGTTATCTCACATATAGACAAGGGCGATAAAGCTGGCCCAAGATCAGATGTCATACAGACCCTACAAGAACACAAATGCCAGCCCAGGCTACTATACCCAGCAAAATTCTCAATTACTATAGATGGAGAAAACAAGATATTCCATGACAAAACAAAATTTACACAATATCTTTCCACAAATCCAGCCCTACAGAGGATAATAGATGGAAAATATCAACATAAGGAGCAAAACTACACCCTAGAAGAAGCAAGAAAGTAATCTTTCAACAAATCCACACAAATCTAATTCTACCTCTTACAACAAAAACAACTGGAAAGTGACAATTACTTTTTCTTAATATCTTAATATGAAAATTAATATTACCAACATATCGTAAGCAATTGAAATCCAATAATATGAGGAATTAGAAATTTGTTTGTTGTCATCCAATGGTCTCTCTAATTTGGTAATTGGAGAAATAGGTCCAATATTGTACAATCTATATATACTTTAAGCTTGTTTGTTTGTGACAGTGTCTGGCTGTGTACAACATAAGGGTCTTGAAATCTTGCTTCTCCTATCTCAGTCCCTCTATTAGTAGTATTGTTTATTTCATGTTTTTACACCGGTTTTCAGAACAGCTTATATATTTCAAAAGTATTTATATACCCAAAAGAAACATAGACGATCAACTAGGGGGTTGGCTTGTAAGAGAACAACAAAGAGTGAGACTGAATGCTTTGCTTGACGTTTGTAACTCTTGTATCAAGTTTGAAGAAAAGGACTTTATAAGTTACTCTTTCTCTGAGATGCTTTTCCAAATTATCACAGCTAATGAACCAAATTCTTACCCTCACCTAATGTCTGTGACACCCTCCAAGCAGAACCATTGTTCATTGAAACAGTTGGTGAATGACTTTATGTATAGACCATCTTAATACATATACCATTTCTTAAATGAATGTAACCTGTTTTCTGTGGCCTGAGAATAAAGTCACTCACTCAAGTCAAATAGTTTTGACCATAGCAGAAAGTCTGTATCCAAATATCGTGCCTACAATTCATTTCTTGGTGCAGCAGAACTGTCAACTCTCAGCTTAGCTATGATGGAGGTAAAATCCTTTGAAGATGTGAAGGTCACTGAAGGACAGCCTTATTACAATGAAATCCAATGTCTAAAAATTGTTCTTATTTTGGGCTTGTACCACAGTAAGAGCCAAGATTTTAAACTCTACCAAATACAAAACAAACAAAAAGACTTTATATATTTATGTTCATTTAAAAAAAATACTAGTAGTGATGTATTATTTTGAAATATACAGTTAATATGTTTGGAGTTATTTAAAATTTATATTGAGAAAAATGCATTTTCACTATTGCTGTAGACGAGCATCTACATAAGACAGTTAAATTGATTGTTGTTTTATATCAAACAACTTTTATAATACTTATTTATATTGTTATAGTATTTTATAAATTTTAAGTAATATGACAAAAAAAGGTATTGTAGGTATTGAAGAGGGGGTGTCTGGGAGGAGTTGGGGTACAAAAGGGAAACAAGAATGTGGTTTAATTCTATTTACTTAAAATATGTTTTTAAATGTTAACAAATTCAAATAAATTGAAATCATGTAACTTTTCTCATCATAATGCAATAAAAGTTAAAAAAAAAAAAAAAAGATGGCCCAAGATAATTTAGGCCTGATTTGTAGTATTCCAAATTCTCTAGAATTATTCAAATACTACTCAGTTAATCACACAGGAAGGCTCAGTGGAAAGCACACCTTCTTTCCAGGAACTTCCATTCTTGATGTATGCTAATACTCAGCTCACTTTCTTTACTCTTACACAATTCAGAAGCTTTTTTTCATAGGGAATGGTGCCACTCAAAGCGGGCTGGGGGTGGGGAGTCTTCCTTTGTCAATTAACCTAGTCAAGATAATCCTGCATAGACTTTACAGGCCAACCTGATCTAGAAAAGTCTTCATCCAGACTCCCTTTCCAGGTGATTCTAGAATGTTCTACATTCACAATTAAAACTAACCATCACATGGCCTAGTCGGTCATCAATGGGAAGAGAGGCCCTTGGTCCTGTGAAGGTTCTGTGCCCCAGTGTAGGGGAATGCCAGGGCCAGGAAGTGGAAGAGGGTAAGATGGTGAGCAGGGGAGGGGGAGGGAACAGGAGTTTGTTCTTGTTGTTCTTTTTTGGTTTTCTTTTTTTCTTTTTGGAGGGGAAACTGGGAAAGGAGAAATCTTTTAACATGTAAATAAAGAAAAAATATAATAAAAATAGTTTATATCACTACAATCAGATTCATCTCAAATCAGACCACTTTTTAAACTGGCTTCTGGGGCTGGGGAGATGGCTCAGCAGTTAAGAGCATTGGCTGCTTTTCTGGAAAACTAGAGTTTAGTTTCCAGTATCTACAGGTAGCTCACAAATATCCTTAACTCTAGTTCCAGGGTGCCTGGTGTCCCCTTCTCCCTCTCAGGACACTGTACATACCCATGCATACACAGTACACACATAAGTAAAAATAAAGATTTTAACTGGCAAAAAAATAAATAAAACTAACCATCACAATTACCTATGTATATTCTCCTTTTCCATTTTCTTCATTTGTGTTAATTAGTCCTATTTGTTCTTTCCTCTGTGAAAGATTGGGGTTGAGGAGATGAAGGGCATAATCGAAATGAAGAGAGCAGAGTGTAGAGTCTCTATGCTTAGCCATATTATAGTGTTACAGCTTCGATTACAAAAGACATAGAGCAGGGGCTGGTGAGATGGCTCGGGGGTAAGAGCACCGATTGCTCTTCCAAAGGTCCTGAGTTCAAACCCCAGCAACCACATGGTGGTTGGACCTCTTCCCCGAAGATAAATGTGAAGAGTGTGATGTCTGGCCAAGGAGGTTCCTGTTGGAGTATGAAGGCAAAACTCTGCAAACATCATCTGGCAAGGGCATTGTCCTGGCCTGATGTCAGTTCAGCAGATCTTCTTCACTCAATTTTAAAATTAAGACTTTAGAAAATGTTCAAGCTTTTTTTAGTGGGGGTAAAATCTGGCCAGGAAACAAAGAAAACAAAGGCTAACGGTGCACTTCCGTCACTTCCCAGCTAAGGGGTAGAGCGTGCGCTGGGTCACATTATGGGCCTTGTTGAGTGAG
The DNA here is from genome assembly GCF_008632895.1 of Mastomys coucha. Lineage (NCBI taxonomy): Eukaryota > Metazoa > Chordata > Mammalia > Rodentia > Muridae > Mastomys > Mastomys coucha. The sequence goes on from NW_022196896.1 coordinate 3,087,969, forward strand.
CCTGTATTTATCTCATACATAATTTTTTTCTTTTTACTACATTGACAAGCAACCTTAGCAGTACTCAGAAGAAGTGGTTAAAGTGGGTGCCATTGTCTTCTTAGAGTATTTTCTCATTTCATGATGTGGTCTGATGTAGGATCCCCACCTCCACTCCCATGGATTTTTGTGGGCTAAAAGTCCCCATCATATCATTTGCTGAGATGATATCAAGTTGTTTTTGCATCTATTGAGAGATGAGTCAGCGTTTGTTCTGCCATCTGCCTGTGTTGAAAATCATTATATATTAATATACTTACAAGATCAAAACAAGCTTACTTCAAGGTTGAGCTGACTTTGCCCAGTTCTATTATATTTAATATATATTCCTACAATTAATTTAATATTATAAGATGTTTTTCAGGTATAGGTCACATGCTTTTAAATACATTCTCTTCACAGTTCAGTTCTCCATAACTACAAATTTCCTTAGTATAAAGTTGTTCGCTTGCTCACGTAGGACAATTTTTACTTTTAATTCCAAACAATTTATTATTTGTGTCTATTTTTTCCTTGAGCTTTCATGTAAGTTATTTTTTAAGATTTATTTATTGATTTTATGTTTGTCAATACACTGTAGCTGTCTTCAGACACACCAGAAGAGGGCATCAGATCCCACTACAGATGGTTGTGAGCCACCATGTGGCTGCTGGGAATTGAACTTAGAACTTCTGGACAAGCAGTCAGTGCTCTTAACCACTGAGCCATCTCTCCAGCCCCTCATGTGAGATTTTAAAATGTACTTTTCTTTCTTACAAATACATATATGAGTCTTTCAGACTTAAAAAAAAAAAAAAAACATGTAAAGGGGCTCAGCAGTTAAGAGCTCTTCCTCCTTGCTTTTTAATTTTGGACTTAGGATTACTATCGTAAAAAGCCTCCAAAGTATTTGTAGTCCCAGACTGACATGTTCTGACTTTTACCATCAAATTAGTCTTCTCAAGACAATGAATCTTAAATTTTAAAGTTGTAGATTCTCTGTATATGTCAGGTCCTTGTGAATAGTATAAAAATTATTATCTCAAGTTTAACATATATACATACATATATATTTGTGCTCAATGAGATACATTATACAAAATTATAATTTAGAAAAAATATGACATGAGTCAATTACTCAAAAACACATGAGAAGAAAATTTTAATAAATATTTTCATATAAATTAGAAAAATGGCATTTGCCATTTTACTCTGAACTTTAAAAGCTTTGGTGTGTTTGATGTTCGTTTGGTGTTCATGAGATATATAGTTGTTTTGTTGTTGTTATTTGTATTATCCTTTTACAGCTAATTCCCAGCCATGATTGCTTAGTGTCAGACAATGAGTTAATATCTTGGTCCTACACTTCTTTTACCTGTCCAGATATTTTCTTAAAAGATATATGTTCAAAAAAAAAAAAAAAAAAAAAAAGCCAAAAAAAAAAAAAAGATATATGTTCTTTAAAGATATTTTTAATGGGTAAGACCATGACTCTGATGCAGATATAAAGATGAGTATGTGTTAAAGAGAATATAAAGTCTTCAGTCAGTCATCAGTCATGAACTTTTATCACCAATCTAAAAGAACATGCTAAGCTCAGAGTGGTGGCACACTTCTAGAATCCTAGAGCTTGAGTGGGGGGGCAAAGCTGGAGAATAGCAAATTTGTAGCCAGCCTGGGTTACAGGATGCCACCTTGTGTCAAACCCCTCCTCCATAAAAAGAAGCAGAGTCTTAATAGATACATTTATGTATCTGAAAAATATCCAAGTAAGTGTGCAAATAAAGACAAGTGTATTTGTTTTCCCACACAGGGAAAGCAGATTATCAGACTTTACATGTGTATAGACAAAAACTGTTTGGCCTTATTGTCTGTCAGTTGCAACTCCCAGATGGAAGATAGCTAAGGACAGTGGAGTTAGACTTAGGTAACCAGACGTGTATGCTGTGGAGACAATGCACAGCTAGCTTTCTATTAAAACGTGATTTTCCTCTGTGCTCCCAGGTCTTTCTCTTTTGTGCTTTTTAAATCCACAGCTGTTCTTCAGTGACCTTCAGATGCCCATGGAAGTAGGATTTTTCCCTCTGTCTCCCATAGAGTCCTTACTGCCTTACTTAATTACCATTTACTTCTATCCTAACAATAGTGTTAATTGTCTTTTTATTATGCTTTTGTCTACTCTACTATATCATGAGAGATTCCAATCTAGATTTGGTGGAATTGATCATCTTAGCTGTTATGGGAAGTCACTGTCCCTCCCCCTTACTATGACCAGTTCCTTTCTAACTATCGCTAATGCCATTGAGTACAACATAAGCAAATGTTCTTTAGCTCAGAATTACTAATACTTAATATCAGCTGTCCTTGGAGAAACCAATATATTCAGATAAAGACAAAAACCCAAAAACCTTTGGGTGATCTCTTATGGATGTTCAAGTTCAAAACACATCCTAAAGAGGGTCAAATACATGTGACTTATGCCTAATATTTGATAACTAGTTTTGCTTTCTATTTGTACTTATACTACCCACTGTAAAGAGTAGAAAGAAACATTTGAAAGTTTGATAATGGACTGGAGAGATGGCTCAGTGGTTAAGAGCACAGACTGCTTTTCCAGAGATCCTGAGTTCAAATCCCATCAACCACATGGTGGCTCACAACCATCCATAATGAAATCTGATGCCCTCTTCTAGTGTGTCTGAAGACAGCTACAGTGTACTTAGATATAATAATAAATAAATATTTAAGAAAAAAAGAAAGTTTGATAATGAACAATGCTTTTTCCCTCTAAAATACCCTCCCACAATAAGTTCACAAAGTTATGCACAGAGCCGGACTCTGCAGGAACAGAGTTACACTGGGCTTGCTGATTATATGCTCTTCCTGGCTGGCATTTACAAGTATATTCCATGTTCCAAAAGTATTTCCTTAGTCTCTTGGCAGTTTCAGCTGAATAATTTTAGTTATCTGCACGTGATGTTTACTTTTTCTAACTGCTAATTATGAACTTGTGTTTCTTTAGATAAAAGATGTTGACAAGCACTATATAAAGCCAATTACAAAGAGTGACAACAGCACACAGACAGACACACACATATTGCCACCTACGACCATGAGAACATATGAGTGGAATGAATGGGAACTAAGAAGAAAAGCCATAAAACTGGTTTGTAACAGTGTTTCCTAAATTGTTCCTAAGCTCTGTGTGTGTGTGTGGGGGGGGTGTTGAGGGATGGGGGGGGTTGATGTTGTTACAATAGAGTTGGTAAGTTAAATTGTTTATATAAAAGAATTTAGTTCTGCACAGTTCCCTGCAGACATAGAAGTAATCAGCATGATTTATATGTCGCCAGCTTCCTATATAGTAGTCTTCTAATTTTAAACCTGTATAGACATATGGAAGAAGGAACCCATCTTGACTGACACCCTCCGGATACTAAACAAGGACACTTGCTCTTTCCTTCATTGTTTTAAAAGCATAGTTTCCGGGCTGGAGAGATAGCTAAGTGGCCACTGCCACTTTTGCAGATGCCCTAGGTTCGATTCCAGGCACACACTTGGGCAGCTCAAGTTGCCAGCTCCAGGGAATCTGACACTCTCATCTGACCTCTGCAAGCCCTCAAACACAAGTAACACAGATACATACACATAAGTAAAAGCCAGAATAAATCTTAAGTATAAAAGAATACCTTTTCTCTAGCTCTGGTGGTGCAAGCATGTTCTTTCAGCTACTTGGAAGTCTGAGACCTGCCTAGGTTAAAAGGCGAGTTTATGGACAGCCCGCAAGAACCTTGTCAAAGATATTGTGCATGTGCATGTGCATGTGTGTATGTGTTGTGTGTGTTTGTTGTATGTATATGTGTTGTTTTTATGTATGTGTGTTGTGTATGTATGTGTGCAGTATATGTGTTTGTTGTGTGTCTTTGTGTGTGTTGTATGTATGTGGTGCATATATATGTGTGTATTGTATGTGTATTGTGTGTTGTGTATGTTGTGTGTATGTGTTGTGTGTCTGTATGTGCATGTATTATATTTATGCGTGTTTTGTGTGTGTGTATTTGTATGTGTTGTGTGTATTTATATATGTGTGTGTATGTGTGTGATGTGTGTATATGTGCATGTTGTACATGTGGGTTGTATGTGTTGTACGTGTGTGATGTGTGTGTTGTGTATATATGTAGGAGGGTGTGGTGTGTGCTGTATATGTGTGTGTGATCAATACATGGTGGTGTGGTGTGTAAATGTATGTGTTGTGTGTGTACTTGTGTGTATGGTTTGGGTGTGCATGTGTGTTGTGTGTATGTGTGAGTATGTGTGTGATGTTTGTATGAGATGTGTGTGTGTGTGATTTGTGTGTTGTGTGTGTGATATGTGTGAGATGTGTGTGATATGTGTGTTGTATGTGTGTGTGATAGTAAGTGTGTTTCAGGTGTGTGTAGTGTGTGTCTGAGTGCTGTGTGTATGTGTGTTGTGTATTAAAGGCTACAAACATAGCTTAGTGGTAGAGCACTAGCTAGCAGCCCCGAGTTAAACCACCGTACCAGAAAACAGAACAAAACCAACATCAACAGCAGTCTATTCCTCGCTCTACTGTTTTTAGCCTGCTCGATTAAATCACAGAAATTGTAGTATCCTTGCCTACTTTAGGATAGGTTTTTATCATGTAGCCCAGGCTGGCCTGCAATTCAATATGCCCCTGCCTTAACCTCAGCTTCCTGAGTGTTGGGGTTACAGTTATATACCTCATGCCTGCCCACATTCTGTCAGACACCGTACTTTCCCATCCTACGGATTCTGGGTCATTTTAATCATAAGCGGTGCCTACTCTTAAAGCCTGTCTTTGAAGCTTTGAATTTCCCACTTGCTTCCTTTAAAAATATCTTATTTAAGATGACAAATGTTTATTATATTAGTATCATTTACTATACCATGGGTTTCTTGCTGACTAACAGGGTAGGGGGATAGATAAGTTATCTAACAAGTTACTTTTTTCATAGCAGTCACAGAATGCCCAGCAAACACAAAGGAGGAGGATACATGGTATACGTGTGATAAAATCATTTATACCCATACCCTTAATGGATTCTAGCCACCATTCTACTGAAATGGTCAAGTAAATGTGAAGTAAAAGATCGCCCAATAAAAACAAAAAGCTTGCAGAGTAAAATGTCCTTAGGGGAGCTGTGGAGAAGGCCTGCCTAGTAGGGGAGGCTCTGTCCCCAAAGCCTGAAGATCTGAGTTTGTGTGCCATATAAAGGCTGGACTCAGTGATGCACACAGCCGCTATCCCCGGGTGCTTCAGGAGATGGGAGGCGGAGCCGTGAGACTTCGGAAGCTGGCTTGTGCAGTTGCAAAGATACACATGGAGAACTTCACTTCAAGCGACCTTTGGCTTTGACTCAGAGGGGGAAATAGTATTTAGAATTTGAAGTGGGCTAAAGTGGGTCTTTTAATCCTGGTGGGTTGAAGTGAAAGAAGATGGGTATTTAAATAAGACTGGGCAGAAAAGCGCCAGCCCTGGTGGGGACAGCGAGGTTTGAAGGCCAAGGATACACGGAATCTTACCGCTTTCACTGTGCACTGATGCTTCCTGCTGCCGAGTGAGTGCGACTTTCAGAATGTTGTATAGTGGACAATCTAACAACTTATTTGGTCTTGGCTTAGGGATACAAGCCAGTGGTGGAGCACTTACATAGCATGTGTGAAGCCCCAAGTTCTAACCCCAGCACAAAAATAGTTATGTAACAAGTCTCTTAGAATAGTAAAATTACTCTATCAAAAATAATGAAACGATATAGTCTTATTAATGTAGAGTGTATGCAGGACATATGTAGGGAAGAGATTTGGGTCTTTGATGGTTCAAATTCTGAAATACTTAGGTCTGTTCTCCTTTACTTATATGCTCTAGTACCACTGATATTTTTTCTTACACTTTTCCAAATTGTTATTATTTCTTATCCTCCTCTGCTTTCTTTGTGGGGCTGAGGATCAGTTTAGGGCTTTCCACAAGCTAGTCAACCATAAGACCACTGAGTTATGGCTTCTAGTCCCCAGCCTCCATGGTTACTAGCCTGTACAATCTGTCTAGTCTCATGTTTACCAGTTATCCATTAATAAAATAAACACGATGAAAAATGTGTAAGCTGAAAACAGATTTCCTTATTAGCAGCATAGGGTGAAGCTCAGTTTAAAAACTCACTATAAATCTTAATTTTCTCGTATTCGACCGTTGCAACCCAATCGCGTATGTTTCTCTTCAGCTCAGTCTCAGCATGTCTCAGGTTTTCCCACTTCGTAAAGGATTCTTAAGTTTATTCTGTTCTTGATTTATTTTAGTGTTCCAGTGTTTATAGAAAAGTGAGATATTTGGACCATCAGGATAACTGAGAGAGTTGCCATGCAAGCTGATAAATTCAATCCCCAGAACCTGCCATAAAAGGAGAGACTTAACACCAGGATTCTTCCTCCCGCTTCCACATGTATACCATAGCACGCACATACCTGCACTCATACCGTACACATCCTCCCCATCCTCAGCCTCCCCATCTTCCTCTTCCCCATCCTCAGCCTCCCCATCATCATCATCCTCATCAAATGTATTGCTTATTTGTGAAATGGGAAAAGAATTGGTGATTAATTAAATGCCTGATTTTTTTTACATTATTTATCTTTTAGAGAAACATTATTCCCTATTTTCTCTTTCTACCTAGGCTAATTTGCGCCAGAAAATGACTCACTCCGTCCAGACTGACCTCAGTCACATGAGGAGAGATAACAGCTCACAGGTGTATCCTTTGAAAGAGGCTAGCACCCAGTCCAAGAGAGAAGGCAGCACCCGAGTGCCTAGGCCCCAGATTTTCATAGCTGGTCTTCGTGGGGGACAGAGCAAAACAACCTATGGGGTGAAGGTAAACTTAACCAGAGCAGTGGACGAAACCTAGAGATGGACTTTCGCAAGAAGCTGCCCCTCGATAGGACGGGTGAGAGAGTTTAAAGTACTGTACGTGTATAAAGCTAATTTGCAGGGTTGGCACAGTTGTTGGCTGTGTGTAAAGTACTGTATGTGGACAAAGTTAATTTGTGGGGTTGACACAGTCACTGGCTGTGTGAATGTGTACTAGGGCCCCAAATCCTGCCTGTTATGTAAATCTAAAAGCAGTTTCTGTAGCACATTTTTTGTTTTATTAAAATGGACAAGTAAGTCTCTGTCTGCTTATTTGTTTTATATTTTAGACAAAGTTTCCAGCATTGGGACTGAAATTGCAGTGCCAGCTAGATAGCAGTATGCTATCACTGGAATAGAGGCTGCTTCTAAAACCCTACACAACGTTAAACACTGACACGCTGAAACACAACACTCTGCTTCGTTGCTATTCAGTGGTGACACAGACTTCTAGATCATGAGCCTTGCTACCTGGAACAAGTAAAGCCAACATTCATATGCTGCCTTTTAAAAGCCAGAGAATTGATATTTATGTGTGAATTTCAGGCTCCTTAAAAAAAACAAAAACAAAACAAAAAAAAACTCAGAATGTCTGCTAACACTGCCTGGCATTCCAGCTTGATCCTTTCAAGCTCTCTGTTGTCTACCTCAGAGCCTGCTGTGGCTTGAGCGCCCTCCCATTTCACACTCTGTAGCCCTATTTGGCTCATAAGCAGTTGGGTTTTGGGCTCTTGTGAATTCCTCCTCTTCCGAGATATAGGTTTATTACTCATACACTTCCAATACCAGGTAATTGATAAGGAAGTCCCCAGGTGAAAAGAACCAGAAGAAGGATTAGGGCAAGGGGTCACTTATAGTCACGGGACTGGATAGGATGGGGCAGGGATATGAGTCAGTTGGTAGAATACTTGTCTGGTATATTCGAGGCCTTGTGTTCAATCCCCAACACCGCATAAATCATGCATAGTGGCACAGGGATATAACCTTAGCATTTGGACAGTAGAGACAGGAAGCTCCCAAATTCAAGGTTGTCACTGGAAATAAAGCAAACATGCGGCCAACCTAGAAATATGGAACTCTGTCTCAAGTGAACAAACAAACAACACCCCAAACAAGCAAACAAAAAACCCCAAGGGCCTTAGTCTTTGTTGCTGGCCTCTTGGACTGTGCTTCTGGTCATGCTCCTAGGTGGAGGGCAGTTGGTGACAATCACCAGTCATGCCCGCTTTGGCTTGTTTGGACCCACTTCACCACACTTCTTGTATGGACTTCAGAGGCGAAGTTCCTGCCATGTTGCCTCTGAAGGTCAAAAGCCAACACATCCACTTTCTTTTGGACAAAGGTGGACATTTCCCCAACACCCAAGGGTTTGAGAACACTGTGCGTATCTAAAGGGAGCTTGTGAAAAGACAGCACGGATTCCTTCTGCCTCTCAGGTTAGGGTGAAGTCCCTCGGGATGAGGCAATAACCAGAGCCATGGCAGGGAGCCTAGGATTCACTAAGCCTTAATCTGTCTTCCAACGAAAAAAACAACAAAAGATGGGTTGGTATAATCTGCTTTCTGTTTGGGTTTAAACAGGTTATACATTGAAATCTCTTTTCCAGAGGTATATAAAGGTCATGATTTTCATGCATGAAGTTTTAAAGTAATCCTAATGACAGGCTGGCTGTTAAGAAAGGCCTGGGGGGAGGGGGTGTAGGCTGGAATTAAGTCATTATAGAACTTACTAAACTTTAGGAATTCAAGATTGTGGTTTTTGTTATTTTCAATTAGCCTTCATTTATATTCATAAACACAAGCCACCATTATTTCAGAAATGGAGTTATCTTAGAACAGGGTTAGAATAGACTAATGAATAAAAATACCAAATATAAGTTGAGAAACCATACTTTTTGGGCTGGAGAGATGGCTCAGCAGTTAAGAGCACTGACTGCTCTTCCAAAGGACCTGAGTTCAAATCCCAGCAACCACATGGTGGCTCACAACCATCCGTAATGAGATCTGATGCCCTCTCCTGGAGTGTCTTAAGAGAGCTATTGTGTACTTGCATATAATAAATAAATCTTAAAAAACAAACAAACAAACAATCCCCCCCCATACTTTTAGTTTCAAAAACTCACCCAGGGCTGGGCGTAGAGAGGTGGCTCAGTATTTAAGAGCTAGTACTGCTTCTGCCCATGACCTGGGTTTGTTTACCAACAGTGAAAGTCAGAGGACAAGTTTTGTGGAGTTGGTTATGCCTTCTACCTTTTATGTGGGTCCTGGGAACCAAAGTCAGGTTGCCAGCTTTGTGTAGCAAATGCCTTTTACTACTGAGCCTTTGTATGTATGTATGTATGTATGTGTGTGTGTGTATGTATGTGTGTATATATATATATATATATATACATATATACATACATATATATATATATATATATTCTTTATGGCCAACTATATACTATATTTTAAACATAATATTTAACAAGTTATCATACACTTGCCATGTTTGAACTTAATAACTCCTTATACATTCATTTTCCTTTAAGTTCATATTTGTTTTTTTTTTAAATATTTATTTATTTATTTATTTATTTATTTATTATATGTGAGTACACTGTAGCTGTCTTCTGACATCCCTAAAGAGAGCATCAGATCTCATTATGGGTGGTTGTGAGCCACCATGTGGTTGCTGGGATTTGAACTCAGGACCCTTGGAAGAGAAGTCAGTGCTCTTAACCGCTGAGCCATCTCTCCAGCCCCTTAAGTTCATATTTGTATTACTGATGAATATAAACTATATATTTTTTATAATATGATTTATACATAGTGCATATAATTCCCACTATACTATGGATATACTGAGCTTCCTTTTGTAAACCTCACAATGATCCATGCTTAGACAGAAATAGAAATAAGCAGGACCAAGGAAAATAGAGCAGTTCACTGGGTACAATCAGGAATGACATTAGCATCTTAAATGGTGAGAGTAATAACATTTGATGCCTTGAATAGACATTAATGAATGACATTGTGCTTCATTTTAAAGACTGCTGCTTCTCCCAGGAGTATAAGTAAAGCTAGTCATATGTAAAATATACTAAATATTTTTCCACTAAGCCTTCAAATAATGTAGAGTGGGAAAATAAAAATATCTTAGACTGTACGTGTCTACTTAAACACTAATTTGGTTGGTATAAAAGACACAAATACTATAGCTTAGAAGTAACCAATAGTTGTCAATGATAGGATAAATCTGGAAAATGTAGTAACCATGTTTGAGTATCTTCTGACGCATTGAAAATATTTTTTACAGTTACAGTTGAGAATTCAATGCTTAAGTTCCACAGTGAGCATGGGATACTCTATTCTTTACACGGAGGATCTAAGGCACGTTGATAGAGAAGAACATCATCAATTTGCAACAGAGGCATGAAGGCTTCATTTAAGGGGCCCCTGAACACAGCATTCCACATCCATAGTAATTAGGTAGGACTTGTGTGACATATATGTCCTGGAGACACACACAACTTGTCTATTAATCCCAGGAATAGAATCCATGGCAAACTGCAGAAACAGTTGTACCAGTCCTAGTTGGTGAACCAATGAATTTGTGTGTGTGTGTGTGGGGGGGGGGAGAGGTTGCTAATAAGAATATGAGTGAAGTGTTATTTACAAGGAACAAAGACAACTCAAAAACAGCTGCATCACATCACTGAAAAGCACACCCCAACATAGGATGCACCCTAGAGCTGCACCCCTGGAGATCTTTGCCCAGCTTGCAGGAGTTGGACTAGTCAGAGCCTCCTACTGCAGCCTGTTTACTCCTTTGGGGCAGAATCCTAGAGAATATTTCCTTTTTCTGTTCTCCCAGATATGTGGCCTTTTCTTTACCTCCTGATCACATGAAAACACTCCTTCACCTCAATGTTTTGATTTAGGCGAAACTGCTATACAACATTCTTTACCCACAACCATGTTCACACTAAAAATACTGTGAATGTCACCTAAGTTTATCCTTCCTTAAAATTCTGTAAATATGCCCTTACTTTTTGTTCTAGAGACATCTTGTGATTCCTCTGGTGTTTGTTTTTTCTCAACATGGGTCAATAAATTCAACTTGTTAGACTTGTTTGACAGGCTTTCCCCTAATGGTCTTGGGCTAATTGAGTTAGGATAGGGATATTAGGTTTATGTAAATTGAGTAGAATATTTTCTGGGCAATGAATAAGATATGATTTAGTAGTATAATTTGTGAACCAGAAATGCAACAAAAATTATCTGCTTAATAGTATTTTATTCACTATGTTGTGACCAGTATGAGTGTGTGTGTGTGTGTGTGTGTGTGTGTTCCTAGTACTGTTCACAATATGTCGTGGTTCCTTCATTGTTGACTAGGGCAGGGAACAAAAACACACATATACTCAAGATTTGTTTGAAAAATTTGTTGGAAACAAAAATTGTTTACAAAGCCAATAGAGACTTTGAAAACGGTGAAGGCTTAGGATGAATATAATTGGACAGCTTGAATATCATCGACAGAATAACTAAAGTAAGTTATTTTCTGCCCTAATTGCACTTATCGGTCTGGAGAGATGGTAGAGGCTGGAGAGGTTAAAAGAAGCAGTAACTCTTTTGTTACATGTGAACATGGGGATTTCATCATCTGTGCTGGTGAAGAATCCTGAGCTGCTGCTTTAGGGTCATCCACACTCAGGAAAGCAAACTCTCATTTCAGTTCTCACTTGAAACTAGCCTATGGCTCAGAGATGTTTTTGCTCTCACGCGCCAGCTCCATCCCTACTTGGGGCTGGCAGCTCTGTATCCTTAGCCTGCAGAGAGAATTTAGGCTTAGGTGAGCTGGTTCCTGGGATAATAGCCCCCAAACTTCTCCAGGGATTGAGCACCTGACCTCACTCGCATCTTTTTGGCTAATATTGTGAAGACCATTGTTACGAGTGCTTCTGTTCTGCTAGTTGCTTCAGGTGAGTGGACAGCGGTAATCTCGTGCCTGGGGCTTGATGTTTCTTCTTTCTATACCTTTCTGACCATAAGATAGAATTTTCCTAAGATGTCAGTAGATAGAGAAAAACTCAAAGGGAGAAGAATCTTAATTATATCTTTGAAATCAGCAAATCTGTTGTGGTTATTCAGACAATTCAGAATGTACAGAAGTGAACACTGAAAACCAAGACTGCAAAGCTAAGTAGTAAAAAAAGAACACACACAGCCCACATTCAGACTTCTTAAACAGATTTTTACAGGAATGTTAATGCTTAGTGCAAATACATCAAAAGTTTGTGGTAAACCAATACAAGCTTGTTTAGAATTTAATATAAATCAGTCTGCCTTGCTTTGAGTCTATGATCGACAGCATATAGCAATGTGATCTCAATAAAGCCATTTTCTTCTTAAAAATACTAACAGCACAATGATACTCAAAAGTAGGAAGATAAAATCTATGCAAAGCAGTAGTTAGAAAACAATTAGTATATGATATATTTTGATCTTCAAAGTTTAAGTCTTGAGTTTCCTATTTGTGTGCTCAAATACATGTAGAATAATAATAATTCCACATGTATGAACTATACCAACCACAGAAAAAAGTGATTAGCATTAGTGAGCACACATGAAGCCAAATAAAGGCCTAATATTATTTCCAAATGAGATAAATGGATGTCAAACTCTACAGCTCTGGGGTTGAGAATATAACTTAGTTCCAGCCTGTTTGCCTAGTATGTGTGAGTCCTCTAACTCCTAAAAAAAAAAAAAAAGGTTTATCTAGGGCGCATGTTATATTAAATATATAAGGAATTAAAGTTTTCCAGTCCTGTAAGAGGTGAGATATATTTGTATGTACATCCATTAGCTGTAGAATGGTTTACAACATGCACCCCAAAAGTCTCCAGAGGATTTTTCAAAAAGGTAATGCTACTAAAGGTTGAAGCTATTAGGTTATTTCAAAATCCTGTATCTCTATTACTGTTAGGGCTGATGCTATTTCTGTAGTTTTTAAAATCAATACCTTTTGGTGTATGCTTGACAGCGCCTCGCTAAATGGTCCAGACTGCCTTGATTGCAGATTTTCCATCTGAGCCTCTCAAATATGAGAATTACGTGCGTGTGCCACCAACCCCACATAAATACAGCTATTTTGAACATGAGCCATTTCAACCCGCAATTATTTTCTAATAACATCCTCTAGTCACAGTAACCATTATAGGGGTTGAAGCGCCCGTTAATACAACCTAATATTTCTGAGGTCTTTTTGTTGCCCGAAGATCATGCTAGACAGGGACAGGATGATGAAGACAGACACAAAACTTCCGAGTAATATATACTACATTTATCCAAGAGTTAACCATGGAAGGCCGTGATAAGAGTTGAAAGTTATAAAAAGTTCGAGTTCTTGGAGCCTCTCTAACGGTTTTCACACAAACGAATAACCCTCCTTGTAGCCTCCGTTCTCTTGGGATGGTCAGCAATCCCCAGGAGGAAAGGCTCCGCCACCTTGACTCCGCCCCCCTCATCCGACCGGAAGCTGCGGCTTTCAGAGCTCCGGTAAGACCGAGCTTCCCAGACTTGTCGCTCTCTCACGCCGCGCAGCTTCCGCCGTCGCCCCCGGTTCCTCTTCGCGCGTCTGGTGCGGCGGGCTCTCTAGGCCGGCGCGTCTCTATGGCCGCAGGGGCGTCAGTTCCGCAGGCTCTCTCGGCACCATGGCTCCGGCGCGAGGTGAGGCCGGGCTGCGGGCGGTCGCTAGGGAACGGCGGCCCGGGGTTAGCGGGCCGGGCCGGCTATGGGGGCGGCGTCCTTCCTGCGGGGAGCGGCTGCAGGCTGCACTCGCACGTCGGTGCTGTGCGCCGCCGGGGCGCCGGCCAGGTCCCTCCCTGGAGCGAGGCTGTGGTTTGGAGCGCCGGGTTTGAGGGGGCGCGCGCTGCTGCTCCTGACGGCGAGCCGACTTGCCGACTCGCCAGTGCTGTGGTGGCTGCCCCCTTTCAAGTTTTACGTAAGCTGGACCCAAGGCTGAGGTTTTATTCCGTAGCACTGTGGCGAAGGCAGGCCAAAAGGCGGTGTCAGTTTTGTATTTATTTATTTTTAAAGCAGGGATCAACACTACATGGTCTCGTTCTATGGGCTATGTTGGCTTAAAACTCGGGGAGATCTTCCTGCCTCAGTTTTCCAAGCGCTGGGATCAGTGGTCTGTGCCCTCATGCCCAGCGACTGCATCGCTTTTTTTTCTTCACCATTTCCCCCAATGAGCACTGGCTTTAAGTCTAAATAAATGTTGGACAAGCATTTAAAGAATATCCTTTTGCGTGGATGTGGAATTATTTATCTTTGGGGGGGTTGTTGACATTTAACATGAGGTGCCATATAAGTTTTGTGTGGCGTGGATTATCCCATTTCAGATAAGTCCTGTAGCATCCAGGAAGGGAGTAGTAGGAGAAAGGGCGATTGACAAAAGAACACTTAAAAGATGCAGCTGGTAAATCGGCACCCGAAAGGGTTGTTACAGTTTACAGATTTAGACTTGCCAGTACATACTTTGTAACATTTGGGAGTTTTGCACTTTTTATCCTAATGGAATAGTTTCTATATCTCCTTAGAGTCATCTTAAAGATTACTTACCTGGTACTTCCTGAAATGTCCAAACTTTCAGCTATGACCAGGAAAACATAGCCAAAAAAAAAAAAAAGAGTGATTAGAGTGATTTAAGTTTTCATTCCTTAGTTATGAAAATATTGATAATTTCAGGTCATGGATGGATAGTCTTTCTGTAGAGAGCTGTTAGTCTCTGCCATAGCTGCTGAACCCTCCAATTGAAGGCAGGATCATTTAGGCAGATGAGCATAGCTATGTCCTAATTACACGCTTATTCATGGACAACAAAATTTTAACTTATTATTATTTCCATGTGTCTTGAGATGGAACTTATTTCCAACCATTCACTTGAAAGTGTAAAGCCATTCTGAACCATCATATAAAAATATGGATGGTGTAGTTTGCTTTCTCTTATACTGACTGATTAAATGTTATTGCTCCATATTTTTGGAGTCATAAACTCTTTCATAAGAAAGGTTTAGAACAATGGAAGTATTATAGTACTTCTCTCACTGCCCTTTACATAAGCATTACTGATCTGGCTTATTGGACCTTTGAGGAAGGAAAGATAGTTATATGACATATTTCCTCTTCTTTGTTTAATTTTAAGAATCTGCCTACAACTTACAAATTATGCTTTAATTCACCAGGGAGGAAATATTTATATGAAGACACTGCTTCCTTAGGTTCTTGCATAATCATATTTTAAAGAATCTGTTTGAAACACCTATTTATTTACCTATGATTAGCTTCCAGAGGAGTGGACAAAAGCACGTTTAGCACATAAGACATCAGTTAATAACTAGCGTCCTGGAGGAATCGTTGGTATCCTTAGGATTATGTATAAGCCATGAACTAAGAACAGTGTTCACAGGGGAACGCCTGTTAATTTGATGACAAAACACTAATTCTGAACACCAAGTAGATAAAATGTAACTCCATTCTCATTAGATCTCAATGACAAGGATTAGATTCATTTATAATTAATAAAAAACATTGTGGGAATTGGTTTTCTCATATAAATCTATCATGATACTCTAAATTTTGTCATGAAAAGGAAGCAGAAATAATTCGAGCCTTGGGTGTTGGCAGTCTCAGAGCAGGAAGCAAGAAGGGGGAAACCGGACTCCCCAGTGATTATAAATTTACCCAAGGTGTTGGACTGTCTTTGGCGCCTGAGTGATGACTGCTATATCCTGCATTTCAAGTTTTATAGAGGTTTTTCTAAGTACTCTGTGTTTACCAATTCTCTTTCAGACAATGCAGTAAAACAAGTTAGATGTAATTTGTTCTTTATTTTAATTTAATTCTATGTTAAATGTCTTCCGTATATGTGTGTGTGTGTGTGTGTGTGTGTGTGTGTTTGAGACAGGGTCTTAGGATATAGCCCAAGCCTGTTATAAAATAAAGTTGTGTGTTCATGGATTAGATTGTTGTAGAGCAGTACTTTTCTAGGGACATTTTTTTTTTTTTTACCGTCCAGGAGTTGGAGGCCCATGAGTGCTGGGATTGCATTCATCTGCCTCTGCAGTTATCTTCAATTGCATTTTTGTCACTCAGGTATCCTTTCGTTTTTGTTCTGTCATCTTCAAGAGCATATTTAGAGGCTAGCTGAGGAGCACAGCCATCTGTGCCTTATACACAGGTAATGAGGAAAGTGTGTCCTTTCTGACTGAGGGTAGAGCTAGTGTGTTAGGAGCAATGTGGGTGAGGTGGTGAGGAAAGAAGGCAGGAACAGCCTAGCCAAACAGATACCAAGTCAACCAAGTCAGTCACTGGAATGACAGATGTAGCCAGGCCGGCCTCAAGTCCTTTTTCTAATGTCTTGAGATTCAGAATGTATTACAGTTGCTTTGATACTTTGTTTTCACAGGTCATATATATATATATATATATATATATATATATACACACACACACACACACACATATACACACACATATATATAACTATATATATATATACACATATATAGTATATATACACATGTATAGTTATATATATACATATATATGTGTGTATGTATGTGATATATATATATATATATATAATATATATATATATATATACATACACTATATACAGCACAGTTCTCTTGCCTGGGCTTCCCGAGTGCTGAAACAACAGCACATATATATATATAATAGTTAGTTGGGGGCACTAAACAGTATCTTTGCCTAATTTGTATGGAGTTTTAAAGTCAGCAGTATTTTATGTTCATATAATTGGAAAGTATTATTTGGAAATTGAGTTTTATATGTCATATTTTTAAAAAATGGTGCTAGAAGTTGGAAAGCCTTAAGGACTAACTAGTTGATTAGCATTATACACACACATATGTATCTATCTATCTATCTATCTATCTATATACATATATATGTATATGCATCCACTAAATAATATTTTTGTTGCACATATTTTCCAGAAAATGTCAGTTTACTCTTCAAGCTATACTGTTTGACAGTGATGACTCTGGTGGCTGCAGCTTATACAGTAGCTCTAAGATACACAAGGACAACAGCTGAAGAACTCTACTTCTCAACCACAGCCGTGTGCATCACAGAAGTTATAAAGTTACTGATAAGTGTTGGACTGTTAGCTAAGTAAGTAACGCTACTTCTAGAAAGTTAACTTCCGTTTCCTTCCGGCTAGACCACTGAAAACTCAAGTCACGTTTTTACGTATTAGATTGTTCTGGATCAGTACTTTTCTACTCGGGACAGTTTTTGCCTCCCAGGAGGTACAGTTTTGGTTGTCATAACAGGCATGTACTGGCATCTGGTGGATAGAGGCCAGGAATTCTAGCTGTCATACAGTGCCTACAACTGTGAGGGTTTATTTTAAAGCATTGGGGCAGGTGAGAGTTCATGTAAGTGTCAAGTATACAGGTGAGAGTTCATGCAAGGGTCATGTATACAGGTGAGAGTTCATGTAAGTGTCATGCATACCTGTGAGAGTTCATGTAAGTGTCATGTATACAGGTGAGAGTGGAAACAGTAAGTAATGGCTTTTAGGCAGAAACAGGTAAATTACATGTAAACGTTTCTAAAGTGGTATCATGAATCTTTGTTCTGCAGTTTCCAGGTGGTGATGTACAGGGATGAAATCAATGTGACCCCTGTCTTCTAGTGGGAGAGACAGTAAAACAAAGCAAAATAATATAATAAGACAAGTGATTTCCAAAGTTCATGTGAAGAAAGATATACTAGCAGTGTTCGGGGGTGGGGGGAGAAAAGAATAGAAAAAAGAACTTGAGGTGGATAGTTAGAAGGGTTTAAAATATTTGAATTTCAAATTTATGGGCAAAGGTACTCATGTACAAGTGTAGTAAAATACTATGCCATCCATGGAATAAAGTATTTTTCTGGAAATTTATCTTTTACTATGTCATTCTTCATCAGGGTGATCCCAGCTGGGTATCTTACTATACCTTTACAAGGCAACATTTCATTGACAAAAGTCAGTGTTTAAAATTCCAGAACAATCTCCACATAGCAGTCTATATAATCTTACAACTGAGCTTCCTTTTGGAAAAACATAGGGTTTACCAACTTACAGGGACAAGAAATTTGTAACTCTGGAATTGCAATATAGACTATTTTATATCTATTACCACTTTTGTCTTACCCAGACTGGCTTTGAGCTTTCTACAGCTCACAGTTCTCTTGCCTGGGCTTCCTGAGTGCTGAAACAACAGGCATCTGCTGCCATATATCAGAACTCAAATTACAGTTTTGTAAGTGTTACACATTTTAGAAACCAGTATTTAAAGATTAGCAAGCATTTGTTGTAACTTAGCAAGTTTGTCTTGTTTTCTGCAACTTATGCACATATACCCCCAAAATAAAACTCATTTTATGTTAGGTAACTATTTTAAAACCAAAAAATATTTAGATTTAGTAGTATAAATTCTGAAAAAAATATTAAAAATATCCAGATACTCTCAATGCTGCCATTTCTTTGTATACATATGAAAACTAGTAATTTTTAAAAAAGTGGTTGGTGAGATGATCCAGTGTGTAAAGATGCTTGCTGCTAAGCCTGACAATCTGAGTTTGATCTCTGGGACTCATAGGAGAGGAAGAGAACTGATGCTCCCCTTGATGTGCCCCCCCACACACACACACCAAATCAATCAATCAATCAATCAATCAATAAATGTAAAATAATTTTTTAAAAAATTGGTCAAAGGTAAAGAGGATGTTTACTCTTAAAAGGCAGTACTTAAAAGGCAGGGTTTGGGCTAGGCATGGTGGTGCAGTTTTTTATTTCCAGCACTTGGGAGACAGAAGCAAGTGGGTCTCTGTGGGTTCCAGGCTAGCCTGGTCTATATCTAGAGTTCCAGGCTAGCTAGGGCTACATAATGAGACTTTTCCTCAAAACAAACAAACAATAATAACAACAAAAAGAGAAAAGAAGCACAAAGTCCAAAACCAAAATAACAAAGCAACAACAACAACAAAAAAGCACAACCAGCAAACCAAACCATGGGATGCAGGAGAATGGGCCTGGGGATATACCAGTGGTTAAATGTACTTACTGCTTTTCCTGAGGACCCATGTTCAGTTCCCAGTGCCCATGCTGGGCAGCTCACAATCTTCTGTTACTCCAGCTGCTGATCTGTACTTTATGCCCTCTTCTAGCATCTGTGGGCACCAAGCACACAGGAGATACACAGACCTCACACTGATACACACCCAGGTTGGACAGCATGCTTCACTATGATGGATAAAAATCAGAAAACATTTTCTCCGTGGAAGCTTTCTGAGATGATTTCTCAAACAAACAAACAAACAAACCAAAGCTGATTCACATTTTGAATTTATACTTGTTTGAAAATTTGTGGCCATAATGTTAAAATAATTTTTCAGATATAAAAAAGAAAATATTTTTCTTGATGTTCAAACTAGGGACAGTATTTTATCTTTGGAGATAGTTATTGAAATGTTTGGAAGTACTATTTCAATGAGAAAAGAATGAAGAGATAGCTTATTCCTTTTTGTCTGCCCTTTATGACGAAGTACTGCAAAATGGATCAGTACATAATCTTATTTTATGTGTGTTTCAGCTTAAAAACTAAGGCTATAATTTAGATCCTCAGTGTTCACTAAAGGCTTATGCTTTGGTCTATTAAAGGCCTCATCCCCAGCTTGGTCCTAGTAACTGTGGGACCCTGGTCTTTTCTCTATTTTACTTCTTGGCCACAAGGAGAACAGTTGTGGGGTACTGTGTTCCTAATGTAATGAGCTGTCTAGCCCAGAGCAGTGGGGCAAACCGAAACCTTCAAACTTTGATCCAAAATAAACCCTCACTTTCTAGAGGTGACTTTGTTATGGTAAGGAGAAGCTAATGCATTTCTTAAATGTTACTGGTTAATCGACACTAAACTCATAGCTTATTGTGATCCTTGTGTAAATGAAGCTTATTTACTATATGTATTTTCTTCATATTGCATATAGCCTTCAGAATCTTCGAACAGTAGGTTCTTTTTACTTTAGCACTGTATTTGGGGGCCATTTTGAACAGGAGCATCACCAACAATCAGCATTAGAATGTGAAAAATGTAGTACAAAGCAGACAGATTGACTAAATAGATTATAGCCTGCAAGTATTTTACTTCATACTCTTCTTGTCCTGACCTGAATTTACTTTTTTTTTTTTTAAAGGATCCCTTGTTCCTTTGTAAACCTCCCCTTCTTCCTCTATTTAGATACAGGAATGTGGATATTATTACAATGTTGCTGCTACACTAGTCTTTCTAGGCCAATGGTTCTCGGCCTGTGGATTGAGACCCCTTTGGCGGTCAAAGACCCTTTCATAGGAATCGAATATCAGATATCTTACATATCAGATATTTAATTATGATTCATAACAGTAGCAAAATTACAGTTATGAAGAAGCAATGAAAAAATTTTATGGTTCAGGATCACCACAGTGTGTGGAACTGTATTAAAAGGTCCCCATATTAGGAAGGTTGAGAATCAGTCACTGAGCTAGGCAGACAGAACTAGGAAGTGTATGCCCATTTCTCTGCATGGTACCTACAGTGATGTCAGAAGTTATGTTCAGCACCACCAGCTTTCACATCTCCCCATTACTCATATTTGTTCCTTCTGCAATGTTGATGAGCTTAGCTTCTGTTATCTTCCAGATATTTACTAATTTGGTTAGTCTTGAAATAGGTGATAGATTAAAATTTTCTAGACTGAAACATTAGGTGGAGTTTGAAGAATCTTGTGGAAGAGGGAGAGGAAGGATTGAAGAAGCCAGAGAGGTCATGGACACCACAAGAAAACATGCAGAATCAACTAACCTGGGCTCATAGGAGCTCACAGAGACTGAGCTACCAACCAGAGAACATGCATGGGATGGACCTAGGCCCTCTGCTCACATGTTGCAGATGTGCAGCTGGGTCTTTATGTGGGACTCCTAAAGCAACAGCAGGGGCTCTTTGACTCTGTTGCCAGCCTTAGAACCCTTTCCCCTAACTGGGCTGCCTTTTCTAGCCTCAGTAGAAGATGACCCTAGTTCTACTGCAACTGGATAGGCCAAGGAAGGTTGATATCCATGGGAGGCTTCTCCTTCTCTGAGGAGAAAGGGCGAGGGATTGGGAGGAGCTGGGGTGAGAGGGAGGGATGGAGGAGAAGAGGGAAGGGAAGCTGTGATTGGGATGTAAAGTAATTAAATATACTAACTAATGAAGAAAATATTCTGGGCTGTCCTGATGCTTCCACTGCTGGCAATGGTGCTTGCTTCCAAGTCTGATGACCCAAATTTGATCCTTGGGCCCCTGTGGTGGATGGATGATCTAATTCACACATGAGCACTGTGGCATGCAGAAACATGCATGTACACATACTGAAGGAGATAAATGTGATAAAACTTAAAAAAGTTTCTAATTCCAAACTCACTAGTGTCCAGTCATCTGTATGTAGTTCTTTTGCTTTAAGTGTTACATTATGTAATGAAATGTAATTTTCTTATATATTTGAAGTAATGATCTCTGTTTTACTTAATTTTGGATTCCTCCATTCTTACCGATTTTAATCATAGTTTTCCACTTTGCTTGGAATATAAAATTGTACTTATTTCAATCAGAAATTAGAACTTCAAGAAGAAAAAGAGAGATGTGAGGAAGAGTGTATGGATGGGTTCTTTGACAAAGCTTATGTGGTCTAATTAGTGAATTTTAGTTATATGCACGAAACTGCTAGAACTGGGTATGGAATACACTAACTATTGTGTTCCACTTAAGTTTTTATACTTGT
The DNA here is from genome assembly GCF_008632895.1 of Mastomys coucha. Classification (NCBI taxonomy): domain Eukaryota; kingdom Metazoa; phylum Chordata; class Mammalia; order Rodentia; family Muridae; genus Mastomys; species Mastomys coucha. Next base: position 3,109,782 of record NW_022196896.1, read on the forward strand.
TTTATTATAGTTTTTCACACAAATTCTTCCCACCAGAATACAGAAATGTTTCTCCAATGCATGATATGTGCCAGTCATTACTCATAGACATTTGGTTTCTTTCCAGTTTCCTCCTACTACATAACAGAAGACATGGTGTACATGCCCATGCTTACTAGGGTCACCTGATATGGCTGTGAGGAATGAAGCCAGGCTGGTGGGAGGGGCCACTGCAATACTTAAGCTGTGGCAATTTAATGAGAGCAATCAGACCTTCTTTTGGTTTTTCAAGAGAGGGTTTCTCTGTGTAGCCCTGGACAATCAGACTTTCATCAGACTTTTATACCTTTATCAGAAACAGAATATAGTGGCAATAGCCAGGAGCAATACAGCTGTAGTTGCCAGGATATAATGATGTCTGCAAACTTTATAGGGTACACAAAATTAATGTCTGAGACAATTGTCTTCTCAGGCTTCAATTTAGGTTACAGGTTCTCCTGGCAGAGAAGTCACTGTGGCAGTAGCTAGAGGCAGCTGGTCACACTGTGTCTAGACGCAGAAGAGGACAGTGAACACAGGCTGGCTGGTGCTCAGCTTATTTCTTTATTCTTAGCATATATGAGAACCCCCTTCTGAAGGAATGGTGATACCTACAGTAGGTAGGTCTTCCAACCTTAATTAACAGAAGATTAAAAAACCATCAAGATTTTTTCACAGATAAGCCCACAGGTCAGTTTAGCCCAGAAAAATCTCCCATTGAGACTCCCTTCCCAGGTGATACTAGATTGCATCAAACTGACAGTTAAACTAACCCTCATGCTTGAATTGATCCCTCAGTAGGTTTTTTTTTTTAATTATTATTTTTAATTTTACAGAGGAGAAAATAATTGAAATATTGTTCTTTGTACTCTGGTTAAGATGCTATATGCTATATACTTGATGTACTGTATACTTGATATAATGGACCAAAATTTTGTTGCCATCCCCAGAACTTATGCACTTGGTCCTGCAGCATTTAAATATAAAAATATTTTCAGGTGTTGATTCTAATATTAACAAACACCAGAGGCTTGCTGTGATCATTGTAAACATGAGTATGGTCCTTTCGGGGCACTCTCAATTGCATTCAGGATCATTTTGATAAAGCATGTTTTGAGGAATATTGATGCTTATTATAAAATACATTTTTATTTTTATATTTAGGAAGCAAATGGGTGATTTTTGGTAGAAGTATAAGCCAGATTAACCAGTCCTCTTTGGGGGTGGATAGGGGTGGGATGGGGCGGATGGGTTTTAAGAACATGTATAACCTTTTTTTTTGTACATTACAGATAAAGTTTATTGAGGATAATCAGTTATTTAGATTTATCATAGAATTATACAGACTTGACATTTTGAGAGTGTATATATAAAGATTTATTAGCCATTTATCAGCACTGAGTAAATATATAAATAAGAATCACTTGCTTTCAAATCCAAGTTGTAGAACCACTATAGCCTTCTCTTATTTGCATTTAAATGTATAATTTGAAGGAAGATTTAAAGAAATGGTATGCACCCTGATCAGTTACAATGATATTGAGGTACATTGGACACAACAGAGTTGAAGTGGCAGAGGCTAGTCTTTATTGGTAAGAGTCTGTCAGCAGTTCTGGCTCCTGATAGTCTTTACTTAATGGACTTAACAATTCTTGGAACTCTCACCAGAAAATTTTGGTGATGATTCTACTTAACTGTTATACTTTTTTTCTAAGTAGAAATTTGTTTTTTAAAATGGGAATAAATTATAGGTCTATTTCTATAAATAAATCTAAAACTAGTCAGGCATAATTCTTAAGCGTGCACTCTAAATTATATCAGAAAGTTCACTGTGTGTGAAGTATTCTCATTCTCAGAGTACTACAGACATGGCGGTGCATGCCTGTGACCCTGCCTCAAAAACAAAACGTTGAGTGTGGAGCTCAATGGATTACCTGCTTAGCATGCCTAAGACTGGCTTCTACTAGTACCCAGCACCAGGTCAGGAAAGCTGCTTAGTTTTCTGCCTCACCATTCCTTCATCTCCCCTTTTGTTTTTGAAGAGAAACTGGCAGTTTGGGTAGATTTAAAGCCTCTTTAAGTGAAAACGTCTTGGGGAGCCCCAAGGAACTGTTGAAGTTAAGTGTGCCATCACTGGTGTATGCTGTGCAGAACAACATGGCTTTCCTAGCTCTCAGTAACCTGGATGCAGCAGTGTACCAGGTAAGCTGAGTTAATGATATAAAATTGCTTTGTGGGACATGGTAGTGCATGCCTTTAGTCCCAGTACTCTATATTTCTGTGAGTTCAATGTCAGCCATGGCTACATAGTGAGATCTTGCCTCAAAAAAAAAAAAAAAAAAAAAAAAAAAAAAAAAAAAAAGACAAAAAACTAAAATTCAGGGATTTAAGGTCACTGAATTTTTTTTAAATGGAGAAGGATTTTTAATTAACCTTTTACTACATTCATAAGTGTTTTCTTAATTCTGTTAATGATATGAGATATATTTCTGTAAAGGACTAACATTAGATGAATTTATTATCTGTTGCTTTGTTTGTAGGTGACCTATCAACTGAAGATTCCCTGCACTGCTTTATGTACTGTTTTAATGTTAAATCGAACACTCAGCAAATTACAGTGGATTTCAGTTTTCATGCTATGTGGTGGGGTCACACTCGTACAGTGGAAACCAGCCCAAGCTACAAAAGTTGTGGTAAGAGACAAAACCCTATACCACAGGTAAAATAGGACACTTCTCTCATAGCACCTGTTCTGTTCCATCCAGTCACTCAGATGAGCGTAACGTGTAATATTACTTTTGATTTAAAATGTGCTTTGCTTTATAGTTGGGCTCTCCCCCTTAGAATTACGTAGTTACTGAGGATCCTAATATGGTGGTTTAAATGAGATGCCTCCCATAGACCATGCACTTGATCAGCTGTTGGGGAAGGCTTAGGAGATGTGGCCTTGCTGGAGGAAGTGTGCTATTAGGAGCAGGCTGTAAGGTTTTAAAAGCCAGGCACCATCCCCAGTTCAGTTTAGTGCTTCTGTTCAAGATGTGAGCTCTCAGCTGTCCTGCTGCCATGCCTCCTTGCTGTCTTCCCCACTGTGATGGTTATAGACTCTTATCCTTTTGAAACGGCTGGAGCCCAAAGGAAACCCACGCTTCTATTAGTTGCCTTGATCATGCAATAAGAAAGTAGCTAGTATGATTGGCTTTCTGTTTCTAAGAGGAAAGTGTTAAAATATATTAATGACAGAAGATACCCTTCAGTATATGCCTCCTGTTTTGTTTTTGTTTTTTATGATAACAAAACTGTATTAGTAGCTTTTCTATTGCTGTGATAAAACACCACGACCAAAGCAACTTATGGAATGGAAGCATTTCTTTTTTTGTTTGTTTGTTTTTTGTTTTTCGAGACAGGTTTCTCTGTGTATCCCTGGCTGTCCTGGAACTCACTCTGTTGACCAGGCTGGCCTCGAACTCAGAAATCCACCTGCCTCTGCCTCCCAAGTGCTGGGATTAAAGGCGTTCGCCACCACCACCTGGCGCAAGCATTTCTTCAGACTCAAGGGTCCAGAGGCTTCCTGATGGTGGGATGTAGGCAACAGTTGTAGGCAGTGTGCCTGGAGAAGCTCCAACATGACGCTCATAACTTGAACTCACATACTTCCTATGGCAAAGCCACATTTCCCAAGTCTGCCACCAACAGAGGACTACACATTCAAACATGAGCTTATGAAAGATTTTCATTTAAACCACCACAGAAATTAATCCAATCAGCTGAGGTAACTTGTCCAAAGACAGTTAATAGGAAACCTGTGACTAAAACGGCAGGCTTCTCATGATGTCATGGGAATTTCTAGATGATTTAAGCCATCTTTTGGTAATGCTGGGTAAGGCTTTCTCCATCCAGTGTTCACTCTCCTTCAGCCTACAGTCCCTGGCAGTATGCCCGCTGTCAGCGATGGGGATGTAAGCAGAGGAGTGTTCTGACTCGGATAGGAAAACGGTATGAAGGTAGCCCTTTCTGTAAAGGTTTCAGCGCTGACTTGGAGGGTGCTTATCTGAATCTTTTTTGAGTGCTATAATCACTGTTCTTCATGTCATAATGATGAAAATAGTAATTTCTTAGGATGAACTTGTGAATGTTCGAGGGTACGGTCACATCCCTACTCTTCAGGTGTCCTCTCTCCCCAGTTAAACTCATTTAGTTTTGGTTTCTAGGGAGAGACTTCCCAAGCCCTGGCTTAGCCTTGCCCAGTATTTTGCTTCCAGATGTATTATCCTGTCGTTGTTCCATAGTATGCCCTAAAACTTAATTCTGTTTCCAGATCCTGCCTGGATCCTATTGGACACAGCTGGTACACTCCTTTGTTTCTAATACTAGAGATCTGTGAACTCACCATTTGTGGTTATATTCACTTGATATTATATAACAACTTGTTTGAACTTGTAGTATAGCTAGCTTACACTAAACGAGTATTTGCATGTAAACTCATCTTGTCAGATGAGAAATTTTTGTATACATTCATTCCTTGCCACCTTGTAAATGGGTTACCTTTTTGGGTAAGAATTACATTAAGAATATTTTAAGAAAAAAAAAAAAGAATATTTTAAGAACTTACAAAGTCGGAGCTCAGACTCTTAGGCCTGGCTTTCCAAATTTCAGTTTCTTTTCTGTTTTTGTTGTTATACTGAGATTAAAGGCTGTAATCTGAGCAATAGTCAAGAATCAGGAATCACAGAGCATCATCAAAACCCTTGAGAGTCCCGAGAATGAAATGTTCTCAATTTTCAACAATGATCTGAATTAAGTAACTGATTTGTCTGCTGTTAGCTTTGCCAAATACTCTGCTATTCATTATGGAAGAAGACTCCTCTTGGATCTTTCCCTCTGTCTCTTCCTCTAACATTCTTATGTATTTGTAAAGCTGGCTCACCATTCACTCTGTGTTAAAAGTGGAATTTTTTTTGTTTGTTTGTTTTTTGTTTTGGTTTTGTTTGTTTTTTTATGGGGTTGCAGGAAGTAAAAGGGCTTTGGAACTCAGTTTTGTTTTGTTATTTTTTTTCAGACTACATTTCTTTGAATGTGAGAGAGTAAAATAAACTGGTCTAGGAGTTTAAAAAAACAACTTTGAAATGGTTATTGTTAGGCCCTTGATTTTTTTTTTTTTTCTTTTCCGTTTCTTGTCCATTGCTAGCTTTCTTTTGACTATTAGGTTTTCTGGTGTGGAGAGTCTGTGGGCTATACCATCTTTAGACCTCTCTTTTAGTTTAGCTTTATGTTTTTCTTGCTTACTAACATTTGGTTTTAAGTTTTTATGGGTCAAGTACTTGAGCGTCTCTTAACGAGATGGTTCTAGTTTAAGCTAGGTAATGTTGTAGTCAGCTGAAGGCTTGACTAAGCTGGAGGATCTGTTTCTGTGGTGTCTGATGGTTAGGCTCAGTTGTCAATTAACTAGTGTGGGATTTTTAAAATCAGATTATTTGAATTGAGACGACCCATCCTAAATATGGATGGCTATCTTCTGTTTGCAACCCAGGGAAAAGGGAAAAAGGAAACTTGGATTTTGCCTGCTTGCCGTCTACTGGATTCTTGGCTTCTCCGGGGGTTCAGGGGAGAAGCAGAGATTAAAATTAACAATTAGGTCAACTATGTAAAACTCTGTGTTCAAGAAATGCTTTCAACTTAATGTGTTCAAGAAATGCTTTCAACTTAAATGCTTTGGTTAATTTGAAAATTGGTTTTTTCATTGTTTGCTCTTGCATCATTCTTATATAATAGTTATATCTGATATGGAATGTGCTTTTAGTAGAAGTGTAATGTGGGCTTTTTGTTGTTGTTGTTAAGACAAGGTCTTTTTTTTTTTTTTTTTTAATTTTTCGAGATAAGGTTTCTCTGTGTAGCCCTGGCTGTCCTGGAACTCACTCTATAGACTAGGCCGACTTTGAACTCAGAAATCTGCCTGCCTCTGCCTCCCAAGTGTTGGGATTAAAGGCGTGCGCCCACCACCGCCTAAGACAAGGTCTTAATATACCTATCCCCTGGCTGGGCTCTTTCTTGAGTGCTGGGATTAAAGGTGTGTATCACTAGGCCTGGCAACATGTATATTTGTAGTCATCTGTTTGGATTATGGAATAAATTCAGTTTGCAGTTACAAAAAGTAACTTTTAAAAACTTATAATTGCAGGTAGCGCAGAATCCATTATTAGGCTTTGGCGCTATAGCTATTGCTGTATTGTGCTCTGGATTTGCAGGTAAGTTGTAAAAAGCACTGTTTTATCGTGTAACTTTCTTTAAAAAGATTGATCTATAAAAACTGGATCTCATTTCCTTGGTTTATCCTAACAATTTTTATATTATTGTTTGTTTGTTTGTTTGTTTGTTTGTTTGTTTGTTTGTTTTTCAAGACAAGGTTTCTCTGTGTAGCCCTGGCTGTCCTGGAACTCACTCTGTAGGCCAGGCTGGCTCCAACTCACAGAGATCCCCCTGTCTCTGCCTCCCCAGTGCTGAGATTAAAGGTGTGCGTCACTACCACCCAGTTGCTTATCCTAACAGTTTTATTCCCATTAAGGTTTTAACTTCTTTCTTATTTTGTTTGGTGTCAGCTATCTCCCCCCCCCCATCCCCAATAAATATGTGATTTGATTTAACTTAGTTCAGACTTCAGAATTGCAGTTATTTAAGAATATACTTCTGTCATTCTTGACCATCTTAGTTTAGTCAAGAACTAAGAGTTAATGGACTCTGACTTTGAAGGAAATTGACCTTCAGGAAGGTTACCACAAGTACTTCCCAGTTCCCAAAGTTCACTATTTTCAAGCTCGTCTCTGCTGCCACAGGTCACTGCTACACCAGCTCAAGAGTGTCTTTTACCTATAACCTCAAGTTCTTCCTTTGCTTCAACAGACTAGGAGCTATGGCATAGAGAGAGGAGGTGGGTGAAGTGTACCTTAGCCAGCATAATATCAAAGAAGAACAGCCACAAATATCAAGAAAACAGGAAAGTGTGGAGTCATTTAGGGACAATCACTCCTCTAATGAATTAAGAAAAGATAAATATACGAATCTTAATGTAAGAATGAAATGTGTTGCAGAAATAGCTCCAAAAGGTATGAAACTCAAGAGTTCTTTTTAGTAAAGAATATATTAGTGATATTTGTATATCTCTCTTTTTTTTTTTTTTGGCTTTTCAAGACAGGGTTTCTCTGTGTAGCCCTGGCTGTCCTGGAACTCTCTGTAGACCAGGAACTCTCTGTGGCCTTGAACTCAGAAATCTGCCTGCTTCTGCCTCTCAAGTGCTGGGACTGCATGCACCACTACTGTCCAGCTTTGTATATCTCTTTATTTCTTCCTATTTCAGGAGTGACTTTTTCTTTTCCACTAGGAAAGCAGGAAGGCTATAGAAATAAAATGCTTTTTGAAATAAGATGTTTTATAAGAGAAAATGCTTTAGAAATATACTTAATTAACTATAGTACAAAGATAAACTTTTATTCTTAAAAATCAACAGATTAGAAACAAAAAATTTTAATTACTGAAAAAATATTCTTTTGATTTTCAGAAATATTTTTGAGCAACTGAGAAAACAGAAGGTAGCTTTGTAGTTGTCCTGTACTTAAGTAACAGGTCACAGATTAGTTACATGCTCTTTCCAGACTTAAAGTCTAAGTTGGAATTATAATATCTATTTTATGTTTATTTCTACTGTTTGGCTTTTTCGAATATAGTCTCATTAATATCGATCTATTTTTGTTGGGTATGGTAGCAGGGCCTGAGAGGTACAGGCAGGCAGATTCAAGGCCAGTCCGATCTACATAGTGAGTTCTGGGCCAGCTGGGGCCACAAAGTGAGATCATGTCTCAAAATAAAGATTAATATAGAAATCTTACTTTTAATTATACCTTTTAGTTGGTAAATAACAGTTCCCAAGACTATAGATGATAACATGTCTTTAAACAAAATCTTCAACATCCCTGTTTAACATGCCTTCATCCAAATTTAAAACTTCAAGTAGTGATATGTGACTTTTTAGGGACATAAAAGATTTTTCCTCCCTTTTCTCTGAGAAAAAACAATTTGTGTCCTACCCCTATTCCCAGCCCCAGGAAAAAAATACATATACACATATAGATGTTGTCTATAGACATGCTTCAACAGACAACAGCTTTACTCAGAAAGTTGTATTAACTTTATTTTGGTTATATCATTGAAGACATGATCTGAGTGATTATACAGCTACTTTGAACAGTAAATCATATTCATTCCTACTCATATATATTAAAGGGGTATGAGCAGGATCATTCACTCTAATAGTGTCACAACCAACCTTTTGTTGGCATTAAGGAATAGAGTGATTTGGTAAAGGAAAAACTGTTCTTGATTGTTTAACAACCTTTTGTCAAATGTAGCTTATAAAGTTTCCTCTCAATTATTATTCTGTATGCTTTATAAAAGCAAATTGGTAATGTACAATATATCATGTCATAAACTCTATAATAAGTGTGTACTTAACTAATGTTTAGAATATTCCCCAGATGCCCTGGGCAATGTTCTAAACAGAAGACTATTAGTTCATTACTATTTCCATGTCCATTTCTTTTCTTCCAGGAGTTTATTTTGAAAAAGTTTTAAAGAGCTCAGACACTTCCCTTTGGGTGAGAAACATTCAGATGTATCTGTCAGGGATTGCTGTGACGTTAGCTGGTACCTACTTGTCAGATGGAGCTGAGATTAAAGAAAAAGGATTCTTCTATGGCTACACGTATTATGTCTGGTTTGTTATCTGTAAGTATCCAGGAATAAAAGGCCTCAGTGGATTGTTTTGGTTTTTATTTTAATTTTTTTTTTTTTTTTTTTTTTTTTTTTTTTTTTTTTTTTGAGACAGGGTTTCTCTGTGTAGTCCTGGCTGTGCTGGAACTCACTCTGTAGACCAGGCTGGCCTCGAACTCAGAAATCCACCTGCCTCTGCCTCCCAAGTGCTGGGCTTAAAGGCGTGCGCCACCACCGCCCGGCTTATTTTAATTTTTAGGTTAGATATCTGACCTAAGCAGTTTGGAATACTTCCTGATACCTGAATACCAGTTTGGAATATATACCTTTGTTTTTATTGACATGTTTTCTAAAAGAAATTTTACCTTCACAATAAGAAGAATCTAAATAATGCATTAGTAATAAGTGTATGTAATTTAGTGGTGGTCCACACAGTTTTAAGCATCTGAGAAACAGTGTTGTAAACTCAGCTTTAGTACAGCTTCTCAGATGCCTGCTTCTGGAGGGAACTTCCCCTTACCCTAGGTAGATGAAAACTATCTCAACACTATAGAATCCTTTAGTTACTTTAGTGTTAAGACTTTATTTTTATCTTTTTCTGTGTCCCCAGTCCTTGCTAGTGTGGGAGGCCTCTACACGTCTGTTGTGGTGAAGTACACAGACAACATCATGAAAGGCTTTTCTGCGGCCGCAGCCATTGTTCTTTCTACCATTGCTTCAGTCATCCTGTTTGGATTACAGATAAGTATGTCACAGTTTATATTAACTTATAAGTATGGAAGAACCAGCTCACTTCACGGTCTCTTTCAAGTCTTATTAAAAGTAATCCTGATTTTTTTACATTTTTTTCCATAGTTTGCAGCTGTGTGAAGGTGATTAAACAGCACTCTGGTGTCCTAGCACTTAAGTCTGAAGGTGCTGTTCTAGGTGATATTGAGAGGGCCACTCTATTTAACAATTAAGACCATCTTCCCTTAAGTATTAAGATACAGGGTGCCCTGGGTGGGTCAAGTTCTACATGTGGTCCCATGTAACTATGGCTTATGCATCTGTGGATACAATCACGATTAGAAAATAGTAGGTGGAAACTTATGTCTGAATATGATGAGTATATTTGTCATAATTGCTCAGGTACTATAGGTTCAAACCTAAGCATTCCCCTACTTACTCCGTCTCTTGTCCTTCATCCCTTTCTATTATCATGGCTATTTTTTCAAACTTTTTTGGAGAGGAAATATATCAAGAATGCAACTGAAAGTAGGGAGGAGTTTATTATGGTGGTCACAATTGCAATGAGTACTGTGATGGCTTTTTCAAGTAGCATTTCTATCCCCTCAAGTCCTTCCCTTGATTTCAAAGGACCTGAAATGGAGTTTACCATTTTTAATGCAGGAAGGGTCTGTCTATATAACTAATCTTGTCTTTTGTGGTGGCTTACTGTGATTCACTGTCTCAGGGCTCCCACCAGTTTGGAGTCTTCTCAGTCTCTTTGGGTGTCCAGCCAAATTGGAAGAACTGATGCATTCTCTGGGGATAATCGCAGGCAAATGTCTCCTCTGCAGCTTTCTGTCAGATGTTTTCCTGTCCTCTGCAGTGTTTCTTCTGCTTTCTATAACGTTGATGGGCTTTTTCTTCTCCAATCACATTGGGTGCAAATTGTTTTTTTAACAATATCCCAATCATTTATTTTTACCAATGAAGACTTGGGAGCCAGATGCTGGGGTGAAAACCTAGCAGAGAGGCAGAGAAAGCGCCCAGCCAACCTTCCTCAGCTGGTGTCACAAGAGGAAAAGAACCGTTCTCCACCCTGTCTTTAACCCTTCAAACTGAATGTCCCTCCTTTCTACTTCCTGTGTGTCTCAATGTCCATCCTCCTGACTTCTTCCTACTGTGTGGTTTTTTTCTATGTTCACTCCTTGTCAGCTGGTTGCTTCTTTGCCTCTTTACCTGTGGTTGACTAATCTTGTTCACAATAAACAGAAAGCTCTTGGATTAAAGGTGTGTGCTAGGGCTGAGGCTTATCACAACTACACAGGTTTTTTGGGGTCGAGAGTATGATGAAATATCCTGCAACACATTTTCCTTATGTCTTTCTGTTCTGGATTTAGGTGTGCACTAGTTTACAGTGATATGGTAGCACTGTTGCTATGCTAATCCCTCTAGTGTTTTTCCCTAGCTGTCATATATATCTAGCTTTTCAGTTACTTAAGGAGCGATACTGTTTCAAATTGGTTTCAAGCTATGTAGTAATTATTTTCTTTGTCGACCAATTATTATACTATAAACTACTAAGGAAAATCTGTTAAATGTTTACATTATGTAAAAGGAAAACACTGTCCTGTATTACATTTTATTTTGGAATTGCCTCATCTTATAAATAGAAGCATTATTAGTATTGTAGAAAACCGTTTTATAGTATGGTTCAAATCTTGCCTGTTGTAGTTATTAGCAGCAGCCTTGAGGAAATCATATAATAGTGTCTCACTCTTGCTCTGTCACATGTGAGCAATGTCACAGGTCTCCTGGGTTTGTCAGTTTTGCCTAGAGCAGTCTCTAACAAATGTCAAGGAGGATGTGCAAAAACAAGCACTTAGCATTTTAGATGTTCTTTGCACCTGGTTTGGGTAAACTTTTAACTGTAGTTCTAACACATCCTTATATCTGACATAGCCTTGTGTTTTTGCTCCTGAGAAAAACCTGGGAACAATATAAAATGTTTTTGTCTTAGCAGTCTTTCAGGTAACTAATGAGGTATTAAGATGTAAACTGTACCTCACACTTTGAATTCAAAGCTGGCCTGTTTTAATAGGTGGACTAACACAGCAGCTTCATGCTGTTTCTTTACACACCTTTTAGGGGGTGGAGGCTCTCATGTATCACACTGGTCCCAGACTCACTGTGTAGCTAGTTAACTTGAACTCCTGAACTTGGGATTACAGGCATGCAGTACTATGCCTTGCTATCTACATGCCAGTTTTTAAAGCTGGGCCATTGTAATATAATTCATATACATTGTCTGGTTCTAAGTCAAATGGAGAGCTGTGGCATTAGGACTCATTTACACACTGCTTGCATGTTCAGTTCAAAGAAGGGTTTTACTGTTATTTTTGGTTTTGTTCCTTTTTGGTGTGTGGGTACACGTGGGTTAATGCTGGATGCCCTGGTCAGTTACTCCCTTCTCTTCTAAGCAGGCTCACACTGATTTGCCTAGACTAGCTGTCCCTGTGCCCTGCAGATGTGTATCACTGCCCATTTTATGTGAGTGCTGGGAGGCCTCAGGCTTGTGTAGCGGGCACTTTAGCCTTCACATACATTTTGTGTATCCTAATTCTCAGGAGTCACATGGAAAAGAGTCAAGTGTAGCAGGAAACGTAATGATCACCTTATCACGGATCCAGAAATTTTCAATGGTTTGAGTCACTGGTTTTTGAAAGCTGAATTGTGTGACTGTCTTTTATACTATGTTTTCTGGGATCATAACTAAATCACATTATATTGCATTTTATTTTTCTATTTATATATACTTATATTTACCTATTTCTTTTAATTATAAATCATATAGGGGAACTAATATATCTGTTTGTTGTATCGGTCCAAGACAAGCTTAACTCTGTTTTTGAAAAGTATGTTACCATTCCCTTGATATTTATCTTTTTCCTTAAAACAGACAACCTTTCATAAAACAGCCCTCATGCAACCTGGTGGGCAAACCCACAGTGACAAAGATTTTAGGACTGTGGAGATGGCTCATCAGTAAAGTGCTTGTGAATCAGGCACGAGGACTTGAGGATCTCTAGAACTTACATACAGATGCCCAATGTGGTGGTACATGCTTGTAATGCTGGTGCTGGGACATGGAAACTCAGATCCCTGGGGTCTGTTGGCTATCCAGTCTAACCTAACTGGTGGGCTCCAGGCTCCTGAGAGACCCTGCCTAAAAAGAGATGGGTGGCATTCTTAAGGATGATACCCAGGGTTATCTTTTGGATGTGTGTGTGTGTGTGTGTGTGTGTGTGTGTGTGTGTGTGTGTGTGTGTGTATGTGTATGCAAGCACGTAAGCCCTATACAAATTCACCATTTTCATAGGTTTTCTCCTTCTTCTCTTTTCAGCACTTTCATTTGCACTGGGAGCTCTTCTTGTATGTGTTTCCATATATCTCTATGGATTACCCAGACAAGATACTACATCCATTCAACAAGAAGCACCTTCAAAAGAGAGAATCATTGGTGTGTGATTTGAATCTCAAGAGATTCGTATAAGGACTTAAACTGTTGATAATAAATTAGAGCCTTAAGTCAACCCCAGATGGTAGCTTAACCAATGTCAACAAATTAACTGTATGACATAAGAATCAAGAAGAAAACTCTGAATGAAATGCTAAAACAGATTTAATTTGGGTGTATTTGGTGTCAAGTTACATTATTTCAGAATGAAGGACTTTATATGAGAGAGAGAGAGAGAGAGAGAGAGAGAGAGAGAGAG
>NW_022196896.1:3123050-3135773 GCF_008632895.1 Mastomys coucha
GACAGAGACAGAGAGAGAGAGAGAGACAGAGAGAGACAGAGAGATATCTTGTACACAGAGCATGGAGGTGCCATGGTATCTGTGTGTGTGTGTGTGTGTGCGTGTGTGTGTGTGTATGATGTACACAGAGCACAGAGGCAATGATGCAGGATCAGAATAATATCAGGTGAAACTACAATATTCAAGCAACCAGGTTTAAGACAGTGTCTGAGGGTTAAAGTGCCAAAGCCATTTCTGTACACACTGTTCTCTTGTTCAGGCACTGGGAGCGGAAGCATAGCCTTCTTCTCCAGTTCATGGATAGTACTTTGTCCCCACAGCAGGAAAAGGTGTAGCTTCTCATAGCAGAATGAGGAAGGAGTAGGACAATTGAGAACACACTCAGTGTGTAACTTAGAAACCAGGATCGACTTCATAGCTCAGAACTGACTTCTGGGTGATGACTGAGAACTCTAGTGATGTATTTGTGCCATTTACTGTCTGCTTCCTGTTTCTTTGCTGTCAGCTGGTATACTTTTCAGAAAATTTTATAAGCCGCTTTTATACTTTTTTTTCTATAAAGTACAATTACCTGTTGGGCTCTCAATTTGTGACTTTCAGTGATTTTAAAATATTTCTATAATGTTAATGGGGAAACCCAGCAATAAACTTATTTATATCACTTTTGTGTAGTTACTTTGTTTTATGGTCATGATCATTATGGTCATGCAGAAGCATTAACATAGCTTTTATTTTTCTGTGTGCAAAATGATATCAGATAAGGATTTTGTTTGGAAGTAAACTAAAATCTAATTCTTACAAGCCTTGAGCAAAAAAATAATCTTTTGGGAAGAGTTACAGCATAAAACATCTTACCAAAGAACTATTATTTTCAAGGCTTAGTCCCAGTGTAATTTTACTCAAAGCTTAAATACTCATTGGTCTAGGAGAAAGTTTCTCCAAAGAAATGCAGAGGAAGAGTGGACCCAGAACATGACTCAAATGTACATGATAGAAAGCAACATTCCACGGTTGCTTTCTATTGGAAGCTTAATGGTACTCTAAGCAGAAAATTGGCAGATCACTTACAGTTGTGACTATGTGGATAAAAACCTTTCTACAGTAGGAAGAAGGTAGACCATACCTGTCAGTTTAAAACAATGTCTAGTCCAACTGCAGAAGCTCTGGCTCATGCTAACTTCTCTTCATTAGAATTGTATTACTAATATTTAGATTAAATGAAGCAGGCCAAGTAGAAATGCTGGCAGAAGATGGTTATCAAACATAACACATTATGCTTAATTAAGCTCATATTATTGACTCAAGTCAGACAAACTACCTTGTCTATATGCAGATACATGGGAGCCAAAACTCCATCTCAAATTATGGCTTAACACTGGCTGACACTTCACAAAAAAATCTGAATACAATGTCTACAAGTCTCTCTCTTCCACACTGGTGGAGCTGGAGCACTAGGAAAGCCCGCCTACACAGTGATTCTCCAACAAGACCACATCTTCTAATGGTGCTACTTCCCACGGGCCAAGCATATTCAAACCACAACAAGGTTCCAGGTAGCATTTGAGAGCGGGCCAGCTTGCCTGTACAGCACAGCAGGGCTGACACTGGCAGGTGAGTCAGCCCCAAGGGCAAGAATGTAGGAGGAGCTGCCCAAACCTCTTGTCTACTATGAGCTGGCGTGGGTGCAGGGGTGATGCCTGGTCCCTTGCCACTTGCAGCAGCTGGGAGAGCTGGCCCCGGGGTAATGAGAATGGGAGAGCTGTCTCTCATTGGCGGCAGCTGGGAGAGCAGGCCCTGCACCTCTCCTGGCCCTGGCGGAGGGGGCACAGGTGAGCCTGCCCTGAGGGCAAAAGTGATTAGAGCCCTGGTCCCATTGGGTGTGATGCCCTTCCCTCCTCTCTCTTTGCCACCTGTGGTGGTTGATAGAGCTGGCCCTGTCCCCTCACTGGCTGTAGCACTCTGGAGAGCAGTCCCTACACCTCACCTGGGCAACACAGTGGAAATGGTTCTGAAGATAAGGGCGAGCCAGCCTCGAGGGTGTGAGAGCAGGAGAGCTAGCTCAGCTCCTAACAAGCTGCAGCACTTGGGAGAGCAGGCTTCTGAAGGCATGGGTATGGGTGAGTTGGTATGCGATTAGGAGAGCTGACCTGCCTCCTGCTGACAGTGGCATTGGATGGTCTAGCCAGAGCAGTACTGGAGAGCTTGTCCTGGTGGTGTGGATAAGGAAGAGCCAGCACACCGGTGGACCAGCTGTGGTGCCACCCAGGCCCAGATCCAGGGCTCTGAGATGGCCACTCCAAAATCTCTATCATCTGCAAACAGTTGGGACAAATGAAGGGGTGGATCTTGCTGATCCAAAGCTGCAGGATCTCTATGACACAGGGCCACAAAAGGATAACTGGGAGAATGTGGGTCAGTGTTTTGCCCCTCTGCTGAGCAGGATGACCACAGAGTGCTACACTGTGTTTACTATTGTCCAGTGTTGGGCTCAAGTGAAGCACTGAGACACCACTCGGGGTGGGAAATCAGCCTAGGATGTGGGAGGCTGACACTGGGCTTCCCTGACTCCTGGGAACCCAGTTGTTGATGGAAAACCACACAGCAGAGTGGAGAACGAGGGTCAGGAGTCCCGGGCCTGTGATGGGGAACACGGCCTGAGGTTCCCAAACTCCTGGACATCCAGGTGCCGCTGGGTGGAGGGGAGTTGGGAATAGAGTTGGGGGCCCATGGGCTGAGGACAATGATGAGCCCAGAGCCAGGGGGCAGTGGGGAACTTCGGCTTAGTTCATCTGCAAATTTGTGCTTAGCAGTGGTTGTCTGGGAGCACAGAGGGGCCTTCTGTGGGAGACTTAAGCTGTGGCTCTGTAGACAAAGGCCTGCTCCATGATCCCCACAGCAGTTCTTGATGGAAGAGGCAGTCCTTGCTTCCAAACTGTTTATTGATTGTTCATTGTGGAAAATTGGTACATACCACCTTCTCAGGGTGGACTAGAAATTAAAATACCTTTTGCAGGAAGGAATGCCTAGTAAGGGAAGCTTATTGGCTGAACTTGGGGTGTCTAGATACTTCATTAGCATGGAGACCTCTGTTCTGGGCTATGTAACTGCTGTGGGGATGTGGGGAGTGTGGTCATGTGTTCCAGGCCAGGAACCTAGCAGGGAGCAGGGAGACAGCGACTGTCTCAGGTGGGTGCCTGGGTGCCGGGTCTCGTACCTACGCAACCCTACAAGTTTCCTGGCACAGTCCACTGTCCCACAGGAGAAGGCCCAATGAGGATCCAATATTGATGGTGTCAAAGAAGCCAGAGGCCTCAAAACAGACCAATGAGCCACTGCTGTGAGCATTTGCTGGTGAAGCTGTGTGGACAGAAGGATAGACTGTGGGACACATGCTGACATGCTATAACTCTCATGATGAGATGTTGTCTATGCTTTTGTTGTGGTGGTTGTTTGTGTGCTTTTTATTTTGGAGGGGAGTTTGCAAGGGGATGGGGAGATGAGTGGGATTGGGGTACATGATGTGAAACTCACAAAGAGCCAAAAAAAAGTTAAAGTCTATTCTGGTCAGGTGATGACGGAGCACACTTGTAATCCCAGCACTTGGGGGGCAGAGGCAGGTGGGTCTCTGTGAGGCCAGCCTGGTGTACAAAGTTAGTTCCAGGACAGCCAGGGCTACGCAGAGAAACCCTGTCTCAAAACAACCCTCCCACCTCCCCCCAAAAATACACTCTACTACACACATTCTGGGACAGAGTAATACTTTAAATTCTATTTTGAACAGCAAAGCATCTGATAACAACTAGAACTCATTTGCATATAAAACATACTTTATCTAGAAATTACATTCTACATACAGGTGTAATTCCAAGGAGTTTCATTCCATTGGCTAAGACAGAACGGACAGCTTTGAAAAGGTGAAGTCTGGCCTACAAAATAAAGAATGATTAAATGCTCAATAATATGTTAGCAACAAGCAAAAAAGAATGGTTTTAGAAGTAATTCTAGTTTAAAGAAGGAATACTGCTTGATAGTCCTGTGCATACTCTATTCAAGGGGAAAGCCATTCAAGCATCTCTTACAGAAAGATGAGTGCAGCGCAGTGGGAGAGGCTGAATTTGTCACTTGAGCAGCTGGGGGAAGATGTATTTGATAGTCTGCTGTTTTGGGAAGTACTGATAATAACTCTGATATTACAGCCCCATTCTATTCATTACCGAAGTCAGAAAGTGTACTGTTGGAGTTAAACAACAGAAGATAGGTCAGGAAAACTCCTAAGGCTTAGTACTAACAGTTTATAAGATTAGTTTCAGCTGCCAAGTGGTTACATAGAGGACATTCAATTTAACATACCCCAGCCACATCAGGAGGACTGTCTTTCACCTGGAGAGTTTTATGTGCCACAGCTGCAAGGTGACTGAAATAAACAAGAGAGAAATCACAATGAGGACCAACAGTACCTTCCTGTCCCATGAGTCCTAATCCAATGCTTTAAAGCCCAGAGTCACTAAAGCTATCTGAAGTTTGAATCAAATGCATTTGCTTGTCTGTAATACAGCAAAACACGACAGCTTTAGATCTGAGTTTTGCATCTACCAAATGGCAAGTCTTCTAAGACTGTGATTCCCCTGTTTTACGGAAATAGGGCATGCTTTTCTAGTAAGTAGTATTTCCTTATGTAGACAAAGTATAACATGGTGTGCCCTTTCCCCTGTGTCAATTGACACGGGATAGAAACTAGTACACACACACTGGACACACACTGGCAATTTTCTGTGAAGGCATGACAGCAATGAGCCATGAAATGCACATGATTATCATTTATTATTAGGTGACATTTCATTTTGGCTTTGCCTTTATATGTAAGTAGAAAATTTGAAAAAAAAAATCAACCCAAAACAAACACACACAATTAAACCTATTTAAATCTAAGGGAATCAGGGGTAGGGCTGTAGTACTTAGGAATATCAACAGGAAGATTAAATGAGTCCCAGGTTAGCCTGGACTATACAATGAGACCCTTTCTCAAGCAACAAAAGCCAGGGAGGGAAGGTAAAAAGTATAATTAAGAACAATGTTGCAGTATTCTCTCATTTCAGTGAACAGTGAATAAAAGCAAAATGTCTGTTCTTTAGATTTACTTCAAGTAAAAGCATTCAAATCCCCATGAAATTTCAACCAGTGGCTTTGAGTGGCTTCCTAATCCATCTGCTCCCTAAGCTCTGTGATTTTGTTGTCTCTCTTAGAACAGTAACATCGACCAAGCACCCTGAAAACTCTCTAAGGCCCAAGGCTTGCTCTCATCTCTATCCTTTTAGCCATTAGAGTTGTAGTTTTTGCTCAACTCTGTACCGTCCCTTACTTCCCAAGCATTTGCTTCTCCTGATAAACACCTGCTGCTTCCTCCCGAGAAGACAGATTCCCTCAAAGTGTATCCATTTTCTGACAACACACAAGTCCCTTTGTTATAACTTCCTATGCCACTGTCCATTCCTATGATACTACCTTATATGACTGAATAAATAAAACGAAATCTAGTCGTCACAGAAGTAACAATTTCTATAACTTAAAGAAAGCAATATCTAGGGCAGGGGATTTGCTTATAGGAAACCTTTTGATGAAAGAAAGAAAATAGAGGGGCTGAAGAGAGGGCTCAGGAGTTAAGCACATGCTGTCTTGCAAGACCTGAGTTCAGTTCCCAGAACCCATGTCAGGCAGAAACCACCTGTCTGTAAAGTAAGTCCTGCTTCAGAGGATCTGGTGGCCTCCAAAGGACCCACACACGTAGTGATACCATTAAGTTGTGCATTCATCTTAAATTATGCATTCTTCCATGTCCCTGACCCAGAGAGCAATGCAGGTTGGAAACAGCAGATACGACAAAAGAGATTTTATATAGTAAATATCCACAATAAATGCTGAAAAGAACATATGACTATTGCTCAGTAATGCTATCTCTGCAGTGCTGCTTGCTATTCTGAGTGCCTCTGGCCAGCTGGAGTCAGTAATGTTTCCTCCCTTGTAAAACTCAGTTAAAGACTTCAGTAAAGTGTCTTATATTTCTTTCCCATGTGATGCTTTCTCTTCTGTTCAATAGAGAGCAAAGCCCTTTGTTAGGGACAGATGAGACAGCATGCAGACAGGCACAGGTGCAGATTCAAGCAGGAGATGAGTTTATAGTAAGTCACAAGCTACAGATAGAAGCTCACTCCTGGGTAAACCCTCCAAGGGTAAGTGTTTTGATTGCTTTCCTCAATGTAGCACCTATCCATATTGGTGACTGAGTTTATCGTTAAGGTCAACTAGCATGCATGCCTATGCGTGAGCATGTACACAAACATACACACACCTACACCCACACCACATGAATAAAAAAATCTTAAAAATATTTTAAAAAGAAAATAGGAAGACAAGAAAATTACCTTAGAGTTAGGAGGTAACTAACGATGTGCTTCGGCTGTAGGTCCTGAGATGACGTGTAAAGTACCTCATCGAACCTAAAGGATGAAGCACAAGCTGGTCATTTGTTATGTGAAGCTAACCTGTTAGCTTGAGTGTTAAGCATGTAAAAAAGACCTGGGAAAATGTGCATTTTTCTTTCATACTGTGGCAATACTCTTTGTGATAATATTTTTAAGACTAGGATTAACCTTCAACATGAGCTTGATCTGTCCCTTAATCTGTCCCCAAAAGGCAGATTCCTTTTGGGCTTACCTAGAGGCAGGAGGCAGCCTGTGAACCGAGGACACTAGAAGTCAACAATGCTCTTAATTTAGGTAAGAGTATCAGACTTGGTAATAGTAGACTCTCCTACCTGAGAAGATGCTGGAGAATTGAAACAGACTGTGGCTCTTGTAAACAGGCAACATTGAAGTCATTGAGATACCCACATCCAAAAGTCTCTTCCAAACTGTTACCGAAGTTTAAACAGATGTGAAAGAATCAGTTAGTTATTCACAGGCTCATGGCTGCATGTGATGACTAGCTTTGGGAAATTTTGAGAAAACCCTCATTTTCTCAAGTATTTTCAGTGTCTCTTAAAGTGTAGGTGACAGGATATTCTTTGGCAGAATTACTGAGGATAAAGTAAGGCAATGTGGAAGTGTTTCTTATAATGGGTATTTTACAGTATAAATGAACGTGTAACAATAAGAGGGATGCTGTGTTTTGCCCAGATTTGAATTAAGAGCTATTGGACAAGTCCAGAAAAGAGGGCCAGCCACTGGTCTTAGAACCACACCAGGCTCCCCTACAGCCCCGTCTCACCTACAGAGGCGGGCATGGGTATACTGCAGGAAGACTCCAGTGTCCCCACGACTCTGGAGAACACGATCCCAACTGAACTGATAATCAGATAAGAGCAAGCCTCTGAAGTCCTAGAATGAGAGTACATTGTTACCCTGGGTTTTGCTACACAGGACGCAAGGTCTCAGAGGGAGACATCCTAACGCACCTGGATGATGAGAGCTGCAAGCCCCACCCTCTCCGCAGTCTCCTGAGGGTTTTCTAGTTTTTTGGTTGCTGAAAACAGATAAAGGGAGATATTTTCAACCTGCACCATATTGTTCAAGAATAAAAAATCAACCTGAGAAAAAAAAATTTGAAACATACAATCAAAAAATAAGATGATGGGAGGCAACAGGGGTTTGTTTTTGTTTGTTTTTTTGTTTTTTTGGAGGGGAAACTGGGAAAGGGGAAATTCGCATGTAAATAAAGAAAATATCTAAAATAAAAAAAAAAAAGAAAGAAAGAAAAAATCATTCGAAATGTAAATAAATAAAATATCTAATAAAAATTTTAAAAAATTAAATGAGAAAAAAAAAATAAGATGATAATGGTTGCTTTGCCTTCCTAATTTGGGTTAATTTATCTAAGTCAGTTCTCCTGTCTACATCAAAGTGAAGATATGTGAACGTATTTGTTTTTAGAAATATCCCTTGCAAGGTATTAGATACAGCACATAGTTATTTTTCCAATGGTGAAGATTAAACAGTTACATGAACTTTAGTTACATGGATCCAATTTGCAAGACAAGGATTTGGGCTAGAAGACAGCTTAGTTGGTAAAGTGCCTGCCAATCCAGTGTTTTGAATGAGCACAGCCCCATAGGCTTATATCTGAATGTTTAGTCCCTTGTTGGTGGAACTGCTTGGAGAGGATTAGGAGGTGTGGCCTTTCTGAAGGAATTGAGTCACTGAGGGGTAGACTTTAAAGTTTTAAGAGCCCAAGTCATTCCCAGTTAGCTTTCTTCTCTGCCTTTTGCTTGTGGATCTTAAGTTACTGTTCCAATGTCATGTCTGCCTGTCTGCGGCCATATTCCCCACACGATAATGATGGTCACAGACTCTAACCATCTGGAACCATGAGCCCCAAATTAACTGCTTTCTTTTTATATGCTGCTTTAGTTATGGCGACTTATCACAGCAATAGAAACTACAGCTCGAAAGCACTAGGACCTGAGTATGAGCCATAACCTATGTCTAAACAAGCTGAGCATGCTGGCGCATGTGTGTAACCTGTGCTAGGGAGGCTTAATGGCCTGCCGGCCGAGACAATGAAAGATCCTGTTTGTTTGTGTTTTATAAAAAGTGGACAGCATCTGAGAACTCCTCTTGCCTCAACAAGAATGTATGTATGTGTACTTGTACAGATGCAGACATCTAAAAAAATAATGCAGACAGTTCACAGGATGACTCTGACAACACATGACAGTTAAAGCTGTCCATGGAAGGAAGACTAAATTATATTAACACATCAAAGTAGTCAAAGGTACTTCTGATCAGGCTCAGTGGAAGTCCATGAAAGCATGCAATAGATAAGGAGGATTTACTCTTAATGGAAGCCATGTTCTGTAGCATCCTTGACTGAACCTCATTTAAGACATCTTCCAGAAAAGTGACATCTCCTCTTCGAGTCTTCATTCCCTTTACTATCCCGAAGGGTACATACTGGCACCTGGAAAGGGCAGGCATTAATTAACAGAAGCTAAAAAACGGCTCATGATAGGAGTGTACCTTAGTACTTCTGCAGAAAATAATTCAAACTTTGAATTAGCAAATAAATAGGATGTAGCCAGGAGTGGTATACATGGTGGCAATTCAAACATTTGGAAGATGGAAAGATTTGGAAGATTAGGAATTCAAGGTTAGCCTCTGCAGGGGCCCCTGTACAGGTACTTCCATGGACAGGTAGACTAAATTCATTTCCTTGCTACTGTGGAAGAGCATCAACGAATAAGAAATGCAGGTCTTCACAATAGGATACAGAGCCCTTGGTGTGTGCGTGCGTATGTGCATGCATGTGTGTGTGTGTGTGTGTGTGTGTTCCATATTTGTTCCACAGTGGTTGTACCAGTGTACACCTCAACCAGCATAGAAGCAGACAGTTTTCTCTTTTCCTATATCCTTCCTAGGATCTGTGGTCATTTGTTTTCTTGATAACCATCACTCTGGTTGCAGTGAGACGGAATTTCAAAGTAGTTTAAATTTGCATTTTGTGATGGCTAATGATGTTGAATGCTTTAAAAATCAAACTCACAGAGTTCTTCCCGACTCTACCTCCTGCGTGCTGTGCCACCATTTATATTAACTTTTAAAGACCTCTTTTGTCAGTTTCATAGTTCATGTTTTGCTTTGGTTGTTTTCTTGATTTTTTAAAGGTCTTATACATTCTAGATATTACTCCTCTGTCATGTATGGCTGGCAATTTTTTTCCCACTCTGTCCACTTTCTCTGCTTGACTGTTTCCTTTAACATACACATGCTGAGGTTCCATTTGTTAAATGTTATCCTGATTTCCTGAGTGACTGAAGTGCTATTTAGAAGTCCTTATATTTGCCTTAAATTTAATTTAAAATTTGAATCTTAAATAGCTTTCCCTACTTCTAACAATTTTACTTACTTAAAGGTCTAGAATCTATTTAAAATTATTTTTGCACACTGTATGAGACATGACTACTTTCATTATCCTACCTGTAGATATCCACAATATTTACAATAAGTGACATAACCCATGCTCAGAAAAACAAACACTACTATGTTCTTTTCTGACTTCTAATTTTTATGTATGGCCATTTATTAGAAGTCAGTTATGTGTAGAGGCTGGGAAGGGACCCATGGGCGTCCTGGGAAGGGTAGGGGCAGGGAGCGTAAAACACACCTGCTGTGAAAGTGAAGAGAGGAAGAGCAGGGGTGGAGAGTTGAGGGGAGAGGGACAACCAAACCTAAGGATGTATGAGAATGCTATATATAAGCCAAATACTTTGTAAGATAATTAGAAAATAAAATCAGTTTTCAAGTTTGAATGGCAGTACTCTATGTGGATGCATAAAACTGTTCCCAGAGCCATAAGTTCATAAAAACATCTCAGTGCCAGGATGGATGCTGCCTTATGACTTATTATTCAGGAAAGAAGCTCCTTGGTTGCCCACCAGTCTTAGGTAAGACAGAATGGGCATCAGTTACAGGACATTGAGAAATCATATTGGAACTGGCTGGAAGGCTCCTCCCTGCTGGCTAGCTTTCATCATGCCAGAAGATGCTTCAGGCTGGAGGAAGGAGTAATTAGTAACCTTACTCACCTATGGTCCTTGTGAGCTAGACTACTGGCCTGCTAGGCAAGAGGTACCCATTGGTGTACACTGGCATGACTGTTACTGGGGTAACTAACTGCTTCCTATTCCACAGAAGGGAATTCATACCTGCTAATGTATACATAACAGAGCTAACAGCATGGGTGGGTTAAGCCTTAATGAAGAAACTCCTAGGGTTGTTTTGACAAATGGGGCTACTAATGAACCTTCTAAGTGCTGTCAGCTTTGGTCAAAGAAACTTCTTTACCCAGTGGGCAACAGTGAATTCAGAGTAACTACAGTGTGGCTGCTGAATGCTGAGTCCTAAATGTATCACCTAAATCACCCCTCCAAGGTTCAGTGAACATTTTGGAACAAGGGTAGGTGGTGTGTGTTGGGGGGCAGGAAAAATATGAATCAAAGGAAGTAGGAGAATGTTGTGGAACGATGCCTTTTAGGTATGGCAGGGACAATACACTAATGAACTCACAATAACTGTGAACCTGCACAAGTCTGCCCCCCCCATTAAATTACTCCTTCTTGGAGAGGGGCTTATGAGACCCTACACCTTCCTGAGGACAAACAGGCAGTTACTAGATGAAGGGAGAGAGATTTTGGTCAGTACTATTGCCCCCAAAATGTCATCCATGCATCTATCAATAACATCTCACCCATGAACTTTAAGCAACCCTAACAAATCACTGGCAAATAAATAAATGAATGAATTAATTAATTAATTAAAAAAAATAAATAAATAGGAAGACTCACTGGGAAGGGGGTCAATGGGAGTGGAAGAAGAGGGGACCAGTGTGAATATGATAAAATGCAATATATATATGCATTAAGATATCACTATGAATAACTAACAAATTGTAAATTAAAAAAAAGCAAAAAATAAAATACAGGTTTTTGCAGTTCAGCAGAGTTTCAGTTTACTGAGATAACAGTTTGTGATTAAATTATGAGTTGCCTTTATAAGGAAGAGAAATGGATATTAATAATTGAAAACCAAAACAGCAGCATCAATATATAAAATGATTAAATACATTTATCAGGACGTAAATTAATACAAAAATCAATCTGTCTTTCTAAACTAACATCCTGAAAAAAGAACTGAACATAAACTATTGCGGTTCTGCTCTGAGGCTGGCTGCCATGAGGTGCTAGTGGCTTTGATCAGGCAAGAAAGGACAAGGACCCTACCTGTCTGCCCAGTCATATCCCATGATCTTCAGGATTTCGAACACTTGCTCAAAATGCCTCTTTTGCCCTTTGTCTGCCTTAGAAAAAAAAATTTAATTTTAAACAAAACAAAGACAAATTAATAAATAAAAATAGGCTGGTCCTAAATAAGGTTAACATCCTTATTAGACTAAAGTCATTGTCAATACATTTTAAATAAACACAGTAGGTGCAGGAGAAATGGCTTAGTGCTTAAGGGTACTTGTTAGCTGCTCTTCCAGAGGACCCAAGTTTGGTTCCCAGCATCCACACTGGGCAGTTCACAACTCCAGCTAAAGAGGATCTGATGCCCTTTTCTACCCTGAGGGTACACACATGCACCATGCACAGCCACACACATGCACACACGCAGGCACGCACACACAAAAACAAACTCTGATTCATTCTCTCTCTCATACACATAAATAAAAACTAAAATAAATCTTTAAATAAGCACACCATAAGAGCATCAAGGTTGAAAGGGAAAATAAAGGCAGCAACTCTTTAACACAAGAGGACCCACGGACTCTGCTCTCCTTAACACAGGAGGACACACGAACTCTCCTTAACACAGGAGGACACATAGACTCTGCTCTCCTTAACACAGGAGGACCCACGGACTCTGCTCTCCTTAACACAGGAGGACACATAGACTCTGCTCTCCTTAACACAGGAGGACACACAGACTCTCCTTAACACAGGAGGACACACGGACTCTCCTTAACACAGGAGGACACACGGACTCTCCTTAACACAGGAGGACACATGGACTCTGCTCTCCTTAACACAGGAGGGCCCACAGACTCTCCTTAACACAGGAGGACACACGGACTCTGCTCTCCTTAACACAGGACACATGGACTCTCTTTAACACAAGAGGACACACGGACTCTCCTTAACACAGGAGGACACACGGACTCTGCTCTCCTTAACAC
>NW_022196896.1:3135810-3138593 GCF_008632895.1 Mastomys coucha
ACACAGGAGGACACACGGACTCTGCTCTCCTTAACACAGGACACATGGACTCTGCTCTCCTTAACACAGGAGGACACACGGACTCTCCTTAACATAGGAAGATACACAGACTCTGCTCTCAGAGTGTTCTATTTCATTTCCTTCTCCCTCAAGCGTGAGGACCTATTTCCACAAGACCAAAGCTAAGCTACAACAAGATGGTGGTAACTTCTCAGTGTGGAGGGAGGCAGCTCATGTCCAGGAAGAAGATACTAGAACCCCACTTAGCAATAAGAAGAACCAGCTCTCAATACAATGGCTTGGTTGGATCTCAAGGGCAGTCAATATGCTGCGCGTGAAATAAAAATCTAGATAGATAGTTACATACTGCATGATTCCATTTACACATCACCCGCAAAGTGACAATTTTTGTAATGAAGATTAAAGTGAGGGTTGGAGGGGACGGTGATTAAGTGGTTGATCATCAGTGAGTCTGCTTAGTTACAGAGCAGTTCCATGTTCTGATGTGGTGGTGGTCACACAGACCTGTGCATGTGATACAGTCCATAAAACCTGCCTATAGAGCAATGCATAAAAACCCCATGGGATTTGCATGTCTCTACAGATGCCCATCTGACTGACATGGCACGTCATGTATGTATAGAAGAGTGCTGGTGAAGGGTACACAGAAACACTGCTAGTCTGAAATTTCTTGTTTTTAAGGTATTAGAAGATATTTAATGTTCCTTTTAAAACATAACTCTAACACTATGCTTTACTTTAGGTATACTAGTAAAGTTTACATGTTAAATAACACTATAATACAATGAGTTGATACAATTTTTAAATTTTATCTAAAGTTTTAAAAAGATTTATCTATTTATGTACATGTGTTTTGCCTGCATATATGTGTGTGTACCACATGTATGCAGTTCCTGGCCTAACACTATGCTGAGCTGCTTCTCTATTCCCTTGGTGCAATTTTAAACAGAAGAGGGAATCTTCCAGGTTACTAACTCTTCCCCACAAAACAAGTTAAAATAATAATTTTTCTAAGTGCATCATTAGGACAAGTACAACTGTCTTGTAATAACTCATATATAGTAATTTCATATCACATTCTTGATTTTGGTAAATTTTTTTACCATGAAGCAATGCAAAAAAATTTTTTGAGTCTTTTTAAGAATAAGTTTTAAAAAGAATTTACTGAGTTGTCGAGATGGCTCAGCGGGTAAGAGCACTGACTGCTCTTCCGAAGGTCCTAAGTTCAGATCCCAGCAACCACATGGTGGCTCACAACCATCCGTGATGAGATCTGACGCCCTCTTCTGGTTCGTCTGAAAACGACAACAGTGTATTACGCCAGAGCGGGCTGGAGCAGGCTGGAACGGGCCAGAGTGAGCGGGGCGTCCTGAGTTCAATTCCCAGCAGCCACATGATGGCTCATGGCCATCTGTACAGCTACAGTATACTTATACACATAAATAAATAAATCTTTAATAATAATAAAAAAGAATTTACTGTCTTAACTTAGTATTCAATTATTTTATGTAGTTGGACAAAATTGATTTTTTGTAATTTTTTCAACATTTTTTCCTATTTTCTATTTGTGTGTGGGCACACATGTGAGCAGGCATTATGCCAGGATTCACATGTAGAAGTCAGAGGAGAAGTGTGTAGTCCTCTCTCTCTCATTACTTGGGTTTTAGGAATTAAACTGACATCATCAGGTGTACAAGGCAAGCAAGCACCTGACCACTGTGCCATCTCCCCGGCCCTGGTTTCCTATTTCTATCTCTTTCTAGTTTCATGAGGTAGGCATTGTATTGTAATTACTTACGACATAAATCATTGTGTCAAAATTGTACTTGTCCATGCGATGGATAGCAGCTGCAAGGTCCCTGGGAGGAAGGGAGGAGCGTTATAACTACTTTTACTTACTTGATAACAGTGAGATGATTCTATTTCAAATCTGTATAACTCTGTAGCCTGGAGCATATAAATTATCCTTGTAGAGTCCCAGTATACTTTGGTAAGAAGTAATAACAAAATTAGGCTTGAAAAATAAAGGCAATACCCTGGGAGATGTAATTTAAAAACCAACTAAAAATAAACCAAGGCCGTAGAACAAGTAATCATTAAATCGTATCTTACAGGTGTTTTATAATTAACCAAGCCTCTCCTGAAAAGAAACATTTAATTGTTACTTTTCTGCAATATACTTTCTCAAATAACACAGTAATAATGTAGATGGCAAAAATGCCAAATACCTGCTTTGTAGTTTTGTACTATTCAAAACTTTCAAAATTTTGGCTCACTCAAAAGTGTTAACTTCTGCATTTGAAAGCTCTTAAGTCCTTGGATCGCTTGGTGGTTAAGACTGCAATACTATCATTGTAGAGGATCCAAGCCCAGTTCTCATTACAAGAAAGGCAGCTCACAACTGATATAATCATAGCTCCTGAGGATCCAACAAACTCTCCTAGAACCAGGACTCATACACACACATACCATACAAAGATATGTACATAACTAAAAAGTAAAAATAAATGTTTAGAGAAAAATTCTATTTAACATTCTTATCTTTAATTACATAAAATAGTTTGTACATATTTAAAATAATGAAAAATCAAAACTTATTCACATCAAAGATTATTCAAGTACTGAATGTGAAAATACTGACAAGATGGAAACATTTTTTTATATCCTTTGAGGTATTGTAAATGATCAAAATATCATTTGTATCCATCTCATGATCCAGGCACTGCATGAAGTAAGTATTCACACCAAGCAAAAAAAAAAAA
>NW_022196896.1:3138649-3164439 GCF_008632895.1 Mastomys coucha
ATCTATCTATCTATCTATCTATCTATCTACCTACCTACCTACCTACCTACCTATCTATCTATCTACCTTTCTATGTAATGTATTTATTTGTCAGGGTCTCACTAAGTAGCAGTGGCTGAACTGTTCTGGGTAGGCTAGGCAGTCCTTGAACTCAAGAACTGCCTGCTTCTGCCTCCAAAGTTCTGAAATTAAAGGCATTTGCCACTGTGCCTTTCTGACAGGGGTTTTTGTTCTGAATGGAAATGTTTGCACACTGGTACAGAGTTTGGATTCTTTAATTTGCCTAGCAATAATTAGTTGCCATAATGAAGTTGTATGTGTGCATATACATATATATATACATATATATACAAACACACACACACACACACATATATATATATATACATACACATGTGTATATGTGTACATACACATATCTCTCTGATATTCCAGTTTTTCTCATTAACTCAGTTGCAGGAAATTGATGAAGAGAAAAGCTAAAAAGAGAAGAATTCTTTAGCCAGGAACCCCACTGGTTGAATTAGGAAAAGGCTGGAAGAACCTGAGGAGGAGGGTGACCCCAAAGGAAGACCAGCAGTCTCAACTAACCTGGATCCCCAAGATCTCTCAGACACTGGGCCACCAACCAGGCAGCATACACCAGCTGATATGAGGCCCCCAACACATACAGCAGAGGACTGCCTGACACACCTAACCCTCAAGAGACTTGAGGCCCCAGGGAGTAGGGAGGTCTGGTGGGGTGGGGGTGGGGACATCCTCTTGGAGACAAGAGGGGGGGTATGAGGAACTGCTCAAGGGTGCAACAGGAGGGGATAATGACTGTATAAAAAAAGATTAAAGAATAAAATTTAAAAAAAGAAAGATGAATTCTTTAAGGGTCACTAGGAAAATTCATTGGTTGCCTCGTTACTTATAATAATGATGGTATTCAACAGCAAAAATGCCATTACTATAAAAGCACTCTGTATAAGGCTGTTGGCATAGGTCAGTGGCTAACATAATCTGGGTTTATTCCTAGTACCACAATAACAACAAACAAAAGAAATGTATATAGTGGTTTGTGAGCTACTTGAAATTCGGGCCTGGAGACACTGGAACCTTTTGCCTGCGCTGGCTGGATGGCCGCTTCCTTGTCCTGCCTTCTCTTCCATGTGTGCGCAGAAAGTACAATTCGTATATATGAACAATGCGAGCTCACTTCCACAGGGTGACGCACGGAGGAGCCTACTTCTCCCTTAGCCTATTCTTTCACAATTACAGTGAGGTCTGGCATTTACATGCAAGTAGAATGGTCTTTAATGCATGAGGTTAAGATTGAACCCTAGCTTCGTTGTGTTTTAGAATATATTTCCTGACAATGTGCACTTATTAAAAACACTCAACATATGATTGTGAAGTAACATAGAATGATGTGTTCTGCTGTAAACAGCTCATGATATTGAATAAAATTTAAATATAGAGTCTCACTCTTCTCATATTAAAGTTCTCTGGGATTACAACTGTCAATAACAAGAAGCGTAGTAAATATTCTTACAATATTTAAGTAATGCTATTTTGCAGCTAGGACTTTTTGTAATGGTTGTGAGGATAAGCTGATATCCTGCATGGATCTAAGGACAAAGACTGTGAAGTCACACATGGCAGTGCTCCCCTTCCCAGATGCTACGAACCTGGTTGCATAGAGAGAGGTTCCATCACTTCGCATCACAGTGCAGACGGAAGAGAGGTCGCCAGTCCCAGAGAGATCTACTACAACATTTCCCTTTCTAGAAAACAAAAGGAGAACTCTAAATCAACACATTAACCTACTTGGAGGTAGAATATCTACAGCATTTTTGGCAAAGCAGAGGCTATTTTTATTGCTCACGGAACAGTAAGTAGTGTCAGTTCAAGCTATAAGCGACAGTACTTAAAACCACCAAGTTGGCTGGAGGTAGTGAAAAGTAAAGCTCCAATGGCAGTTTCTCGTCTGTGTTTGGATGCTCACATCACTGTTGAGAATGTGAGGTCACAGGTACATCGTTCACTCTCACCACAGCTATGTGTACGGATGCATTTGACCTGGATGGTCCACAATGCACATATGCATAAAACATCAGGATACAACAACATGAAAACAAGAAATTGTCATTTGTCAAGTCTCAAAAAGAAAAGGATTCTACTGCATGCAAGGCAACACTGCCTGTTGACACGGATGTGCCACCATTACCTGCTTTCCACCATTTCTCCCTACTATTCCTCCTTGATTTCTCCGCCTCACTCACTGAAAGCCTGTTATAACATACCTATTTTTATAAGTTGCCTTAAATACTTTTGAAAATAGTAGTTTTTAAAAAGGCAACATTAAGCCACAAGTGTTCTATTTCCTGTGTTCACATGATTAATTTATGTAACCTGAGGCAGGCAGTATTGTTTTCATACTTCATTCTTTAACGGGTGCCCCCCTTACTCCTGTGATCTGAGTCTTTGGCTATGAAAATGCTATACAGCACTTGATAAAGCATCTCATTTGATGTATGGTTCAGACCACCCTTCAACTAATGAATCTTCCACCTCAGCCTCCTGCATACACATTATAGGTATGTTTCCCCACGCACCACTTGGAAAAGTACTTTTTTGGCTACAGAATCTCGCCAGGTGTCCCTGACTGTCACGGAACTCAGAGAGAACCTCCTGATTCTGCTTCCCAAGTCCTGAGAGTAAAGGTTTGTACCTCCACACCTGGCAAGAGAAAGGACAAATGGCAAAAAAACTCAGAGACTTATATATATTATTGTCACATATAACATGACTATTGCCAGCACATACAGAACATGGGGCTGGGAGTGGTAGAGCACGCCTTTAGTCCTAGCACTTGAGAGGCAGGAGCAGGAAGATCTCTGAGTCTGAGGCCAGCTTAGTCTACAGTGAGTTCCGGGACAGATAGTGAGTCATAATCTTAAAGAAAGAGGAAGAAAGAATAGTAACTCAATCATACGCTGTTTTCTGTAGAAGTCCTTTGCTGTCAAGCAACTTTAAGACATCTTGAGATTTTTCACGATAAAATGATTCTCCTGAATATTCATCAAAGTATATTCCAAGACGCTAAGATTTAGAAATACAAGAAAAATGTTAGTTAAATTGTTTTACACTAAGATAAAATTAAAGATGTCTTACCAACTGTCACAAAGATGGGAAAAATAAAATTAAACTTTCTAATGACTCACACACACCACACTGGCCATGGATCTGGTGTTGACTACAGCAGTCACAGGTACTTAGGGCTTTGGAAACAGAAGTAGATAGCATTGAGCACTTACTCTGGCAGTTCCTTAGTCACACTAAATGTGCTTGTGCAGCTAGGGCCACCTGCCGGGGACCCATGCAACTGCAGGTGGTTATAGGACCAGAGGTCTGCACAATAGAGTAGAGCCCCGAAAAGGGTGTCTGTCAAGCTCCTCTAGCCCTTCTGCTCCCCTTCTATGCAGTGGCTCACTGTCTACATACTCCAGAGCCTCTACGGCACCCAGCACTATCTCACAAGCTAAGGTCCTGGAGAGAGTGATGGATAGAGTAGTGCTGAGCGGCACTGCTCCTGCTTGTTTGGTATTTTACGTCTTTACCCCAAGAACACTAACTAGAACTAAAGTAGAATGTACACTTAAGTAAGAGCTTGCACAGCAGGCTGTGAGCAGCAGCAGCCAAGCGACCCAGGAAAGGGAGCACAGAGACTGCAGTGTACCTTGTAAATCTGGGTGTACTCCTCAATGCTCAAGTCCCGAAATCTCTGCCACAGCGACAGCGCCTGCGTGTCACCCAGTTCTAATCGGTGGAAGAACTCATGTGCCAATTTTGTTACATTTTTATCATCTGTTGCTTCTTTATTAACTTGTACATAAACCTAAAAGTACATTAAATACATTATTATAATACGCTGTTATCTCCACAGAAAAGGAGCCAAACACAATCCTGTGTCCCCATGGAAAGTTAGCCAAGAGGCCACATGGCAAAGAGTCATTTTCCTCTTTCATTAAGCTGACAGACTGGGGTCTTTTTTTGTTTGTTAAAATCAACTTACCACTTTTGAAAGTCATGAGAAAGGCTAATCAAAGTAGCATGGCTTAACCCAATCAATAAAAGATGAGTGGAAGATTTCACAGCTACTTAAACATTATTCTTTAATGTTTGATTTTATATATATTCCAACTGTACTTTCCCTGCCCCTCCCTCATCTGTCTCTCCCACCACTACCAACCTCCATTCCTCTCTACATGTCCCAGATTCATGACTTCTGCTTCGGTTTTGTGATCCATTTTGTGCAACCAAGGTCATCTGTGCAACTGCTGGATTGGAATCATCTACTAAGCTCGGGTACAGAGTGAATCAGTAGGTACACACCAGAGGGCAATGACTCCCTGGTCCCTGAATTATCAGTAGCAAATAGCTGAGCAGTGGGGGGTGGGGATCTGGGAGCCCACCCTCTACCACCCCTATACGCTCCAGCCCATTCCTGTGCACATGTGGTTCAGGAGCTACTTTTAATGAAATAATTTAAAGCTATTCTTTTAATCTACAAAAAACCAGCTAAACAGGTAATGATGGCAAACAGAAATACTTAGAAAGCTTAACTACACTCCAACTTGAACTCTTAAGCATTACATGGAACAGCATTTTAGGGGTTTTTAGCACAATCCAGCCTTGGTTTAGTTCTATATCCAACTGGAAAGGGGTTGATGGTTTACTGAGGGGTCACTTCTAATGCAGTTTAAATAATTTTTTTCAATATCCAGAACATACTATTAATATATAACAGTAAATATTAATAGTATAGTTCAATTAGGATTGAAATTGTACATATAGAGACTACAAGGATTTTTCCTAGAAGCTGTAAATAACTCACTTCGAGCTTGAAACATGAATGATTCCAGAAGGCTACTAAAGCAGTAGAATAGACTATATTATAGACTTTATATAAAGACAATAGAAATTACTAAAAACACTACAAAACAGTATTAACACATCACAGCAACATTTATACAGAAACAGGTTTTATTGTTGCCAAAGACAAAAAGGGGGATGTGACAAGGAGCCTCTAATCCCAGCACCCAAAGGCAAATGCAGGCAGACATGAATGAACAAATACTGTTAATACCCTAAACAGGAATAGACAAATATATCCACGAATGGTCTAAGATTGTCACTTTGAGTCACACACATCTCGTGTATACATATAATGTACAAATATACACAAACTGATGCTAATTTTCAGACTGTATTCATTGCAGGTCTGGCTTAATATAGCAATCTCCAGTTTCATTCCATTTTCTGAAAATGATGTAACTCATTATTTAGGACTGAATAATGTTCTACACACACACACACACACACACACACACACATCTTTATCCACTCATTTAATGATTGATCTACTAAGCATATATGGTTAAATATAGTACCATAAAAGAAGTGGGACTATCTATGAGCAGAAAGGGATCTACTGAGAGGAAAGAACAAGAAGCACCAGGAAGAAAGGACAAATATGGTTGCAGAATGGAAGACTGGAAGCAGAAAGGGGGTTGTTTTGGAGATGAAAGCATATGAGAGGGAAGCAACCAGAGTATGACAGTGTGAATATGAGTGAAATACATACCTCAAAATGCCAATGAAATCATTTATTTTATGTTAACATTTTAATAAAAATAAAATAAGTAATCTATTATACCGTCAATCTATTGATGTGAATGTTTCTAGAAAAACACTATTAGAAATATTTTTTGCTGGGCAGTGGTGGCGCACGCCTTTAATCCCAGCACTTGGGAGGCAGAGGCAGGCGGATTTTTGAATTAGAGGCCAGCCTGGTCTACAGAGTGAGTTCCAGGACAGCCAAGACTACACAGAGAAACTCTGACTCAAAAAAACCCAAAACCAAAACCAAAACCAAAAAAAAAATTTTTTTCTAAAATCAAAATGAAACAAAAATCTTCCTACATTTTAAAGTATCTGGTAAGTGGTGATAACCAAATCAGTATTTGTATATATACAAATATTTTATACAAGTATATAATATAGAAATATTACTAAGTACTTTATAATTTGCGATAAATAACTATAAGCTATAATTGTCAACAGTTTAGAATATTTCCTTTCATACATACATATAATTCTGAAATTATATTTAAAATTTAAATTTAGAATTAATATAAATCCTTTATTTTAGAAAGTATGAATTTTAGAGATAGCTTCTTTTTAAAGGTACATTTACATCCCAGAGAATAAAAAGGAAATTTTAAACTGTGGTTGCTAATAAGGCAGCATGGCATAGTATAGTGTTTTTGAGAATGAAAGCACAACTTTATTTCCATCATCAAAATGTAAATTTCAGTTGTTTATCTAGTAAAGAACAAACTAAGCATATCCAACTTCCTTAAGAGGGTATTAACCTTTTTCTTTCAAGAGTTCTGATGTTGGAACTGCCAGACACCATATGACTCTTGTTTGAAATTCCACTAAGCTCACTACTGCTGCTCTTGGGATGACCTGCTTTATTATAAAGTAGCACAAAATTAAGGGAAGTGGAAACCTAATCCTTTAAAATATGCTGCTGGATCCATTAATCCCTTGGGCACAGTTAACTGCTGGTGCAGGGTTTTTTTTTAAGGTTTATTTATTTATTATATGTAAGTACACTGTAGCTGTCTTCAGACACTCCAGAAGATGGAATCAGATCTCATTACAGATGGTTGTGAACCACCATGTGGTTTCTGGGATTTGAACTCAGGACCTTTGGAAGAGCAGTCAGTGCTCTTAACCACTGAGCCATCTCGCCAGCCCATAATTTACCTCTTTTTAAAAAATTTTTTTTAGATTTTTATTTATTTATCTCATGCATGTGAGTACACTGTTGCTGTCTTCAGACACACCAGCAGAAGGCATCAGATCTCATTACAGATGGTTGTGAGCCACCATGTGGTTGCTGGGATTTGAACTCTTGACCTCTGGGAGAGCAGTCAGTGCTCTTAACCACTGAGCCATCTCTCCAGCTTGGTGCAGGGTTTTTAATGCCACCCTCTGATCATTCTTAGGAGTGCTGAGCTGTCAAGTTGACAAATACCACAGATGATTAGCATAAGGTTGGCACCATACACCCATTATCCATAGACTCATGTCTTCTCTTTTTGAATGCATTTAAATTTTATCTTATTAGAAAAATCACAGTTATAATATGAACAAATAAGGCCACTGTTCAATGCTGTGTCATGCCTCAGGATGTTACTGTTGTTCTTTTAAATGGACAACAAGAAAACACACACATCTAACTGATGCTTCTGAGATGGGCCATCAGAAACTCTGTGGACTAAATCTGAGCACACTGGGCATCCTTGGCACTTAGTAATTACAAGTAAAGTGACTTTGCAGAGGATGCTCCATAGTGTGGTAATTGAATAAGCAGATGCGCTCTGCGGGGCTGGGGAGGCATCTCGGTTGGAAAAGTACTTGCCATGTCATGCATCTCTTAGTTACTGCGGTTGGCTGTGATACAACGCCTGGATATAAGCATCTTAAGGAAGGAGGGCTTATTGTGGTTCACGGCAACAGGAGCTGGTCACATTGCCTCCAAAGTCATGAAGCAGAAAGACGACAGCTGGTGTTTAGGAAGAGTTCTCCTTTTTCTGCAGCCTAGGACCCAATCCCAGAGTAATGTGGATATTAAAGGGTGGATGTTGGCTGGTGGTGGCGCATGCCTTTAATCCCAGCACTTGGGAGGCAGAAGCAGGCGGAGTCTCGAAAAACCAAAAAAAAAAAAAAAAAGGGTGGATGTTCATACACTTAAATAATCTCCCACAAGAATGGCCAGAGGCTACCTCCTCGCAGGTGTGCCAGGAGACTCCTCTCCTAGATGATTCCAAATCCTGTCAAGTTGACAGATCAGCACTAACCATCATACCACACAAGCAGAAGACACACAAAAAAACAAACAATAAAAGACAGATGTCATGGCATATATTTAGGATGTTGGAGCCAGGCAGATCTCTTGCTGGCTAGCCAGCCTATTCTAACTGGTGAACTCTGAAATAAGGCTACTTGTGTGAGATGGCTTACTAGTATGAAAATCGTCATTTCTTCTTTTTTTAAAGACTTATTTATTATTATAATTAAGTACACTGTAACTGTCTTAGACACACCAGAAGTGGGTGTCAGATCTCATTATGGGTGATTGTGAGCCACCATGTGGTTGCTGGGATTTGAACTCAGGATCTTTGGAAGAGCAGTCAGTGCTCTTAGCCACTGAGCCATCTCACCAGCCCCAGCATTTCTCATCTGTACAAAATACAGATACATTAGTCATTTGAAAGCCGTAAGGATTAACCAGGCAGTGGTGGCACACACCTTTAATCCCAGCACTTGGGAGGCAGAGGCAGGTGGATTTCTGAGTTCGAGGCCAGCCTGGTCTACAGAGTGAGTTCCAGGACAGCCAGGGCTACACAGAGAAACCCTGTCTCGGAAAAAAAAAAAAAGGTTAAATGCATTTTTTTTTTTTTTTGGTTTTATGAGACAGGGTTTCTCTGTATATCACTGGCTATCCTGGAACTCACTCTGTAGACCAGGCTAGCCTCAAACTCAGAAATCTGCCTGCCTCTGCCTCCCAAGTGTTGGAATTAAAGGTGAGCATCACCACTGCCCGTCTTAATAATGTATTCTTAAAGGTGCCATATTGATGAAGATAGGCAATAGAAACAAATCAGGACAAGACAACTGACCCACTGACAAGCTGACACACTGTACTGACTGGTCTTCTGTAAACTTAACACAAGCTACACTCACCTGAGTGTGGGGAATGTCAACTGAGATGCTCTGCTCATCAGAGTAGCCTACAGGCAAGCCATGAGGAGCGAGCCAGTAAGCAGTATTCCTCCATGGCCTCTGCCATGGCTTCCTGCCTTAGCTTCCCTCAGTAATGAACCAGGTAAGCAGCATCGATTGGCAGAGTAAAACAAGAATGTTTCAACTGAATAATTCTGGTCTCTTAATTACAGCTGATTCCTCAAAGCCATTGACCAGAAGCACAGATTGTTAATTCAAAATATTACAATAAACAGTCCTCCTGAGATTCTTTGAGGAATTCTCAAACTTCCTCCTGAAGCTTCACATGCAGGCCTCCATTAACAACACCTTTCTCAGCTTTATCTTCTAAGTTTCCACAATAGCTGATTGGGCGCCAAGTAGTCAATGGCTTTTCTAGCTCAAATTTTCAAACGCTTCCGTAATCCTTCAGAACACACAATCAGATCTGTCACAGCAATAGCCCACAAACGTGCCACATGGTGTGCAGCTATTAATCTATCAAATGTTTTTTTAATTATGCCTTCTACATTACTAGGTGGTATGAAGATGCAGAGATATTCCTTCTAAAGCAAAGGAAAAGTTGTCCCATGTGGCTCCTCCCATTACTGAGGGAAGTACACTGGTTTTAGTCCCTTCCCTAACTAGAGTTTGGAGGCAGCATATTCCTCACTTGGGTATGGTACTCTGTCCATATACCAAGTAACTTGGAAAGCTGTTAGCTTTGAGTGGGACCTGGAAGGAACAGGAGGCTCTTCAACAGCCCAGATTGCTGTGCAGGCTGCTTTACCACCAGGACCATATGATCAAGTTGAGCTGCTAGTACTTGAAATACCAGTGGCAGTTAGGAATGCTGTTTGAGCCTCTGACAGGCCCCAAGAGGTGATACTCCTGGTACCAATTTCTGTCCTAGTTAGGGTTGTGTGGCTGTAATAAAACACCCTGACCAACTTGGGAAGCAAAGGGTTTATTTGGTTTACTCATTCCAATCACAGCCCAGCACTGAGGGGAAGTTAAGGAAGAACGTTAAGGCAGGAACCTAGAGGCAGGAGCTAAAGCAGAAGCAATGGAGGAGGGGTGCTTAATAGTTTGCTCCTTTTTGGCCTGCTCACTTTGCTTTCTTATAAATCCCAGAACCACTTGCCTGGGGTGGTACCACCCACATGGACCATTAATGAAGAGAATGCCCCACATACTTGTCTACAGGCAATTTGATAGAGGCATTTTCTTAGTTGAGAATTCCTCTTTTCAGATGATCCTAGCTTGTGTCAAGCTGACAAAAATCCAGGATAATAGTTTTATATACACACTTCTCTCTTAAAACAATGCACCTAATAACCTTAGAATCTCCTTTTCCCCCAACCTGAATTGGTTTACACATCCATCTCTCCTAAAACAACAGTATAAGTTTCCCTGCCCTTGACAACAATCAAACTTAGATACTTTCTATTCAAGTATATCCTGAAATGAAGAACAGAAAAGCTTATGTACCCTAAGCTGGTTTAGGGTACATGTACAGTGAGGAAAAACTATGTCCTCAAGTCAACCTTTAGGGGGGAAAATCCCTATTATAGTTATCTAACCAACTTACATCAAAGAGATGCTGTAAAGGATTGGCCTGGAGTTTCTCTTCATATCCAAACAGCTGGAAACCAGTTCCCAGCAGACCTATCAAATAATGAATAAAAAAGTTACAAAGTAAAATAGATAACAGTCATGGTGAGAAACAGCCATAATTCTATAAAAAGATGAACTTCTCAGATCTGCACTCTGCACCCTGACTGCAAAACCAGCTACTCCCCATTCCTGTACCTTTCCCAACACCATGGACTCTCTGCCTTCTTAAATTAAAGCCAATGCTCATTTGTCTAAATGAGAGTCAGCACAGAGTAGAGTGCTATTGCACATGAGAGTATGCAATATTCGAGATCCTAGAGAGCAGTAAGAAAGATGACTAAAGTTCTGTGTATTTTAAAAGAAAAACAAATGTGATTATGAGTCAGGGTAACGGGAGCAGAATGTGGAAAGATGCGAAGTGTGTACTAAAAAGATGTATGTATTAAGTATACTGATTTATTAGGTACTGCTCTAAATATGCCAATTAATTATATGGCAAGATTTATGTAGAATATGTAAGTCGATAGGCAGATATAGCTCACTGGTAGTACACGTACCTAGAGGTACACATGAGACCCCAGGTTCAAGTCCTAGCATCACAGATATATTACATTGTTTTATCCAATAGAGATTGTCTACATTTCATATAGATGACCAAGTGACATAGTACTTGAAGCAATTAATCCATATAATAAAATGAAAAGCATGTGAAACATACTTACCAAACTGCATGCCCCAATCTCCAATGTAATTTATTCTTGTTACTTGATGTCCTAAAGCTTCTTTTAGATTTGCTATAAAATTTCCTAGTCATAGATAAAATATAACCTTATATTAGTTTATCCATTTTTGGTTTTAAAACTTTGTACTTCTCTATTATCAAGTTATAAGATAGAAAAATTCCTTTTAATAAAACTTCTATTTTTAAATAAAAATTTTATATTTAATAAAACTCAGTCTTTTCTATTAAAGCACTCTTAATGCATTTACTTGTCTAAGATATGAAGTAAGGAATTACTTAGAGAGATGTTATTCCAAAGGCTCACATAGTTTTCATGAGAAGAGGATTTTCATCCGCATCATTATGGCACTTAGAAACATGTTAGAGTAATTACTATTCTTAGCCAATCTCAAGCGAACAGAACCTTAGTCATGAATGAATATGGCATTTAGGGGCTAGAGAAGTGGCCTAGCAGTTACGATTACTTGCTGCTCTTTCACAAGATCCAAGGTTAGGTCCAAGCTCCCATATCAGGAAGCTCACAGCTACCTGCAAGTCTAACTTCAAGTGATCAAATGCTTTGCACTTCATGTATACCTGCCCGTGCGTGCACACTCACAGCACACACACACACACACACACACACACACACACACACCCTCAGCCTCTGTAGGCACCTGCACACACACACACACACCACACCACACCACACACACACACACCCTCAGCCTCTGTAGGCACCTACACACACACACACACACCACACTAACCCACATACACACCCACACCCTCAACCTCTTTAGGCACCTGCACACACACACACCACACCACATCACACCATACACACACACCCTCAGCCTCTGTAGGCACCTACACACACACAGCACACACCACACTAACCCACATACACACCCACACACCCTCAACCTCTATAGGCACCTGCACACACACCACATCACACACACACACACACACACACACACCCTCACCCTCTGTAGGCCCCTGCACTCATATGTGTGGACTCCACTGTAAAGAAAACTATATAATCTGTCTGTATCCAAAGAATCTGAGCTGTACACTGTTCTATCTTTTTTTTTTTTTTTTTTTTTTTTGGTTTTCGAGACAGGGTTTCTCAGTGTGTAGCCTTGGCTGTCCTGGAACTCAGAAATCCACCTGTCTCTGCCTCCCAGTGCTGGGATTAAAGGTGTGCCTCAGGTAATCTTTTCAAGCACTGAGCAGCATCCCCTCAAGCCTGTTCCCAAGAGCACATGCTGCTCCACAGCCTTTACTTGCATTTTCTGTTGATACAGGTTTGATGTCCAGTTTCTGTTCTACTCAACCTTCTACCTGCCTTCACATACTGAAACAGCTGGAAACCCAAAGAATCTTCTTCCCCAGCTAGCAGATGGCTTATAATTAGGTCCCAGAATCCTTTTAAGAGTGGACAGTGAGGTACACTTCTCCCCAGTTAGCAGAGTGTCTTATAATTAGGTCCCAGAATCCTCTAAGAGCAGACAGTGAGGTACACTTTGCATATGATTTGGCAAAGGAGTTACTTCTATTTTTTGTTGTTGTTTTTTCTTCCCCTGGACAAGCAGTTATGAAACTCTGGGGCATTTGTTTTGTTTTTCTCCGGTCTCTTCAGTGGCACCTGCTAATACTGGTTCTAGCACCCTGTCATGACCTCTAAAACAGACTGAAAGCCAGGCTACTGTGTGACCTCTGTTGTCTGTCATAGATTGCAGAAGACATGACATGCACAGTGGCAGTTTTGGGATCAGGACAGTGGCACTAGAGCACGGAAGCCATGGCGGAAGAGGCAGGGTCTCCCTTGGTCACCAACGTCTGTGGGGTACTACTCGGAATCACTCAGGCCAGCACAATTAAACATCTCTTTAGTCCTCCCAATAACTTTGCAAGTCATTCTAGATTCTATAATAAATCATTTCCTGATTTAAATATAATGGCTTGTTGGCAAACAATCATGATCCTAGCAGTTTAGAGTTTGAGGAAAGAGGATTGTTAACAGTTCATGCTTAGTCTGGACTACATAGTAGTTCCAGGTCAACTCGGGCTACAAATGAGACCCTGTCACAAATCAACAAGATCAAAAATATAAAAAGCCTAATGTGAATCTTCCTTCTTTGCAAGCACATCTAGTTCTACAGCTTCTAAATTTATATAGTCCCAGTGGGAAGAGTCTCTTCTTCAGCTGCTTTGTATATCCACTTTTCTTAGCATACTGTTTTCTCACAAATACACACACACACACACACACACACACACACACATAACTGGACTCTTAGATCCCAGCCACAAATACTTTATTCATGTGATCTTAGGAAAGTCACTTCTTACATATGAATTTCTTCTACATAAATCTTAGCTAATTGTTCTTACCAAATAGAGCTACATTAAGTGAGGAAAATGTACATCCTATTTGTAACTGTCATGTGATGTTCAAACTCACTGAGAAACCATCTCTGTCCCCACTGCAGACCCAAGCACACTGGCTCGTTGAGAATGGGCTGGTTCCTTAACTCTGTGACATGGGAGGAAGAGTAGCAGTCCATGGCTATAAATGCTGTCCTTGCAAAGAGCTGGAAGGTAAATAATCTCTAACAGAAGTTTATCCTATGACATAAAAGCACTTATAGGAAACAAAGAGAAGCTGGAGTTCAGTGACAAGAAACTCAGCAGGCTCAATGGGAAACTTGAGCTGACTACCTCAGCATCCCAGGCTGGTTGAGCTGGAAGCGGTGAGAGTCTGACTTGTCATTACCTCTGGCTGCTGCTGTTGGTTCTTAAACTTGGAAGTCTCAGCTGAGGAGACTCTCAGTTGGAAGCTCTAGTAGCTGGCTGTCTTAAAAGAATTGAGTTTCTGCTGAATGCTTTGAGCATCAGACTTGACCATGTTTTTGTTTTATGCTTTCTCTCTCACCATACAATTTCTCTCTCTCTCTCTTTGTCTTTCTATTTATTCTCTTACTCGCTTTATACTTAATAAATGAACTCCAATTCTATATTGCATAATTCTATGCTGAGTTGTGAATTACAGTACTGCAAAACAATTTAAGTAGTTAGAGGGCAGAACCTGAGAGGTGGCTCAGTGGTTGTGTTTGCTATGCTTGGTGCTCTTGAGAACACTTGAATTCCATTTCCCATGCATGCTGGGTGGCTCAGCACCACCTGTAATTCAAACTCCAGGCAGTTCAACACCCACTTCTGGATTCTGTGAGCAGTCTCTCTCTCTCTCTCTCTCTCTCTCTCTCTCTCTCTC
Source organism: Mastomys coucha (assembly GCF_008632895.1). Taxonomy (NCBI): domain Eukaryota; kingdom Metazoa; phylum Chordata; class Mammalia; order Rodentia; family Muridae; genus Mastomys; species Mastomys coucha. The sequence goes on from NW_022196896.1 coordinate 3,153,091, forward strand.
TCTCTCTCTCTCTCTCTCTCTCTCTCTCTCTCTCTCTCTCTCTCTCTCTCTCTCTCTCTCCCCTTCTCTCTCCCTCTCTCTCTCTTCCACTCTCTCTTTCATACACACACACACACACACACACACACACACTCATATATATACACGCACACATTTAAAAAACATAGTCTTGAAAATTACCATTAAATGCTGAGAGTGAATTTATGTGAAATATGTGAAAAAAATGTGAAATATTTCTGCTAATCCCACAGAAATAATTTGTGACATTTTTTATTTTTTTTACCTCTTTTAGTCTTCCATAAGGATAACAGTTAAAAATTACAAAACACATACCATTGAAAACTGATTTCTGTTGAAATAAATTTTGGTTTTTAAAATGTAAACCCATTTTTCAATTTAGTGCAACATTTACTTAGCATTATACTCATATAAATTTACATTTGGGGGAGCTTTCCTTTTTCTTCCTGTTTATTTAAATCTCGACCATTGCACTGCATTCTTATCCACATCACCAAAGGCTTGTTTAGTATTTCCTGTTGAAGCGGGAATACTTACCTATAATGGTGGAACGCAAATGTCCAACGTGAAATTTTTTGGCAATATTAGGTGAACTGCAAAAATTGCAAGAATATTTTCTTATTTCAATAACAAAAATTTTGAGAATGAACTAGATAATGCATAGATAATGTCTGTAGGCTAGCATAATTATAGAGCAGAGCTTTTGACAATTCAATAACAATGAGGATGAATTAGAATTTGAAAAGAATCACCTTATTCCTGACCAACAATTATTGATTGTGTGATCCAAAATGTAGTCTGATATTCAGAAATGGCACACTTATGAAACAAATTATTTTGAGATTAGGAGATAAAAAGTGCTGGAGAGAAACTCTATGTTTTATAGTACCAAACATTAAGCTAAGGTTTAATTCTTCACATAAAAATAAATGTATTTGTCACATTAGTATGCAAATTAGTAAATGGTATTAAGTTTTATGTAAATTACTGTTTTAAAATAAATTATGATATGTTATCACTAAATGTTAATTTATATTCCTGTTTTATATTTTATTTACCTATATCCCAAAGGTTTAATAGAAATTCTTAGGCAGGGCCAGTAAGATGGCTCAGTAAAGATACCTGCTGACAAGCCTGATCACTTGAGTTCCCATACATTCAAAGAAGACAAGTGACTCCCATATTTGTCCTCTGACCTCCATGCATGTGCCACAGAATACAAATGCTCTCCCACACACATACAAATAAATAAATATAAATTAAAAAATTTAAATTTCTTGGGCAAAAGACGTTGGAGTAGGAGTTTCAGAAGGCCTGGTTCAGGACCAAGCACATAATGGATCTGCGGCTTTTCCAGCAACGCTTGCCTGTGCCGCTCTGCAGAACTTCACTGCAGCCTTGGTTTTGAACACACGTATGAGCTCTGCACCACACAGAATACCCACCAAGATGATGACTGCTCCTTAGTGACTTTGTTCTCCAGTATAAAGGGTGGTTTGAAGTCCTCTTTCTCTTTGCCATACAAACAAACCTCTGAACTCAGTTTTAAATGCTATGATTACATTGCACAGACTGAACAAAGATATGTGCCTGCCCTATGGGCAGGGCAATCATCTCAGCAGTTGGCCTCAGTTATAAACAGTTTTACATCTTCCAGTGGCTGCCCTTAGAATCTAAGCTAGGAGGACACGTGCAATTTGGAAAATCCTTTCTCTGACTGTCCAATCTGTAATCATAACTAAATTTTTAAAAATTACCTGAGGAACAAAAATAAGGTAGTAAACACAAGACATTTCCCATAGCTTTTTTTTTAATGTCAAAGAGGGCTGGGGAGATAGCTCAGTCAGGAAAGCTCCTTGCCTGAGAAGCCTGTGGCCCTGCTTTGATCTCCAGAACCCAAGTGCAAAGGCCAGGCTTGGTGGTATGCTGCTATACTATCAGTGCTGAAGAGGAAGAGGAAAGTGTATTCCCGGCAGCTAACTGACAGCCAGGGTGGCCTAACCAGTGAGTTCTAGGCCAAGTGAGGGAACCTGTCTCAAAATCAAGGCAGATGCACCTGAGGAACACCACCACGTGAGACAATACCTAAAGTTGACATCTGGTCTTTATAGTATATGTGTACATGCATGTGCATGCATACTGTCCCTAGAGTAAATGCAGAGGAAGAAAAAGAACTCCAGGGAGTCTTCTCTTTCTAAGTGGGGAAGTAGCTCATTAGGATTCATCTTTGGATGATAAACACTTCTAGTAACTTTCTTGAACTGTCAACTAGTTGGCTACACCGTGAAGATGTTAGTTATTGTTTCCTTTACAGTTTTGATTATTTCATGACAATTTAAGTATTAGATGGTTTTATTTATAATGTACTAGAAATTTATCTGAAGACTTTGTAGATACAAATTAAAAACTTGGGGGCCTGGTGGTACACACCTTTAATCCTAGCACTCAGGAGGCAGATTTCTGAGTTGGAGGCCAGCCTGGTCTATACAGTGAGTTCTAAGACAGCCAGAGCTGCAGAGAAACCCTGTCTCGCAAAACAAAACAAGAGACAAAAAAACCCAAACCAAAACCCTCAGGGGCTACTGATTATGGATTGGACAAATTATCCTTGCCACACAATGACAGGAATCTGTATTTGTACTCCCAGAGTCCCCGCAAAAATTGGGTGTGTTATCAGGTGTAATTCCACCGCTCCCTTGGCAGACAGGAGGTAGATAAGGGAGAATCCTTGAAAGCTCACAGGTCAACTAGTCTGGCATGCACAGAGGCAAACAGGAAACCCTGTCTCAGATAAGACAGGCTAGGCGTACACCTCTGACCTCCACATGCACAACACCACATTTATGAACCTATACCACACACACACACCTACCTCACATATACAATAAAACTAAAAATTAAAACAAAAAAATCCTTTAAGTTATTTTTCTGTTAATAAAAAAATCTAGGGCTGGTGAGATGACTCAGCGGGTAAAAGCACTGACTGCTCTTCCGAAGGTCCTGAGTTCAAATCCCAGCAAGCACATGGTGGCTCACAACCACTCGTAATGAGATCTGACGCCCTCTTCTGGTGCATCTGAAGACAACTACAGTGTTGTGCTGGAGCGAGCGGGGCCGTCCTCAGTTCTGAGTGTAATTCCTAGCATCCACATGATGGCTCACGGCCATCTGTACAGCTACAGTGTACTCACACACATAAATAAATAAATAGATCTAAAAAAAAATCTAATTAAAATTGCAAGGCTTTGTTCTTTAGTTATCCAATTATGTTAAAACTCTTAATATAGTAGTGAAATGCCTTACAAATTAACTAAAGTGAAAAACAAGTTCTTAAAAAAAACAAAAACAAAAACAAAAACAAATAAACCATAGTAATTGGGTTGGCAAGATGGTAAAGTGGCTTGCTAGGCAAGCCTGGAAATTTGTGTTCAATTCTCAGCACCCAACTAAAAGCCGAGGGAGAGAACTGTCTCCACACGTGCTGTAGCATGCACCTCTCCTGCGTGAACAAGTCTTTGTGTTCCAGCCCCAGCTCTGCAGAAATGTGGGGTGGTGGTGCACGCCCATAAACCCAGCACAAAGGACATGCAAGCACAGTTCAAGGTCACCATGGGCTACACCTCCAGTTCAAGGCCAGCCTGGAACACTGGAGACCCTGTCCAAAAAAAGGAAAAGGCAAACCCATACTGGATTCATAAAATATGATTTTTGTCATTTTTATTCATGGCTTAGTGATTAATACACCAAGATCCTAACAAGATAACATAATGCCGTGTACCTTCAGCTTTCCATGTGTAATTCAGTGCTCACTCAATCACTGACGTACAATCCCCATCTTGTTAGCTGGGTTAGTCAGCACGAGACCAACAGTCACTCACCTGAACTCAACCACAATCCTCTGCTGGCGAAGAGCTGAGAAAAGCTCGCTTTTTAACCCATATTTTGAGCCATCTTCAATTACTTGTTGCAACACTGCCTGAAAAAACAGCAGTGGGAATTACTGATAATAACAACTACTCTACTACTGAAAACTAAATGTTGTTAACTTGTTCACTCTTAGAATTGTATAGAACTGTCAGCAGCAGCAGCGGCGGCTCTAGCATCAACATCACTTGCTAACTCCTCTTAGAGCACTTACAATGTGAGATAGTAAGTGTGGTGGGCTACTCCGGGACTATAAATTTAGTTCACTCAACAGTACAGTAGCCATTGATGGCCCTTAAAGGTCAGGAACTTGAAGCGTTGGAAGGTTAGGCTAACTGCCAAAAGTTCCACAGAAAGAGTGATAGCAGAGCCAAAAGCAGGGTCAAATCAGTTACCGAGTGAAGACTGTTACAAAGACAGTGGGAGGGTTTTATATTATTAACTGGAAAGAAGAGCAGAGAGGTTAATTTTCCTAAGATCTTGATAGCTCAGTTGATATAAGTGCTTTCCTTGAATGTACAGATCTTTGTGTTGCAACTCCAGCACTAATAGACCTGGTGTGCTGGTGCACACCTATAAACCTGACCCCAGGGTGTGGAAGGGGATCAGAAATTCAAGGTCATCATTGGCCTCACCTCTAGTTCAAGGCCAGCCTGGGATATAGGAGATAAGAAGTCAAATAGCAAGAATTCTCCCAGTCAAGTGAATGTGTTAGTTACTGCACGCCTGCCACGCCTGCCACGTTGCTTCTGGGCTAACTCAAGACACTAAGTAGAGCTAATGAATATGTAATTATATAACAATATGTAATTAAGTGCCTGTTGGCTCTACAGATGGAAGATAAAACCTGACAGAAACTTCCATAACACATTCTAAGTTAACTTTAGTTAACACAGAACTACAGCATATTTCAGAGTTCATTTTTGTAAGTTACAATGCATCGTTTTATGCAGGTTTCTATTTGTTTTTAAAAGATTCTCTTAGTTATGTGTAGTTTTAATTTTTTTATTTGTATGAGTGTTTACATGTATGCTAGAGGACCACATGGTGCTTGTTGCCTGTAGAGGCCAAAAGAGTGGGCAGGGTCCCTGGGGTCTCATGCCACAGACGGTGCTAGGAACTGAATCTGGATCCTCTGAAAGAGCAGGTACTCTTAACCTTGGTGCCATCTCTCCAGCCCCCCAATTGTTTGATTTGAAACTACTGTTATTAAGTTTTGTTTTTACGCTTGTTGGATTTGTATTGCCAATTTCATCTGGGACCTTAAAATGAGGTGTATGGCAAGAATTTTATTATCAAGAATTAGTTAATATAGTCAAGAAATGAGGTAAGGCGATGGTGCATGCTTGTAACCCCAGCAACTCAGAAGGCCCAGACAGGATGAACCTGAGTTATTGGCTAGGCAAGGCTTCACAGTAAGGCCCTGACTCTCTGTTTTGTTTTTTAACCCATGAGTCTAAGTAATACTGCCTGTACACTCTCTGGTGGATGGGTATCCAGTGGAGCATGTTCAACATACCAGGGGCCACACCTGTGAAGAAAATGAACTTTCTTTTTTCTAGAAGCTATCAATTACAAATGAACACTTTCATTGACTTCAAAATGTCTAGGAGGTTCTATTGTTCCATTGTGTTCTAATAGACAAAAGCACTAGAATCTAATATATTTACCAATATGCATGTTTGAGTGTAAGCTGTACTCATGTAAATACTCAGAAGTGAAGTCTTTGAGCTTTATGTTATTGGAGCTTAAGGAACTCGATGGATACTCAGATTGGCTGCTATTCTGTTTGTCATGGTCCTTCCTATGGATGACTTATGTCTTTTCTCTTTTCTAACTCTATTGGTTGATTGTTCTCTTTTTGTTTTTGTTTTTGTTTTGTTTTGTTTTTGTTTTTTCGAGACAGGATTTCTCTGTGTAGCCCTGGCTGTCCTGGAACTCACTCTGTAGACCAGGCTAGCCTTGAACTCAGAAATCCGCCTGCCTCTGCCTCCCAAGTGCTGGGATTAAAGGTGTGTGCCGCCACCGCCCAGTGATTGTTCTCTTTTGCCTGTCAGCAGGACTCTAAGGAATTTGCCACTACCAACTTGCCTGATCAATTCTTTAGTGGTAAAATCATTATTTCTATGAGTTCATAAAATAAATGCAGCTTGAATGTATTCATTACGTATAGGCAAAACTTATTTAGTGACATCACAAAACAGTTTTTCCTCCTCTGAGAAGAGCATGCAAAATTGGATTTGTAAATTAAAAAATGTGATTTTATTCACCATGGATTTCTGAGATATACCCAAGAAAATAAGGTTTTATCTTTATTTTTAAACATGCAAATAGAGGGCTAGAATAATGGCTTAGTGGTTAAGAGCACTGACTACTCTTCCAGAGGTCCTGAGTTCAATTCCCAGAAACTACATGGTGCTCATGACCATCTGTAATGAGATCTGACGCCCTCTTCTGGTGTGTCTGAAGACAGCTACAGTGTACTCATATACATAAAATAAATAAATCTTTAAAAAGATAACTCTTTGCTTTTAAAAAATGTATATAGAACTTACTTGATTTAAATCACCTTTTTCTTTTTTCCCTCTTAATTGAATTAAGCATCAGTAGATGTTACAGATTCTCCTCAAATGACTTCAAGTTATTGGCAAGTGTTAAGAGTGGAACCCAAGTAAGAGTTCTTTATACCACCATGGGTGTTCCACCTCACCTAGCCATAAAAGTATTTGTAGTAACTAATACAAATGATAAAGTCCTACAGTTTCTTGACTGAAATAAAGTATAAAGTCCATGGCCACTGAAATTTTAAATTATTACATAACCATGTATTTTTCCTGGAAATATACAACTTATCTCTTTCAGCTAAAGTAGCTTTAAAGATAAAATTCTACCCACCCCAACATAAGGAAAAGAAAAGAAGGACAATATTGCTATCAAGGGCTAAAAGTATAGAAGGCCTATTTGACAAGATTCATTTCCACTTCCATAAATCAGAAAATAACTATAAAAGCATCATTTAAAAATGATAAATGATGAATATATCACTCAGTAAAGTGCCAGGGAATAATTTGAAAACAATTCTGTGCTGGAGGCTGGCTTTGGCTACATCTTGAGGCCCTGCAGGGAAGTAGGCCCTGGGAGGTAAGTACACTAACAGGTTGTAGGTACTGTTTTAACAAACTCAAAATAAATGCCCTCATCTGTGGGGTGGATTTTGACTAGCTGACTTACTTCAGAATGAAAGATGGCTGAAAAAGTAAAATGCCAATGATCTGAAAACATACTAACTCTGTTTAGAAGCATCAAGGACTGAGAAGCAAAGTTGTGAGATTAAAAATAATCCTTGAGGGTTGGAGAGATGGCTCAGGTTAGGAGCACTGACTACTCTTCCAGAGGTCCTGAGTTTAATTCCCAGCAACCATATGGTGGCTCATAACCACCTATAACGGGATCCAATGCCTTCTTCTGGTGTGTCTGAAGACAGTGACAGTGTACTCATATAAGTAAATCTAAAAAAAAAACCTTGAAGGAGTCCACATTCAGAGATGTAGCAGAATTTTACAAGAGCCATTGCACTTGGCATTTACTTTGCAGGAATGACCACTTAGCTTTGAAAGTGATCTCCTGTAAATAAGCAGTGATTGTTATCTCAGATTTATGGGAAATCCTTACTGGGGAATTTTAGAGCCTTTGCGTGACCTTAGTCATAAGACGTTCCTGGCAAACCCGGGATTCTTATAATGGCTGTGTTTGCTTAGGTAGTAGAGATTTTGGTGTGTGGGAACTTCTTGGAAGCTGCTCTTCAGTCTATCCAGCAGAGTTCAGCAGATCCCCCTGTGGCTTTTGCTAAGCCTACTATGTCCCAAAGTGTCTCTTTTTCCAATTGTCCCTTGTAACTTAGACTTGTAACACTGACAGAGAACTTTTGGCTTTATAATTATTTTTCAATTAAAGACTGCCACACTTATTAAGCCTCAACAATCTAATACTGAGCTATATTTCTTCAAAAATATAGCCCAAAGCATGCCCAAAATAGGCCAAAGTAGCCAGGCAATGGTGGCGCATGCCTTTAATCCCAGGACTCAGGAGGCAGAGGCAGGTAGATTTCTGAGTTCGAGGCCAGCCTGGTCTACAGAGTGAGTTCCAGGATAGCCAGGACTAAACAGAGAAATCCTGTCTCGAAAAACAAAACAAAACAAAGAAAGGCCAAAGTATGCATTATACTTTTAAAACGTTGAACAAAATGAACCTGACTTAACCTTTTTACTCTAATATTCACTGTTTTAGTAATAGGCTACTTCATGGTTTCTCCAATTGATGCCTTATGCTTCCAATAAATTATAGATTACCAGGGAGTAGAAACCAACATATTTCTCTTAATACAGAGCACATTCATTCATTCATTCATTCATTCAGCAAACAGTTATTCATCTGACATCTATGATGCATCAGCCACTATGTCAAAACATGGAGAGAGAACAGTGGGAAAGACAGACACTATAAACCCTCAAATGAACTAGAGTTGAAAGCACAAGTGGCACTGGTCAAGTAAGTGTGAAATAGCAAAGGCCACTGCTGTAAGGAGGAGCCTAGCAGAGCCGCAGCAGCCCGAAGGTCAGCAGCTGAGTGTCAGGGGCTAGGGAGGTAACCCGGTGCTACAGCGCTGGCCTAAGCATATCAAAGGCTGTGGATTTGAACACTGGCAGTTAAAAAAAAAAAAGCCACCAAGAAAATAATATAAACCTTGAAACATATTAACTTAAGGCTGCAGTCCAGACTAAGGAATCAATAGTATGCGCACAAGTTTTGAGGAGGAGTAACAAGTTCCAGAGCTGGAAGATCAGTGTGGCTAACACAGCGAGAAAGCAAAGGCTGGACTATATACCATGCTTACCTTTGTTAATAATTCTCTGTTTATTTTGAAATTTAGAGTCCTTGGACCAGCACTGATGGCTGTCACCACTGTATCACACTTAAGCTGAAAAATAATGAATTATGTAAAGCAGGTTACATTCTAGAGCTGACCTAATGAGACATGTAGTTCTTACAGCATGAAATTGGCTCACAAGACAGCAGGTGAATCAGTTCGCAGGCATTATGGCTGTACCAGGGGCTTAGCCAATGTTTTCTGCTCCACCATTCTTACACAAACACATTTTCTTTTCTTTTTTCCCCACTAAAATGCTGTTCAGCTTCCCCCTCCCTTTCCTGTTCCTTCACCTCAAATGTCCCCATCTATCACACAGTGAACACTTTATCTTTTTCACCTTTCATGAAAGCCACAAATAGGATATCATGTCAGGCGTACTGCTAAAGCACTTGCAGCAACACACAGAATGAAGCCTTCAAGAGTCTGTTTGCCAGTGTGTGTTCATTCAAACCCTTTGATTGTGCAACTCAGAATGCCTGCTGTCACTGAGGAGCAACCAATCTCTGTTTTTGAGAACTTAAAAGACAAGGAGTGGTTAAGTGTTGTAATTAGATTAACTTTACTCCTGGTATACATCTTGACTTGAGAAAGCAAAACAAAACAAAACAAAACAAAAAAAAGAAACAAAACAAAACAAAACTCCCACAATCAGGTGATCTTCTAATGAAATCAGTCTTACTCTATTACCAGAGCTCTTTTAGCAGTCATTTTTAAATACACATATTTTTCCAATAGTGATTTTCACTGTTTCAGTTTTTTAGAGTTCTTGGAGCAACATATAACCTTATTCATAAAAAATTAAAAACAAACCAAAAACTTTTCCAACATGCTTTATGTCAAGGTCTGAAGCAAACAATTTAGATTTGGTCATTCACTCAATCTACTTGACCTATGAAAAAGAACTTAGAAATACAGAAAGTATACTAAATCATCTAACTACAACTTCTCTGTGATCCTTCTATATACATTATTTCTCCTTGTATTTTTAATGCTCTTCTCAAAAACTTACTTTAAAAAATTGCAACCCACTGTTCTAATATATCATGCTTGTTTTCCTAGACTCAAGCCTTTATCCAGAGGGCTAGGGAGATGGTCAGACCTTAAGAGCATTCACTGGCTGGTCTTCCAGAGGACCTGGGCTCTATTGCTAGTACTCATAACTGTCTGTAACTCCAGCTGCAGGGGAGCAAGTAAATCTGTCTTTAAAAGCTTATACAATTATGCTGGGTGATGGTGATGCATGCCTTTAATTTAAGCACTTGGGAGGCAGAGGCAGGTGGATCTCTGAGTTCAAGGCCAGCCTGGTCTACAGAGCAACAGTGAGGGATACACAGAGAAATCTTGTCTTGGAAAACCAAAACCAAACCAAACCAAACCAACCAAGGAAACAAACAAAAATTTATACAATTTCAATCTATAAAATGTAATTAACATTTCAGTCCTGTGGCTAATAAAAAACAAAACACCAACTAAAACTTAGTCATTTAGGAAAGAAAACGCACTGTCCAGAGTGCCCCATGACCCTGTGAGTGAGAAACTCTGACTGATGACTGACGTAAGAGGGCCCAACCCACTATAGGTGGCACCATCCCTACATAGTAAATGGGCCTGAGCTATATAAACAGGCAAGCTAAGCCGGTGCCCTGAGCCAAACAGCAAGCACTTCTTCAGGGTATCTGCTTCAAGTACTGCTCAAGCTCCTGTCTTGTTTTCCATCAGTGATGGATTGTTACCTAGGCAAGTGAACCCTTTGTTCTCTAAGTCACTTTTGGTCATATTTACCACAGCAACAGAAAGTACTCTACAACAAAAGGAATTCTTTACAACTACTTTGAAAACCATTAAACCTCATAGCATACAGCTAAAATGAACTGAAACATTTTTCAAAATGTCTTGAACAAAGAAATTGTATTTAGTTCATTATAGCTGAGGTCACCTATAGAGCTCTGCTTTTCTTTAAATGCTAAGCTTCTTATAATTTAGAGACACAATACCTTCTCTGCCAATCTCCTGGCTTGATCTTGAGTGTCTAGCTGTGACTTGTGATTGTTGCCTTCCAGTAAGGAATCCACAGAAAGCTGAAAATCTGCCACTCCTCTAAAGATAAACATTGAAACGGGAAGGAGTTGTTATAGAAACATTACATGTGCATTCTTTATGAATACCTTTGAAATTAAAAGCCAAGACATAAAGAACTTTTTATTCCCTTATAACTTTTAAGTGTTTGGTTATTTTATAAAACTCTTGCTTATTACCTAAGTGTAGATATAGATCTCTGAAACAGACGAAGATATCTGGCAAGTTAAGGCACCTAGTAAGCACCTGCATAAAGCCCAGTCTTCCGACATCTACTATGAAGCTGTCTCTTCCCTTCTACGTGTTTGTATCTAACTGTCCAAATAACAAGAGCAAAATGGGTTTTTTGTTTGTGTTCTTTCGTTTGGTTGTTTTGTTTGGTTTGCTTTTTCTTTTTTTTT
>NW_022196896.1:3164449-3211234 GCF_008632895.1 Mastomys coucha
TGGGATTAATGGCGTGTGCCACCACTGCCCAGCATGGTTAAACTATTAAGAACTACAGGGACACCAACCAAAGGAGCAATCACTTGCGTGATGGAAAAAGCCATCTGCAAAGGAAGGAGACAGAAGCAAATACATGTATGCAGTCATTAAAACAATATTTGTAGTCTCACTGAGGAAAACAAAACAAAACTATCAGTTAACCTTACCCCAAGGGAAAGAAGACTTAAATTTGGAAAAAAAGACTTTACAGTTGAGGCAGTCACCTGAGACTGGCTCACCATATCTCCACAGAGTTTTCTGTGGGTGTGACAATTCAGGTTATTTAATTAATAACTGTACAACTACATATACTGACATCGTCTGGTATCAAACAGAGAGCTAGTGAAGAGAGCTAAGCATTTATGCCACTGCTCATCTAGCTCTTGTGTCACTCTTATGAGGGGCACACGTGACTGACTCAGAGTAACACCTAAAATTTGTGTATGGCTTCAGGTCAACATCACATTACAGAACTTAAACTCAAATGAGCATTAGAAAGCTTCTTGGGAGGTGGGCACAATACTAATACTAGTAAGAAGCTATATGCAACTGAAGCCTGATGGGAAAGGAAAGCCCAAGGAACGTCACCGGATAATCAACCCCAGTACAGGGTGGGCCCATGCCAACACAAAACGGACTCTTTCTGGGATTTTTCTTTCATTTTGGTATTTTTTTTTTTTGTCTTATTAGTTTTTTGTTTGTTTTGTTTTTGTTTTTTTAGAGGACTGGGGATAGAACATAGAGCTGAGTGAGTAGGAACATGGGAAAGGAGCTTGGGGGAATTGGGTAGGAGAAAGAACATGATCAAAATGTATTATACGCAGTTCTAACAGATACATCTACAAAACACTTCTGCATGAAAGGCTCAGGGAACATTGCAGAAGATCGGGCAAAAAGAGTGTATGAGCCAGAGGGTCAGAGAGCTGGCTGTGAGACTATCTCCTAGTAATGTCAGACGCTATACATAGAAAGCCTCACTGACATGACTGACCAAACAGGAGCTGAATACGGATGACACCAACAGATATGATAAACTGAACAGAGAAAAGCCCACGAGGTCCTAACCCTATACAAAGGACTGTAGGCAACTAAGCAGAGCTGGGAGCAGGACAGTGGCCTTCCCTAGGGAAGAGCACAATTCCTCTAAACATACTGTATTTAAAAGTACTTACAGCCGGGCGGTGGTGGCGCATGCCTTTAATCCCAGCCCTTGGGAGGCAGAGGCAGGCGGATTTCTGAGTTCGAGGCCAGCCTGGTCTACAGAGTGAGTTCCAGGACAGCCAGAGAGCTACACAGAGAAACCTTGTTTCGAAAAAAAAAAACCAAAACAAAAGTACTTACGTGTATAGCTATACTTATTTGCATGCTATGCAATAACTAAAAACGAGGGGGGGGGGACATGAGGCTGAAGGAGAGCAAGGAGGGAAATAAGGGATGATTTGAAGAAGAAATATAATCACATTCGAGCTGTAAGCACAAATTCAAGTTTACCTACCATTAATTAATGTCTGCAATTCTGGACATTGTTTAATTTCTTGGTACCTCAGTAAAATGATAACCCAATGGTATGTACTTTATAGAGTTATTGAGAAATGACATCTCAGTTATAAATTATGTTAGTCATAGATCTGAGGCTAAATAGAATATCAAACCCAACCAACACTCGCGCCTGGGGGATGTTCTCTCTTTGTCTTTTCTATACTAACATGGTTGGTAACTGTGTGCGCCTGGGGGCGGGGGGTTCTCTTTGTCTTTTCTATACTAACATGGTTGGTAACTGTGCATGCCTGGGGGAGTTCTCTCTCTGTCTTTTCTATACTAACATGGTTGGTAACTGTGCGCGCCTGGGGGGGTTCTCTCTCTGTCTTTTCTATACTAACGTGGTTGGTTACTGTGCTCTTCTTTTCTCTAAGATTATTCTTTGCTGGGTATATAATGACTCACTCCATTTTCTGAAAACAAAATTTAATTGTAGAAATTCATCTAAAGCTTTGATAATTTAGTCAAGTATTTGAACCAATCTATGGGTAACTAAAGAAATTCACTTAGCAAAACAGGAATAAAGCATAAAGTGGCACAGAAGCAACAAATGGAGATTTTTAAAAGTCAGAGAAAATAAAGAAAAAGCAAAAGTCATGAGCTCTACTGTTATTGACATGATAGGGATTTGAGTAGATCAAGGAGTGAATTACACTTTCTTGATATAGACCTAGAGTTCTTTATAAACGATTTACTAGGGCTTCAGTCTTATAAGCATGGCTCTCAAACATTCAGGAAGACTCAAAGCAAGAATCATAAGCTGCTAAAAAAAAAAAAGTAGTTTTAAAAATTTTTAACAGAGCTGGGAGTGGTGGAACATGCCTTTAATACCAGTGCTATGAAGGCAGAGGCAGGTGGATCTCTGCAATTGAACCATTCTGATCTACAGACTGAGTTCCAGGACAGTGAAGGCTATAGAGAAACCCTGCTTCAAACAACAACAAAAATGAATAAAAATAGATATATGCTGTTTTATTTTCAACTGAAATGACTAAGCTGAAGCCGTTCTGTCCCAATGGTATTTTGTGCCTCCCTGGTCACTTCTCAGCCTTCCACCTAGAACAGCAATATTCATCTTGCTACCGTTTTGAGACTGTCGAAGACATTGGCTATGGTCCAAGCATATTATGTAGTGTCTGGAAGATACTGCTGGGTCTTGCAAAGAAATCAGATGTGGCTAGTAAAACACACACACACACACACACACACACACACACCACACACTCCTCCTGAGCAGTGATGGCTTTGGGGTTGTTTTTTTGTTTTGTTTTGTTTTGTTTTTTTGTTTTTTTGAGACAGGGTTTCTCTGTGTAGCCCTGGCTATCCTGGAACTCACTCTGTAGACCAGGCTGGCCTTGAATTCAGATGGCTTTGTTTTTAAAAATGATACATCCTTGACCTTAAGCTCAAGAGCCTTTACAGAGTCACAAGCCATTCTTGGTCTGGCCATCAATAAAAAGAACTTAAAACTTTCAATTGGGTTAATCAGCATGGTTATCAATAACTACCTTGTGTGGATCATTTCAAAATCAAGGGGAAAGTGTCCTGAATCTTCTAACTAGATTGCCTGTTACACTTTTGTTTTAAAACAGTAAGTTAGTGGGAAAAACAAGCCTTTTAAAAGATGTAATAGCAATGCTTTGAAATCTAGTAGCTATGAACATAATCCAATGCTGAGAATCTACTATGTGGCAAGCTTCTCATTAATAACTGATAGAGGACTTCTGCAGGGCATCTTTGAGATCTATAATCTGCAGAAGCTCAAGGACTCTTGCATATGGTGGCGTGCTATGTCTATTCACCCTCCATGCACCCCATATTATGAATCATCTCTAAATTGCTATAATTCCTGCTACAACGCAAATGCGTTATAAGTAATTGTTACCAGTGTATTGTTTCAGAGATAATATGAAAAATAACTTTGTTTATGTTTAGTGCAGATGCAATTTCTTTTCTTTGAACATTCTGTCCCTGTGTCCCAAGGTAATACACCCATGAGTAGACTAAATTTTGTAGAAGCACTAAAATATTTTGCCAAAATGATAAATTAACAGTTAAGATGATGAGACTAATATAGAGAAAGATATTTCTTCCTGTACCTAGGAAAGCAATGTGGATTTTATATAGCCCTAAACAATAATTCTCTATTACTTGGGAGTCTTCAAATGAGAAGTCAAACCAAACAACACAAGCAAAGAGGTACAGTAAGTGTGGTACAATAGCACTCAAGCGTCAGATAACTCGACAGTCTGTAGTATTCCAATCAGATCAGACTGACATAATTATTGCTAGCATAAACAAATATGAAAACAATTAACAAAAGGATAGTACATGCACAACAGAATACTTAAAACAGAACTGGAATCTTATGACAGTAATTATAGTAAGTTGAATATAATGAATCCTAACTTTAAGGACTACTCTGTAAAAACTGAAGAGTTGAATGAAATCGGATTGCCAACAAATTCAACAATTTGCGATCACTACAAGCATACTTAACTCTTTTTTTGAAACTGGGACAGCAGATATTGACTTGATCAGGGTTTCTGGTGGAAGAGCCAAAACTCTGGAAAGCTAAAAGCAAAAAGAGAATCAAATGAGATAAAACTGTTGATAAAACTATTCCATATTGGATGAAATACTACTAGCAATAAAGAAGGTATTTAGTATGATTCAACTTATCTGATATTCTAGAAAACACAAAACTATCAGACTGAAGTAAGGATTTGTGGCTGCCAGGACTTGAATATGATATAATGGTTTGACTATAAAGCAGCAAGCAGGACTGCTTGTCCTTCAATGGATTTTTATATTTGTCAGTTTAAATACATATATTATGTGGCCCATGCTTTTAATCCCAGCACTTGGGAGGCGGAGGCAGGTGGGTTTCTGAGTTTGAGGCCAACCTGGTCTACAGAGTGAATTCCAGGATAGCGAGGCTATACAGAGAAAACCTGTCTCAAAAAACAAAACAAAACAACAACAAAAAAACCCTGGGTATGAGATGACCAGATAAGGAGGAGGTTGTCCGGGTGGGAGGTTTAGGGTGGGAGTGGGGGAGTGGGAGCACTGCATGATTTTTTTTTTTTTAACATAAAAAATGAGGACAGGGCTGATCCAGTTTTCGAGGGCCAGTTGGCTTCCTTGAGGAACATACATAAGACAATGTTGCCCAGTACAGGAACTAAATTGTAAATAAAGAAGGGGTTGTTCCTATTTTAGGAAGGAGCCACTCCAGACTGTCCCACAGACAAGGAGTTCTGGTATAGGTAACCAAGAAAAACTGCAGCTTACGTCTTGGTAATGTGAGTGAGAATTCCTGAAAAGAAGCTGTGCCCACAGTAGCTGACTGACTAAAGCTTCAATGACTGTGGAGAGTTACTATGGATGTTGCAGATCTGGGACCTAATTAATTTCATCTTGGGTGTCTCCCACCTCTGGACCTAAGATCCTGCTACTACTAGCTAGAGATAACATCCTGACAAACAGATAACCTTTTGGGGGTATATTAACAACAAAAAAGCCTAGTTTTCCACCAAGCAGAGGGCTCAGAGTGTTGTCTGATAGCAACCAGGGTCTATAGAAGAGTTACCCCAATCTTGCAGTAACCAACCTCTCTGCTGGTTCCCATCAACCTATTTTTTAAATGCTTTGATTTATTATTATCACTCTTTGTTCTGTTACTCCATGAAACTGCTTCCATACTGGAACTATGGAAATTGGGGACACATAAAGCCATGTTGCTGGGCCCAGTCAGTCAAATTTGGCTCCGGCATATGCTATCCCTTCTTCCCCTTGAGCAGAGAGCTGTAGGTCAGTGTGGACAGTAGTTAGGACAGGTGTTAATTTTCTGCCATGGTAAAACTAAAAGCTGGACACATAAACACAAGAACAAAGAAAGCATAGGCTAATTAATGGCTTACAGAGCCTGCGAAGAGCTTCAGAACATTAACACCTGCAAGGTCTAAGGAGCGACCTTGCCTTCTTGGGATAAAGGTCAGCAGAGTCATGGTTAATGGCTAGAAAGGCAAGTTAAGACAGAGAAGGGTCTTCAAAGCATGACCACTTCCTTAATTGAGCAAGCTGTGCATAAAAGCCTGTGATCATCTCCTTGGTGAGCCAATGGGGCATGCACAGCCAATGGAGAAATCCTGAGACACCTGCACCCTCCCCAGCCCCAACCAGTCACAGACTCCCCGACTCTGGATTTTCCTTCCCGCATTCCGGAGGACAAGCCTGCCTTAATAAAAACAGTGTTTCACTGTCTTTGCCTCTCAGTCTTCTCTATTTCTTGTATCTTGGTCCGTTGTTTTTCCCAGGCAGTCAATTGTTTCTTTTGCTTGTCCCATGCAATGAACTCAGCTAACACCAGAATCATCATTACAACTGGAGCTCCCTGGCTAGCCAACCTAGCTAAATGGTTAAACTCCAGGTTTAGGGAGAAATTCTGTCTTAAAAAAAAAGGTGGACAGTGACTAGAGGATACACAGGCAACCTGTGGCCTCTCCTCATGAAGGAACACACAAACACAGACACACAGATTATACATTAAAGTCATTGCTGTAGGCTGGTGCTTAATTCCTACAGTACTACCTAAGAAGCATATGCACCGTCTTTCAGAATTGTCTAAAGCAACTCAACCACGCTGGGCCTAAGTCAGTGCTAGGACTAGCAGACTCCAGGCAGGATGGGCTGCGGTGAACACGTGAGGAATCCAGGTCAAGTGTCTTTCTCCACCTTATTTGAGACACTCTCACGGAGCCAGGAGCTGGATCCACCTGTTTCTGTTTCCACCTCCCAGAAGTGTGGTTTCAGACTTCCTCAGCCATGCAGGTTTTTCTACATAGGTTCTGGAGATTCAAACTCAGGTACTGATGCTTGCATAGCAGACACTTCACCCACGGAGCTATCTCCGCAGCCCTTAGCATGATGATTTTTTTTCTTTTCTTTTCTTTTCTTCTTCTTCTTCTTCTTTTTTTTTTTTTTCCCGAGACAAGGTTTCTCGGTGTAGCCTTGGCTGTCCTGGAACTCACTCTGTAGACCAGGCTGGCCTCGAACTCAGAAATCCGCCTGCCTCTGCCTCCCAAGGGCTGGGATTAAAGGCGTGCGCCAGCCACCACCGCCGGACGATTTTTAAATCACCTATTTTATTCAATGGTCTCCAAGTCTGGATTTAGAGCTTTTTCTCAGGAGAACATGGTCTACAGGCTTACTAAGCTACAAAAGTTTCTTATTCGAGGTATACACTACCAGGTTGTTTATGAGAGCAAATGAAGAGTAGAAACGAACGAGGGACTACAAATTTCTACAGAGTCTAATCATGGCCCATGGACAGTCCGCCCAGGTTAAAGCATGAAGTACGGGAAAGGGGAAGACAGCGAGCACCCAGTGCTCTCGAGGGTCTTCCCACCCCGCAGCTCGGGGAGGAGGCAGAGCCGGCCTAGGCTGCACCCTCCGGCCCTGGCTCCCGCCGGCTCGCCGCTCCGGACAGTACCTGACAGGCGATCGACCTACGAAAGCCGCACGCCATGCCTCCCTTTACCGCACGCCCCGCCTCCGCGCCGGAAGTCGCCGCTGCTTCCGCAAGGGCGCGCGGAAGTGTGTAGTGCGCAGGCACACGGGGCCGCGGACTATGGCCACCTCCTCCGTGTCTAAGGTACGTGGGGGTGGCGCTCCACTCGGATTCGCGGTGCCCGTTTGGCAAGTCCGACGAGGTTTGATGGGCATCAGCTCTGGCTCCGGGAAGAACAGAACTTAGGCGGCTTTGCCCAGGTCCAGGTTCGAGGCCAGCTTTGCTTTGGGCAGCTAGGCCATGGCACCAAGGCTAGGAGACCTGCTGTCCCCAGGATGTGCTGCGTTCTGCCGCTTTCCCCACTCCCTCCCATAAGTACACACTGTGCGTTAAGTTACCGAAACACAGTCGTAAACAAAAATAGATTTCTGTACCCAGAAATATTAGTAAGCAGGTAGTCTTGAATTGGCGTATTAGCAAAGGAGAAAAGTTCTAAGAGAAGAGGGACGAACCAAGATTGCTAGGAGACCAGGGAAGCTCTTTGAGAAAGTGACAGTTTGGCTGAGATCTGAAAAAATAAGAATCTTGGAAAGAATATAAAG
Organism: Mastomys coucha; assembly: GCF_008632895.1. NCBI lineage: Eukaryota > Metazoa > Chordata > Mammalia > Rodentia > Muridae > Mastomys > Mastomys coucha. The sequence goes on from NW_022196896.1 coordinate 3,172,142, forward strand.
CATTAGTTTGGGAGAGCAGAATAAGATGCTCTCTGCCTTAGAATGTAGCAATAAAAAGGGCAATTTAGCCCGTGATTGGAGAATGGAGCATTAGGAAAAACCAGAACAAAAATGTAATTCAGATGAGTGTTTTGAGGGATTGTGGACTGTTCACTGGCAAGGGAGTGCTAGTCAAATAGTAGTTTGTAAGGAGAAATCCTAGGCTTGTATTGCCCCCTAGCAGCCTGTGGCTACATTTTGAATTAAGCTAACTTAAAAGTAAGTTTACCTACCGTTAGCATCAACCATATTTCACGGATATCAAACAGTGCAGCCGTTGGAAAAGGAAGTTCTGCTGGACTGTACTGCTGTGCCCTGTAAAGTAAGACTTTATTTCTGTTCTAAGAACAGAAGGACACTCCTGAAGGAAGCTGAAAACACAAAAGTTCTGGAAGGTTTCGTCATTGGGGCTCCAGGGGAACACTGAAGAGGGCTGGCTTTTTTATAGGAGGTCTGTTAGAGGTGATATTAACGTCAGAGGAAGGCAGGCAGGCAGGCAGGCAGGCAGGCAGGCAGCAGCAGCACAGCAGAACAGAGCCAGTGAGGAGAGTTCTGGCCCACAGGGCAGACAGTGAGCCCCTTCAGCGCTTTTATGGGATGAATACTCTGGGAGGACGTTGAAATGTTCTCTGGTTTTGGCCCACAGTCCATTAAGTTGCTAGGGGTATCCAGCGAATGCTCAGTTCATGAAGTGTAGGTGATGGATAAACACTTTTTCTAGTTGGGCCTTCCTAAGGGGAGATGGAGCAGGGAAGACAAGTCACTTTAGTTCAAGAAGCCCAACTGGCCCTTAAAGAAATTGTCACAGTTCAACAGAAACGGAGACACTTGGTTAAGACATTTAAGAAGTGTGATAATGCTGGGCAGTGGTGGTGCAAGCCTTTAATCCCAGCACTTGGGAGGCAGAGGCAGGCGGATTTCTGAGTCCAAGGGCAGCCTGGTCTACAGAGTGAGTTCCAGGACAGGGCTACTCAGAGAAACTCTGTCTCGAAAAGCAAAACAAAACAAAACAAAAAAAAACCCAACCCAAGAAGTGTGATAATGATGAGAGGTAAAGGTGCACCAAATATTTAATTTTGATTAAAATGGTCTATGACAAGCAGTACCCTCAAAGACTACATTTCAAAGAGAACAAGCACTATGGTTTATTAATTTATTAACTCCAGTTAATTTATTGGAGACATGTTCTCTCTATGTTTTCTTTATTGGTTTGCAGCTCTATATGTAGACCAGCCTGACCTTGAACTCACCTACCTTCCTGAGCCTGACAAGTGCTAGCTAGGATCAAGGGTGTGCACCACCATACCCAGTTCCTAGTTAAAGATTTTTGTGTGTTTATTAGCTCTATTCCTATTTTTATTTTTCCTTGTCTACAAAGTTCCAGATGTTTTGAGTGCCCTAACTCCTAATCCTGTTCGTTGCTTAAAACTTCATTTTGTTTTCTTTTCTGGTGGTGAGTATAACACTGTAGACTTTGTGCACCCTACGCAAATGCTTTTACCACAGCTGCATTTCCAGCCCTTCCAGGGAATGAGAATTTTTTTTTTTTTCAGAAAGCCATTATTTCTATAAAACTTGGAGAAGATGATAGCTTTTCAGAAAAGCAATTTTTTTCCCTAACAGAAATATCTGTGTTGATAAATGATCATGAAAGAAATATTATATAAATAAGAACCTTTAAGGACAGTTTCTAGAATTCATGGAACTGCCAACGTTTTAATTTATTTTCCTCCTTAAACCTATCAAGTGTTGTTGTTTTTTTGTTATATTTTTGCTGATGGCTTTCTAAGGTGGTTAATCATATTACTCTTCATATGTTGACATTAGTGTTTGTTGCTTATATTCAGATCCTTGTGCTCATATTTATTATATTACTATCCATTCTATAGCTGTTTGGCTATAACAGGTCTATAGGGAAAGAGTGCAGTAATAAGCTTGTCGTGGTACCATGCACTTCTTAAAAATATGTACAAGTAATTCATACACTTTTACTAGTTGCAAATATAAGACCATAAAGTACAGCTTAATTTGGAATTAGTAATCTACATGGCTACTTTATATTTTGCAAAGCTGTTTAACAGTAGTCTTAGATGACTTCTTTTGTTGTATTTTACTTCTCTTAATCTTTCATTTTTTGTATAAATGGAAATCTTAAGAAACTATCCATGAAATGTAACTTTTATTTGGCAGAATATACTGCAACTAGAAACTTAGGAGCTAAGCTTCAGTGGTCACAGATAATAATAGAAAACTTAATGTAGCTAGAAAATTACTAGGAAAATTACTTAGCAAGTATTTATTCATTCTGTGTACTGATCATCTATTGTATTTATTTGTTAGTACATTATAAACATTGAGGAGTTGGTTATAAATAAAATACATCTGTGCTATAAATGTGCTCACAATTTCCCAGGAAGATGAAGCAAAGATGTTTGAGTCTTGAGATCTCAGGAGAAGCATTTCTGGTGAGAGAGTCCAGGAGGGTCTCCTGAGGAGATGAGGTCTTGGTTTATTTTGATTTGGTTTGGTTGTATAGCTAGGCTAGACACAAACTCAATGTAGGGGATGTTCTGTCTCCACAGGTACTAAGATTGCAAGTGTCTAAACCATGCCTAGGTTTTCCTCTTGGTTTTTGAACTGTATAAACCAGGGTAGCCTCAACCACAACAGTTCTCCAGTGGATTACAGATGTGAGCCAAACTGTAATGGATAAATGGAAAGGAGTTTATTAATTGAGAAAGGATGTCAGATGAAACAAGAACCAGAATTATCTACTGACCTCCTGGTTGTAGTTACTTAGAGTTAATTAAGCGAAACATCCTGTTGGGATGAGTGTTTTTAACTTAATCCATTTTAATGCACATCATTAATGTTATGTCCCTTCTAAGTTTTATGAAATTTGAACTTAAAAGAAAATTTGGTCTATATCTTACTTAGAACAGGCCCTAAAAAGTGTGAGAACTTATTGGATCGAGGAGGAGGAAATGGGTGAATTTTTCAAGACCATTCTCCTTCGGTATTTCAAAGAAAAGGGATATGATTTCTTAGAAACTGAAAGCTCCTCCCGCTCCAGTTCCCCTTAAAAGAACTTGCTTGTCGATGGGGTATTTGGGTAGTTAGGTGTGCCTGCTCTGTCGATGGGGCATTTGGGTAGGTAGGTGTGCCTGCTCTGTCGATGGGGCATTTGGGTAGGTAGGTGTGCCTGCTCTGTCGATGGGGCATTTGGGTAGGTAGGTGTGCCTGCTCTGTTGATGGGGCATTTGGGTAGGTAGGTGTGCCTGCTCTGTCAATGGGGCATTTGAGTAGGTAGGTGTGCCTGCTCTGTCGATGGGGCATTTGGGTAGGTAGGTGTGCCTGCTCTGTCGATGGGGCATTTGAGTAGGTAGGTGTGCCTGCTCTGTCGATGGGGCATTTGGGTAGGTAGGTGTGCCTGCTCTGTCGATGGGGCATTTGGGTAGGTAGGTGTGCCTGCTCTGTCGATGGGGCATTTGAGTAGGTAGGTGTGCCTGCTCTGTCAATGGGGCATTTGGGTAGGTAGGTGTGCCTGCTCTGTGCCTAATTGGACTTTATGCCTTATTCCTCCTCTCCTCCTTTCTTTTTTAAACAGGGCTGTTTTGTGTTTAAACCAGACTTCAAAAAAAGAAAGATCTCTGTGCCAATAGGTAAAGTATCATAACATCTAATTTGTTAATTTTTTTTCCCCTAGATTATTTTTTTAAAGATTTATTTATTATATGTAAGTACACTGTAGCTGTCTTCAGACATTTTTTCTTCTCTCTTTGGCACCGCTCACTCCAGCCCTGCTCACTCCGGTCCAAAGACTCATTTATTTATTTATTTATTATTTGTAAGTACACTACAGCTGTCTTCAGACACACCAGAAGAGAGCATCAGATCTCATGGATGGTTGTGAGCCACCATGTGGTTGCTGGAAATTGAACTCAGGACCTCTGGAAGAGCAGTCAGTACTCTTAACCGCTGAGCCATCTCTCTTGCACCCCCTAGATCTTCTTAAATTTAAGTGATTATAAGCAATTTTTTTTAATGCTGGAGATTATTCAGTGTACCAGAAGTGAGTAGTTTAAAAGGAAAGGTTTATTCCTTCATTACATATGAAAGACACATACTATACAGTGACATCTGAAACCACCAGCAATATAATTAGACAAATAAATTTGGTAGTATATTAAAGCATTTATTATGTGCTGGACTGTTCTAAGCATTTTAGTTTGTTTAATATCAGCTAACTTTGGAGAATGTAGTATTATCTCCATTAACATATATGAGGATTCCTGACAGTAGAAAGAACTCTTTCAGTATTATAATACTGTGAACATCCCAGAGCTGGGATTTGAACCCATCCTCTGTGACTTTAGATCCCATGCTCTAACCATTGCTTTATGATACCCTCTTTTAATGTGAGGCAAATGTTTGCATAGAACTTTATGTTGGATTGCAGTTATAAGATTTATTTACTATTTGTAATATCAACATGTCATGTGTACAGCAGTATCATTTGAGTACTGTTTTAGAGTTATTTTTCGTTTATTGTGCTGGCTTAAGACTAATGTCTTACTACAGTACAAAAGTGTTTAAGGAATTGACTGATTGGAAGAAATGCGATGAGGGAAATAAATCCCACTTTTTAGCATTTGCCTTTACTGGCTTCAGTATTTGAGGCAGATTGATTGGAGAAGGGTTATGGTTTAAATTTTGCTCACCATATATCACCTGACGTGCAGACATTTAGATGTATCCCTAGGTAAACACTGGTAAATTCTTCCACCTGATAGTGTATTATGGAAGACTGCACATGTAACAAAACAGTTGGTAGAACTGAGCAAAGGACTGAGAAGAGAGACTGGCAGCCTGTGGAGGGCTGAGCATACATAGTGACCTAGAAGCTGAGGTGAGGGGGAAGCCTGGATAGCGTCCATCTGCAGCTCTTCACGTTGCTCACTGTGTGACTGACCTGACTTCAAGGACTGAGAGAAGTGATCCTCATAGGCTGCTGTCCTAAGATCTATGCACTTTGGTGGTAACTCAGCATGTGAACTCATGCCTTAGTTTGCTGTGTAACATTTTATCACCGTCCTACCCACCAATAGAATACAATAACTTTTTTCTTTTCTGTTTCTATTGCTTTATCTCTTAATAGATTGCCATACAATCTCTCTTTGTTTTTTGCATCTTAATACAGTAACTTTGCCATCTTGATACTTTAATGACTTTATCATGATGTAAAATGCTTGGCAAAATTAAGATACTTGTGAAAACTAAGTCAGCTATTATAAGGAGGAATATGCATTCTAAGTTACCAACTAAAGGTGTAATATTACCTTTACCTTTAATAGGATGCTAGAGTGAAAGCTTTGCCTTATAGAAAGGAGTGTTGGAGTGAAATACGGATTGGAGAGAAGTAGGAAATCGTGAGGAACATAAGATGTTTGAGTGAAGGACCATGCCATTACTGTTTTAAAGTATGATTTTAAAATAAATATATCTAGTTATATAGGGCCTAAGTTATCTTCAGACTTGGAGTACTTTTGCTGAGTGCTGGGTTTTATATTTGTCTTTGGTCTGGATATGAATTTTTATAACTATTAAATATATTTTTTCTTTTTACCAGCTCAGCCTATAAATTTGACTTTATTCAGTTACTATACCAGTGTTAATTATTTTGAGAAGTACCAAGATCACTATTAATCTCATAACATGTGGGTTTTTTGGTTGTTTTGGGATTTTTTTTAATCTTTATGTCTGTATTTTTGCCTCTGTGTGTGCATCCATTATGTGCATGCCTTCTTATGTGGCTTCTGCAGAGGCCAAAAGAATGTATTAGATACCCTGGAAGTGTAGCTTCGGGTGGTCGAGCCACGATGTGGGTGCTGGGATTCAAACGCAGATCCTCTGCAAGAGAAGCAAGTGTTTTAACTGCTGCGCCACTTCTCTGCCTGATCCTTACTCTAGATTCCATCTGAGTCGAAAAGTAAAATTCTTTGGCTGTAGGATGAGGATTGGAGATAGAACTGAACAGTAGAACAGACTTCACAAACTGATGTTCAACTAAAAGAGCATCCGAGATGAACAGGAGGTAGGGTGGTCAACATAGAAGTAAATTTCTGCTGTGTCCAAATTGGAAGTCACAACTCATTGCATGTTATGAAGGTCACTTTAGTGAACTGTGAAATAGAACACACTTGCTGTTAGAGGATAAGAGTAAAAGTTGTTTTATGGGACTTTTGTATTTGTGTCTACTGAAAATATGTTACATTTTCAAAATAATATATTCTTTGATGCACAGTTTTTAAAACTATTGCAGTAAAAATATTTTGACAGAAAGGCTGTCAGGAGAGAACAGTTTTAAAAATCTATAAGGTAGTACACATTAGGGCAAAGATAATACTCAACTGTTAGGAGCATTGGCTGTTCTAGAGGAACGGGCTTGATTCCCAGCCCTTACATGGCAGCTCACAACCGTCTCTGTTAGCTCCAGTCAAGGGGACTCAACACGCTCTTCTGCCTTTCTTGGCAATGCATGCACCTATTAATAGAATTGAATTATAAAAAAAGAAGGGTCTGGTGAGATGGCTCAGCTGTTATGAGCATTGGCTTCTCTTCTGGAGGTCCTGAGTTCAGTTCCCAGCATCTACATGGTGGCTCACTACCATCTGCAATGGCATCTGATGTCCTCTTCTGGAATGTAGGTGTTCATGCAGACAGAGCACTCATACATAAAAAAATTAAATGGAAAAAAGGGTGGATGGTGATGGCCTATACCTTTAATTCCAATATTTGGGAGACAGAGGTAGACAGATCTCTGAGTTTGAGGCCAGCCTCCTCTACAGAGTGAATTCCAGGAAAGCCATGATTACCTATATAGAGAAACCCTGCCTTGAAAAGCTACAAGGAGGAGAAGGGGAGGGGAGGGGAGAAGAGAGAAGAAAAGAAAAGTCAAAAAAGAAAGTAATAACTCACTAAATCAAAGGCTGATCTAAACTGTGTGAATAGAACAAAAAAACTGTATGAAAAATTATTTAACAGAGAAAGTTAAAGTTGATGTGGATATAAACATTAATGTTTGTATAAACCTTGAACTGGAAACCAATAAGTAAAAGCTTAGAGATTCTTTAGTAAGGAATAGAACTTTAAAATTTTAAATGTCCTTTATAATATGGTAAAAATTGAAATGTAAAATTAAATACAAATGATAAAGTATATTGTTTTTCTCCAAATGTAATGGAGACAGATATATATGTAGATACATAGTTTTTGGATGTATAGAAAATGTTTTGATCCCTCCCCCCATGCTATGTGTCTCTATGTACAGTCTCTTAATTTAATTGTGTTAAAACAATTGACTTTCTGGGGTTTTTTTTAGAGGACTATTTTAATAATGAGGAACTTGACTCTGAAGACAGTAAACTTCGATATGAGACGTATCGCTTGCTATGGCAACGGATGAAATCTGAAACAGAGGTGAATAATTTCCTTTTTTCTGTAATAAAATAGCGTAAGTCTTGTATTTATTACTTCTCTTATCTAACAGTGTATAAGAGTATGCATAGAAAGTGAGAAAGTACAATCAAACACAGCCTGTATAGCTCAGGTAAAATAGGTGCTATGTTCTAAATATTATACGTGGCCTCCATTACTGCAATGTGGCTGTTTCTAAGAAAAAGAAAACCACTATGGTGAACTCTTGTTTTGGTTTGTTTTTTTGATTTTTCGAGACAGGGTTTCTCTGTGTAGCCCTGGCTGTCCTGGAACTATGGTGAACTCTTAAATTCGGTTAAGAGGTTACACAAGTCTGAAATGAAGCCATTTCCAAATTTGTGCTAGCATCCAGTTCTTGCTGTGCTTTGTTTGGCTTCTTCTTGAGACGTAGTCTTAACACTAGCTCAGGCTGGCCTAGAGCTTACTGCGCGTTCTGGTTGTGAATATCTTCAGAATAGCAAAGGCTGCAGTGCCAACAGCTCATTCTGCTTAATCAACACATTGTATAGTGTTTTGGTTTTGAATGAGATTTACACACAGCTTTTATGTGGGTGCTGGGAATTCCAGCTTAGGTCTTTCTGCTTGTACAACATGCACGTTTGCCCACCGAGGCATTTTTCCAGCGCACCTACTTTCGAGTCTCTTACTGTTTCCTATCTATCTTTACTACTTTACACTTCACAGGAGAGGGCATTGAATTCACTGTGGTTGGCATTAACAAGGTAGGAAGCTACCCCTTGGGAACTGAGCTCCAGTCCTCTGCCAGAGGCCTTTTTTTTTTAAAGATTTATTTTATTTCATTTTTATGTGTATGAGTACACTGTAGCTGTACAGATGAGTGTGAGCCATCATGTGTGTGGCTGCTGTTGATCTCAGGACCTCTGCCTCCTGCTAGCTCCGGCCCGCTCACTCCAGCATAATTTTCTGCAGCTGTCTTCAGACGCACCAGAAGAGGGTGTCCGATCTCATTATGGGTGGTTGTGAGCCACCATGTGGTTGCTGGGATCCGAACTCAGGACTTTCAGAAGAGCAGTCAGTGCTCTTACCTGCTGAGCCATCTTGCCAGCCCCCTGCCAGAGGACTTTTAACTACTGAAACACTGCACAAGGTCTTGCTAGGTTTCTTAACCTAGATTACAATAACACTCCCTGAACTGCATTCCTGACATCCCCGTCTTTGAACCTATGACTAACTTTGTTGGTTTCTGAGTCATATTAGGAACATGCTTCCCTTTCAGGCAAATGCAGCTCTGTCTCTCTGACTTTGGTGTGGGCTTCATATAGTCCCTTACCAGCACTCCCTCCAGCATCACCTCCTTTATCCTCTGCCTTCACAGTGGTGTTAAGTTAGCCTGTCATGTCACTCCTGTGGCTACAGTTCAATCCTTTATGTCATGGTGTGTGTTTGAGTGGGGACCCTAACCTCCACGCAGTGCCTTTTCCTCACACTGGCTCTCTCATGCTAAGCTGTGTGTGGCCCTCGCTCCAGGTGCTCTCTTTGTCTCTGCAGCGTGTTCTTCTCACTTGCTTTTGTCTCCTGTCACCCCTCTGCATCAGCAGACAGTGCCGTGGTCCAAATGAGTTTCCTCTTCCGCTTGGAGTGGATGGTTCCACTTTTATCTCTTCACCTTTTTCCCTAAAATAGACTTTCTTTGATATCCACAACATGATTACTGAATGGTTATGGAATGAGTAATTGAGAGCCCTGTCAGAGATAACGTTGGCATTCTAATGATGGATACCTGGGAGACTTTTTTTTTAAAAAAAAGTTCATAGTTTTTTTTTTAAAGATTATTTATTTATTTTATGTATATAGGTATACCATTACTCTCTTCAGACACACCAGAAGAGGGCATCAGACCCAGTTACAGATGGTTGTGAGCCACCATGTGGTTGCTGGAATTGAACTCAGGACCTCTGGAAGAACAGTAGGTGCTCTTAACAGTTGAGCCATCTCTCTAGCCCTGGGAGACTTTATCTGCATAACGAGACCATCTTTGCTAGCTAGGTATCCCCAGTTTTCAGTGAAGTAATCCAAAGCATTGATCTCCATAAGTTAAGGAAAACCGTTTTTTATTTATGAAGCTGTTACTCATTTTATATATAATCTTCAACTGAATCTGTAATTCTTTTCTTTCTAAAACCAGCAAGGGTCAAAATAGAACATCACAAAATATATTTCTCTTTAGAATTATTTTTCAACTTTTTTTTTTTAAAGATTTATTTATTTATTATATGTAAGTACACTGTAGCTGTCTTCAGACGCACCAAAAGAGGGTGTCAGATCTCATTATGGGTGGTTGTGAGCCACCATGTGGTTGCTGGGATTTGAACTCATGACCTTCCGAAGAGCAGTCAGTGCTCTTCCCCTCTGAGCCATCTCAACAGCCCTATTTTTCAACTTTTAATTATGTGTATATGTGTGCGTGCGTGGGGGTATGTGCATATGTGTGTAGGTGTATCGAAGAGGCCAAAAATGTTAGACTCCTGGAACTGGTGGTTATAAGCTAGTATGTGGATGCTGAGGATTGAATTCAGGTCCTCTGCAAGAGCAGTACATAATCTTAATGGCCAAGCCATGTCTCCAGACCGTATATTTAAGTATATTTTGAAGTACAATGAGAAGTTGCAGATACAGAAATGGCTCTGAGAAGCTATCATTTGTAAAATGAAATTTAGATTTATCAGCATTAAAAAACAGTAGGTTCAAGGAGAGGCTTCTTTATTCAGTATCCCTTTATCTAAGGAAAGATCATTTCTTAGGAAGAAAAGCTTGAGGATCTGCTTCCTGGCCCTGTCAGAGATTACATTGGCATTCTAATGATGGTTATCTGGGAGACTTTAACTGCATACCGAGACCATCTTTGCTAGCTACATTTCTTTCACTCACACAATTCTGTAACTTGGTATTCTTATCCCTCCCTACCTTACTCCCCAAACTTCAACCTGTCCCCTTAACTTTATCCACAGTTTTTTTTTTCTGCATATCAAAATGCACTTTCAGTTTCAGCCATCTTGCCCTTCTATTCCCTCACTCTGTGCTTGCTCACTGTGTGGTAAGATAAGTGTGCGTGTGTGTGTTTGTGTGTGTGTGTGTGTGTGTGTTTCCCCTTCTGTCTCCTTCCAGTACATTGTTTCTGCTTATTGTGTGTTAATATATTCTATAGGTTTCCCCGTCTTTTCCCTCTCAGTACAGTTTGTGCTGGCCATTGTGTGTTGATATCTGTGGGGTTTTTATCTTGTTGATCTATTGCTGCTTGATCTCATCAACTAAAATTACTGAACATTCAAAGGGAAAAGAAAATTGAAACTCTCCTACACCAGGAAAGAAAGGGAATAAAACTACTAATAATTCATGAAATTTTGTTTTCTTTGCAGCAATTACAGGAAGAATTAAATGAAAATCTATTTGATAACCTAGTTGACTTTCTGCAGAAGTCTCATTCTGAATTCCAGAAAAATTCCAGAAACTGGGGTTCTCAAATGAAACTCAGAGAAATTCCAACAGCTGCTCTTATTCTTGGTATGTATGCATATCTATGCATATTTTTTAAACTGGTTTTGTTATTGACACTACTGGAAAATATTTTATTTTGATAAAACTCCTACAAATTAAAGCAACTGTGATTTGACTTACATACTTTGTAAAGATTTAGTATATATTCAGATATTTGTAGATGAAAAGAAATTGATCTAACTACTGCACCAGTAGGAGAACTGAGAACTATATTTGTTTTATTCTTCTTTTTGTGTGTTTTTAGGGTAATGACATTTGAATTCAATAATAAAACACCAGAGTGTTGGTAGATTTAATTATTTCTACCTTTTTAAAAAAATCATATCTTGGGGCTGGAGAGGTGGCTCAGTGGTTAAGAGCACTGACTGCTCTTCCAAAGGTCCTGAGTTCAAATCCCAGCAACCACATGGTGGTTCACAACCACCTGTAGTGAGATCTGATGCCCTCTTCTGGTTTGTCTGAAAACAGCAACAGTGTACTTACATATAATAAATAAATAAATCTTTTTAAAAAATCATATCTTCAATGAAATTTATTTATAATACTTATTTTATTTCTTGCACTTGAAATCTTAATTCAGAATCTTTTAATAGTAATTGCATAGAGAATTTGTATAAATTATATATAAATTGTTTCCAGATTATAAGTTACAATTTTTAAAAATATTCATCTATAATGTCTAATTCAGAGCAAATATTTGTATTTCAGGATAATATAAAATACCTGATTTATTAACAGTAGTTTTTTCAGGTTACCAAGCAAATCAGAATAAATAAGACAAAGAAAGAGCACAACACTTAGACACAAATGTACAAAGCAGAACTTATAAACACAAAATCAAAGACCAGTAAGACCAACACATGGCCAAATATAGCAATATGAGACAGAAAGTCTCAGAAACCCATTGAGTTCATTTTGTGGAGGCCGTCTGCTGCTGGGTGGGGCCTGCCCTCGAGGACTGTTAGTGTGCCCAAGGAGATGCCACTAGAGAAAGCTGACTTCTCCTTTGCACATGGGCACTACTTGCACATAGCTTCTTAGCTAGGGTTGGAAGCTTATGGCTCATGTCTACCTCCACCTCTCAGCACTGGGGCCCTGCCTGGTTTGAACCTGTGCAGGCCCTGTGTCTACTGCCACAGTCTCTGTGAGATGCATGTGTCAGTCTTGTGTTAGAAAGACTTTGTGTCTTTGGTATCATTTATCCCCTTTGGCCCTCACAGTCTCTCTGCCTCCTCTTCTGCATATTCCCTGAGTCGTTTCGTATTGAGTGTTTGAAAATCTCTCACAGTGTTCATCGTCTGCTTGTGAGTCTGGGTCTCTATAATAGGTCCCCTCTATAGCAAGAGGGAGCTTCTTTGGTGATGAGTGGAACCAATTTATTACTGCATTTAGCAGAACAGTACTATTTGGTTTTCTTTTTGGCCTAATAGCCTATCTGTTTTCAGGATCTTGGCCACTGAAGCAGTGTCCAGCACAGGTTCCATCTCATAGAGTGGGCCTTAAATCCACTTAGATAATAGTTGATTACTCTCATGTTTGTGCCACGATTGCAACAGCACATCTTGTAGGTAGGCAACCAATGTAGATAGCAGGATTTGTAGCTGGACTTTTCTCTGGGAGCATAAAGTGTACCTTCAAGTACCATGAACACTAATCAGGAGGGGTCAAGTCTCTAGTTAAACATCATCTTAACTTCTCCATGTTCAATAAGGTTTGTAAGTGTTTTGTTCAGCAATAGAGCCTTACTGTCAGTCTGTAGAGAGCAGCCAATAATAGCCTTGGCAGTAGCCTGATTTGTTTGGGAGTCTCTATCTTACTGTTTGTTCTGTTTTGGTGAAGAGGTATCATGACCAAAGCAACTTATAAAGAAAGCATTTAATTGAGAGCTTCCTTACAGTTTCAGAGGATTAGTCCATAATCATCATGGCCGGGAGCAGAGTGGCAGGCAGGCAGACATCTTACAGGAACAATAACTAGCTGAGAGCTTAATTTCTGATCCAGGGAGGCAGCAGAGTGAGAGAGCCTGGGGCTGGTGTTGGATTTTGAAGTGTCAAAGGACATCCCCAGCAACCAATGACACATCTACTTTACAAGGCCATACCCCCAAATCCTTCCTAAACAGTCCGCCAACTGGGAATCAAACAGCGAAATATATGGGTCTTTGGGGACCATTTTTATTCAGTCCATTACAGTTTCCGTGGGGCCTCTTTGGCCAGTGACTTCAGTAGACCTATTCCTGGCACTGGATGTTTCACTTGGTGGCTAAAGACATGTACTTAGGACTCTGGTCTTTCTCATTGTCTGGTGATTCCATTTAGACTTCTTTCAAATATGTATATATTCTAAGAAGCTTCTACAGTAGTGGATTCTCAGATGACTGCTCAGATGTCACTTACTGTTAGTTGTCTGTCCCTCCCAGTATGCCCTTCTTTATCCTTCTCCCCTTCACTCCATATCTAATCCTCTCCCTGCAGTCACTACCATGTCTCCCCATAAGTCTTCATTCTGTCATAAAGAGTACCTTCAAGTACTATGAATACTAATCAGGAGTGGTGAAGTCTCTAGTTAAACTAGACTAATCAGCTTGACTTCTCCTTCCTTGGAGACTGACTCAAAAGAATGGGTGGGGATGGGCTAGGAGGAAGAGCTAAGAGGGCCGATGCATCAGGGTTTGGTGGAGTCCCTCAGGAATGGAGGTAGAGTGTGAGGAGAGGCACCTGCCAGGAGGCTGCTCCAGGGCTGCAGGCGAGGCTGGAATTAAGGTCAGGAAGGAGAGTCTTTTCTTTCTTCTTCTTCTTCTTCTTTTTTTTTTTTTGAAATAGAAATGTTTTTTAAATAATGTTTGGTGTTGGAAATAAAACCAGGAGTTTTATGCATACTCAGCATCTACCCTTCTATTGAACTATACCTGTTTTACATTTTTCAATTCTGAAAATAAAATGTAATTCATTAGGGTTCCATTAGGGTTCCAAACATGTTCCATTGATTTTGCTTCCAAAGTGCTATTTCTTTTTTGTTTATATGTTTGTTTTGTTTTTGACAAGGTCTCACTGTGTAGCCTTGGTTAGCTCAGAATCTTCTATGTAGACCATACTGGCCTCAGAGTCATAGAGATCTGCCTACTTCTGCTTCCTGAGTGCTGACATTGAAGTATGCTATCGCACTTGGCCCCAATTTGTTACTTCTTTAGAGTTTGTTAACAGTGGGCCCTGCTATTTAACATTTTAATGTCATTTAAATTCTATTTTTAATAACCTAATCCTATTACTGATATTCAGGACATATGTTAAATTGTACTTGACAATAGTGTGTAATGTTTTGGGGTAGGGATGTATAGGACCTCACTGTCCAACAACTCAAAAAGCAGTTAATTCTTGCCTGGCACTTGACTTTTCATTTGTAGCATCTAGTATCTTAGGGTGGCATTATCCTCTTCCCTATCCTAATATAGATTAACTCCACTGAAACTCTTTTTTATCTGAGTATAAGTAAGTTGTTTTTTTGTTTTTGTTTTTGTTTTGTTTTGTTTTTTTTGAGACAGGATTTCTCTGTGTAGACCTGGCTGTCCTGGAACTCACTCTGTAGACCAGGCTGGCCTTGAACTCAGAAGTCCGCCTGCCTCTGCCTCCCAAGTGCTGGGATTAAAGGTGTGCGCCACCACCGTCCGACTTAGTAAGTTTTACGAAGTTTTTGCAGTAGTAGAAACCATGGCCTTTCACCACGGTCCTTATGTTACTTGGTCCTTATGTTACTTGTCCCCATCTTTCTTCCTTCCCATCCCCACACCATTTAACCCTTCCTGTGTTATTCCCCTGCCCCATTCATAGCATCTATGTCTGTCCCCCTTTCCTGAACCACCCCTTCCATGTCCTCTTACTAGTTTTCTGCCGTTTATGGTTCCTCCAGTTTAAATGCACATATGTAATGATTCAAAGCTGCATCATATATGGGAGAGAACATTGAACACTTGTCTGTCGGGGTCTGGGTGTCTAGCAGGGTCTAGGTGACCTCACTCAGAATTATTACTTCCAGCTTCATCTATGTACCTATGGATTTCATATTTTCATTTTTAAGTAGCTGAATAATACTACATTGTATATATGAACCCCACTGCCATGATTCATTCATCATTAATGGACATCTAGGTTCTTTCTGTTGCTTTTGTTAGTAGAGCAACAATGAACATGGATGAGCAGGTTTCTCTGTAGTGTGATCCAGACAGAGTTCTTTGGGAGGAATATAACCAGATCATGTGCTAAATCTATTTCTAGCCTTTTGAGAAACCTCCAGTGTTGATTTGCATTGTGGCTCCAGCTTGCTCTTCCACCAGCAGGATATAACTACTTCTCTTTCCCACATCCATTTGTATTTCTTTTTTTTTTTTTTGTTCAAGACAGGGTTTCTCTGTATAACCCTGGCTGTCCTGGAACTCACTCTAGCCAGGCTGGCCTCGAACTAAGAAATCCACCTGCCTCTGCCTCCCGAGTGCTGGTATTAAAGGCGAGTGTCACCACTGCCCGGCTTCCATTTGTATTTCTAATCCCATGACTGGAGCAAAATTAAATTTCAAAATAATCTTAATTTGCATTTCTCCAATTATCACCTTCCCTTGTCATTCTCAGCTTGAGAATGGGCTGTGGGCTAATCAGGAAGTAAATTGTGTCACATTCCTTTAGCTCACAGACTGAGAGGAGAGCCAGTTGTGTTGCAGTTTTCTTGACTTCTATTGCAAGTCCTGTTTTTAAATTGTTCTTCCCTTGTGCTTTACTTGTGCTTTTACTTTAAAATACTCATTGTTAAGTTGTTAATGATGATGATGACATTTGTTTATTACCTCATAGGTGTGAATGTCACCGATCATGATGTGATATTCAGAAGTCTGACAGAGACCCTTCAGAATAATGTCACACCATATGTAGTCTCACTGCAAGCTAAGGATTGTCCAGGTAAAGTAGAAATGCTCACCTCTAACCCCTTCACCCACACTTTATGCATGTCTCACTCATTTTTACTCATTCTCTTAAATCTATTTTTTTCCCACTCGAAAGGCCATTGATGGTTAAAAATAGTCCACATGCAGGGCCAGGCTTGAGTGTATAAAACAGTTAAGTCATGAAGTGCACACAGCATCGGACTCAGACTTGTGTGCATGTAAAGCCATCATATTATAAGCTGTGCACGCGGTCACACTCACCTTTGTTGCCAGCTGGACTGATAATAGAGTTAATGTACAACTGGGCAGTGGTGGTGCATGCCTTGAATCCCAGCACTTGGGAGGCAGAAGCAGGTGGATTTCTGTGTTTGAGACCAGCCTGGGCTACAGAGTGAGTTCCAGGACAGCCAGGGCTACACAGAGAAACCCTGTCTCGAAAAACAAACAAACAAACAAAAAATAGAGTTAATGTACTTTTGTTGTGATGAATTATAACTAATATCTCAAGGATGTCTTTTAAGAATGATTGCAAATGAAGATTTATAATCAGTAAAATAATACATATAACAGGTTTTTAAGGACTGTGACATTCTTTTGGTGTTCAAAATAATGTAAGTACATGATATTCTAAAAATAATTTATAATTTTCTGCCTATATATTTTCTTTGATAATACTTGTAGATAATATACATACATTTTGATATGATCTTAGTATGAACTAGTGAAATATACTCATTTATTTTCTCTCATTTAGAAAAGGTCTCCTGTAAGCCATGCAGGCACTGAGAGTATCATATAGCAGAAGATGACCTTGAACTTCAGATCCTCCTGTGTTCAGGGGTTTTAGGCATACTTGATCACATTTGTGTTTATTTAGTACTGGGTGTTAACTTTAGGACTTTGTGCAGGCTAGGCAAGTACACTATCAACTGAATGTGTCTAACCCTAACAAAATTGAATATTACGGTCGGGGTATTAATGTGTAATGGTAGTATACTTAGCATATTTTTAACTATATTGATCAAATATACTCCACATAAGTATTGCAATCTGCTAATCAAAGGTTTCAGTGGCTTTAATTTTGTTTTAAAGATGGAGGTAAGTTTCCTTGCTTTTTATATTCTGCAGATGTGAAACATTTTTTACAAAAGTTTACCTCACAGTTGATGGACTGCTGTGTAGATAGAAACTCCAAGGAGGTGAAAAGTGATAATACCCTGAAGAACACAAATTATTCAATGGATTCCCTTTCTAGTTGGTATTCAACAGTCACACAGGTAAAAGGAAACTGAATATTCGGTTAGTTGGTTCAGAATTACTTTACTTATATCACTCTTCTAATAAGCATGTGCTTGTGAAGCAGTAATAGCAGTTTGACAGTAGCTATTTTTCTGAAGCGACTAGCATTTGAAAGTATTCTACGGGGCTGGAGAGATGGCTCAACAGGTAAGAGCATTGACTGCTCTTCCAAAGGTCCTGAGTTCAAATCCCAGCAACCACATGGTGGCTCACAACCATCTGTAATGAGATCTGATGCCCTCTTCTGGAGTGTCAGAAGACAGCTACAGTGTACTTACATATAATAAATAAATAAGTCTTTAAAAAAGAAAAGAAAAGAAAGTATTCTAATATGTAGACTAATTGCTGGTAAGTGCTTGAATTCTTACGTGGATGCTATATTTGTGGGAGAATTCCATGTAATGGCAAGAACACACTGCAGTTGGTTCTGGTGCAGATTATACGTTGGTAGTAATGTCTGTAACTTCCTTATATTACCTCTGCTAGTCTTCAGTATTTGCTTTTGTTCAGTAGACACATACCCCTATTCCTGCTGTCAGCTTATTCCTTGAGTAATCCTATAATTTTTAAAATTTAGTTTGATCCATGCTTGAAAATCTTGGGTAAGTATTTCTGTATAAACAAGGTATATTGAACAAAACAATATTCTGTAAGTAAAGTATGTTCAAGAAAATAATAAATTTCCTTCTACTATGAGCATCTCTATTGCAAATGAATGACACAGAGATCCCTGGACTCTTGTGGTACAACCGTAGTCCCAGTTATATCTCTGGGTCACCAGACAGCATGAGTCCTGGCTGACAGTTTCTACTCAGTGTTTTTGTTGAAATCATACATATGATTTTATCTTGCTTTATTATGTAAGGATGCTTATAATAATACCTTAATTTGATGTACATTTTTAGATTGTTTTAAGAGTCAAAGTCTTTGCAGTTTAAGTCCATTATCTTTAAGTTTGGATGGACCAAATATTTAAGGTCCATTTCAAAATGGAAGGTTTGTAATAGTACATTCAGTTTGTTTTTACATCGACAGTATGACTTACATTAGTGCATAAATGTGTATCAGCTGGAAAAAAGTCAGTTGTATAGAAAAGTGTCTTTTTCCTATGTTTTTCAGTAGAAAATCCATTTGATATTTGTTATAGGTCCTTCTGAACCTTTTTCTTAGTGTTGACCATGTCTAAAAACAGATTTTGCTAAGTTACTGTTAGAATGAGATACTATTTTTAGTTGGGAAAAGTAACAGTTACTGTAAAATATAAAGAAATACATTAACAAGTGGCATTGTAGTATTGTTGGACTGGCAAGGGTTACTTTTAATTCCTCCGTTTCACATTGGTTTAAAAGAAGACAGGTCCAAAAATGCCAAGCAAAAAGAGGCCAGCGTCTAGCCATTGGCAGTCTCCTCCCGTGGTGCTTATCTTAAAGAGCATGGAGAGCTTCAGCACCAGAGTACTCCAGGACTTCATAACCATCAGCAGGTAGTTGGACTTTCCATCTCTAATGAAACTCTTCTTCATTATTGTGTGTATGCAAATAGATGTGTATGTGCTGGGATGTGTGCCATGGTGTATGTGTGGAGATTAGAGGCCAGCTTTGTAGAATGAGTTCTCTCCTTCAGTCAAATTTAGGAGCAGATAGTCATAAGGCATTTCATACATTTGGTTTTGCTTGACCTTTCCCTTTCTCTCATCTCCCTGTCTCTACCCCTGCTTAAAGTCTTTGTAACACGTGACTTTGCTTTTATGCAAAATTTCCTTTTTCTTAAGTCAATACTTTTATCTTAGAAAAAATAGTATTCATTTTAAGACCAACTTAATGAAATTCAAAATCATTTTTGTAACTGAATCTTCAAAGATCTCCTAGCAAATTATTTTCTTGGTTTTTGATATCATGTTGAAACTCTAAGACAAGTTTATCCTGTTTTTAGTTTACATATGTAACTTAGGTAAATAGGTATAAAGTGTCATTTATAAGATGTAATATTCTGTCATACTTTTTTTCTTTCTAAATTTTATCTTTAGAGGCTCTATGTTCCATCTAGATTTACTGGCTAAAAATGTTTTCCTTATGAAGCTATCTTATTTTTATGTAATATTTCTAGTGAGTATTATTTTAATGTAAGAGTTTTTAAAAGCAATCTTATGAGACTTAAAATTGAAGTAACTAGGCCTATGTTACATCCCTGTGACATTTGTTTCCAATGTATATTTGTTAGGGTATAGTTAATTTTCTTTTGCATATTCTGTATATCAACTAACATACTAAACATTCCTATCTTGAGTCCAGTTGTTTGAACATTTTTGCCCCATTGATTTAAGAGTTGTAGATACATTCACCACCACCATCCATACCCCAGTGCTGGGGATAGAACCCAGGATTGCATGAATGCCTGAGCAAATTCTCTACCATTGAACTGTATCCTTAGGATACAGTCCTAAGACTTTTTGCGAACTTCTTACTGTCCTGTGATAATGTGCTGCATGGTGTTTATGTTATTTATTTAAGTTAAATTTGTAGTATTATGGCCCTCAAAAGTAAAGAACTCAGAACAGCTGTAAGAGCATGCAGCGCTTTATTTCTGACTATAGAAAGAGCTTCATACAGCCAATTCTGAAAAACAATAAGGAATGGAGCGAGTGGTAAGATGGTCAGCCATGATGCAGAGAAGTGTGACTTGCAAAAGTACTCACAAATGATGCCCTTCCACTCCAGAAGTAGAAGCCCTTTGTTTCTGTTTGGTTTTGTTGATGTGAAATCATGTTCAGTATTTTTAGGATAATAATTTAAGGAAGGACTATAATGCTTCTAAATGATGTTCATTAGAAAGATGACTTATATGTATAAAGACAAGTATGTGTGAAAAGGAAAGCAGCGATTTGGTGGAAAACCATAAAGAGGACTACATGAGGCTTTAAGTTGGTGAAGTTATATTAAATGCTAGTTGACACACATAAATTTGGTAGTGTTTGGTAGTAATCTCAGCAGGAGCATTTGGTCTTTCTGGATCTCTGTTCTTATTTATAAAAAAAAAGCATCTGTTATTGGCTTGATTTCAGGACTAGAATCTGGGAAGTGTTTATTTTATTATTATCATTTTTTTATTTTAAAAAGAAAACGAATGACCTAGAAGACATGATGTCTTAAAGTAAGCATGTTGAATGTAATATATTGAAATGCACTTGCTGAAGAAGCTTCTTTTGTATTTTTCTTTAAAAACTAGTCACCATCTGCATGAGTTTCCTCTAATTCTCATTTTTGGGATCGCCACATCTCCTGTTATTATCCATCGACTGCTTCCTCATTCAGTGTCATCTCTGTTGTGTATAGAACTGTTCCAGTCTCTGTCTTGCAAGGAACACCTGACAGTAGTTCTTGATAAGGTAAAAATAAAAATGTTTACCAATGACAAAGAGTAAAACCAAAGCTTCCAGACATATATTATGTATAATAAATGATACCAGTACATTTCTATGTATCTCAAACTGTGTTCAACTTATTTGCGTATTTTAATGCTCTTACTCAATTATGGTTAAAATTATATTTTCTCTTTGCATATTGTTGTCTTCTCAGATAAAAAATAAGCTTAATGAAAGCAACACATTTGCTGGGTGGTGGTGGCACACGCCTTTAATCCCAGCACTTGGGAGGCAGAGGCAGGCGGATTTCTGAGTTCGAGGCCAGTCTAGTCTGCAGAGTGAGTTCCAGGACTACACAGAGAAACTCTGTCTCAAAAAACCAAAAAAAAAAAAGAAAGCAATACATTTGTATATATTCATTCTTGTTTTTATTACTTAGTTGAAGAAATTAGGCTTTTAAAATGAATTAGGGGTTAAAATCCAGCTCACTAATGGAGCACTTGTTTGCAATGTAAAGGGAGGTCCTGGAAAATAATAAGTAAATACTAATAAGTAATAGGGCACTGGACAGGAATCAATATAATTTTACAGAATTTATATACTTCAAAGTATTACCAGTATGTTTTGATCTTATATCTTTTATAAAATGATTTAAAGCTTTAAGGTTTATTTTGACTTGATGTGTATGAGTGTTTGTCCACATAAATGTGTGTGCACCACATGCATGCAGTGCTGTGGAAGTCAGAAGAGGGTGTTGGATCTCTAGAACTGGAGTTACAGAGTATTGTGAGCCATTGTGTGGGTGCTGACAGTGACCCACAGTCCTCTGGAAAAGCAGCCATTGCTATTAACTTCTGAGCCATCTCTCTAGCCCCAAAGATTCTTGTGGACTTTGACCACTGTCGTGTTGCTCTTGACAACAGCTACTAAACTTACACTGTAACTGCTATAATATTTCTGTGTAATAGCAGCATGTTTACTACTGACTGCCATGCACATCCATTCTCAGTTCCCTTAAGATATGTTCGTGGCCAGGCAGTGCTGGCACACGCCTTTAATCCCAGCACTGGCAGGCAGAGGCAGGCAGATTTCTGAGTTCGAGGCCAGCCTGGTCTACAGAGTGAGTTCCAGGACAGCCAGGGCTACACAGAGAAACCCTGTCTCGAAAACAGAACAGAACCAAAACAGAAAAAAAAAAAGTTCTAGTGTAAGGTTTGATTTTCAGATGTAAAGTATCACTGTAGACCATTGAACACTAATACAAAATTTCTCTATATTTTCAAAAAGAAAAATCTTCATTTTGTGTTATCATTTAATAGTACATATCTTGCTACTCTTTACTAATTTGGATTAGTAGTGAGAAAAAGAAATTTTATCTGATAAGAAAATGGTATTTTGCTATCTTCTAGTGGAAGACAGAGGGTTATATATTTAATATGCATTATTTGAAGATTAGGAATTTAATGGAAGTTTGGTAGACAACTTTGGTTCAGAGTGTAGTTTGAGGATGGGAGTGGCGATTCTTCAATTCTTCGGAGAGAAAGGCAGGCAGATCACTGTGAGTTTTTTTGTTTTGTTTTGTTTTTACTTTTTATTTTTATTTTTTGGTTGTGTCACAGTTTAATTCGTTGTCTAGTTATTTACTTCATGTTCAAGAGGAGGGGCGACCAAGAACTCTGACTTCCATCCCTGTCTCTTTCAGCTGCTTCTTACACCTCAGTTTCCCTTCAAATTCAATAAAAAGGCATTACAGGTTCTCACCAACATCTTTTTGTATCACGATTTCTCAATTCAAAACTTCATCAAAGGAATTAAGGTAAGAAAATCTGATGAGTTTGAAAGTTCTCTGTCTAATTCTAATTAATTAACATTATTTCAGATTGAGTAGTGTGATAACTAAGGCATTTTAGTAGCAAGATCGAGAAAAGGGAATTTCATTTTTTTCTAGGTTTTACCTTTCTTTCTTAGGCTGAAGTCACCCATAGAAGATAGCATTAGGATATCAGTAATGGATGCATTCTAGCCAGTCTTAAACATTGAGAATTGGCCTGCAGGGGAAGGACTTATTTTTGTTTAGGACTTGATGAAATTTTGGTGGCTTTTTACCTGAGAAATGCTGTTAACCTTTGATGGGTCAGAGAGTTAACTCTTTAGCTCTGTTCCTTGGTGTGTTTTTGAGTTGGTTAAACGATAATATTTAATTACTTCTCTTGGCAACTCCCTAAGTTGTCAAAGTATAGTCATTGTGAGTACATACCAGTTGTCAGTTTCACTAAGACCTATGTGTTATAACCCTTATGCGTAAGTCTAATGTGACAATCTTAATCTTTTTATAGTGTTTTGAAACTCCTAAGATTGTTTTGTTTTGTTTTATTTTGTTTTGCTTTTTGAGACAGGGCTTCTCTGTACAGCCTTGGCTGTCCTGGAGCTCTCTTTGTGACCAAGGCTGGCCTCGAACTCAGAGACCCACCTGCCTTTTGCTCTTGAGTACTGGGATTAAAGTTGTGTGCTACTACCTGACCCAAGTTATCCTTCCATATGCATTCTTCCTGCATGTAATCATAGTGGTTTGAGTCACTGACTTTTCTTAAAAAAGGATTTTCAATCAAGACAGAATTTACCTTAGCAATTTATGAAATTAAATGAGAGAATAACCTCTAAATTTGTTCAGCACATTCTGCACTGTGCTTAGCCCTAGATGTACAGAAGAGAAAGAAATCTGTCTTCAAAGTGTTCATTGTCCAGCAAAGGTGGCAAAAAGTAAACCCATGGTTAAAATTCTGAGTAAGCTATGCCAGGAAAAACATCCTTAGAGGTTTATGGAGGAAAAAGCAAGAATAAGGCAAGTTTCAAGTCAGTATACTTAAAGAGGTAATACAGAGCAGAGCAGAAACAAATGAAATGGAGATTAGAAATTCTAGGAAGAGGCAAAAGTTGTTTCTTTGAAAATATAAACTCGACAAACTCAGCCAAACTACCCACCCCCAAAAGACCCGAGTGAGTGTGAGATGGAAAGGAAGTACTATAATTCATACCACTGAGATAATGAAGAAAAAATTGTGAAAACCTAGTTCACTGAAAAGTGAACTAGAAAATAGAAAAAGAGGGATAAATTTCTAAAACCATATGAATTGACAAAAGTAAGTGATGAATAATAAATTATCAATGAAGAAAAGGCTCGGACTAGGTAGTTTTCTTACCAGATATACTGTGGTTTTTAAGAAAAACTAACACTGCTGCTCCTCAGACTACTCCACAAAATACAAGAATTGTTCAGCAAAGGTAGTATTACCTTGACAATGGCACCAGGTAAATACTCAATCATAACATCAAAAACCTACATATTAATTTCTGTGGTTAGTATAGATTCAAATATTATCAATAAGATATTACAGACCAAATCAATGAATACAGAGATCACACACTGTGACCAAACTGGCTAGATTTCAAGGATACAAGGCTAGTTGATACTATACAATTTAATACATGCAATGTAGCACATCAGTGGACTCAGGCAGAAACTATGTGACTGTCTTAATAGACACAAAAGGGGCCTTTGACAAGTTGAAACCATTTTGTGTAAAAGATCCAAGGAGTCTAGGAATAGACAAAAATATAGTAACCCTGTAGCCTCCCAAATATTTTAAAATTTGTTTATAGAAGGGTATGTTGAATTATTAATCCTGTGGGGAATGTTATTTTCTACTGAATAGAATATGTGTTCTCCATTACTTAAGGAACTAACTGTCCAGTAACACTGTGTGCTAGTGGGTATGTCTTTGTGGCATTTTCTTGATAGTTGATTGTTGTGGGAAAGTCCAACCTTCTATGGGTAGTGGCACCTTTGGGTGGGCTGGGGGCCAGGTAGTGGTATAATTTTATAAGAAAAGTGGCTGACCATGAGCCGCAAAGCTAACAGTAAGCCCCATTTCTCCACTATCCCTACTTGTGCTCATCAGAGAGAAATTGCCCTGACTTCTGGTCATGGTCCGAGGTTGAGATGCGTAGCCAAATAAACCCTTTCTTTTCTAAGCTGCTTTTGATTATCGTATTTATTAGAAAAATGAGGGATACAGGTGATCTGAAAAAACAGCCAGCCTTGAGAAACTGTATTTCATCTCATAGATTATACTATGACAGTGATCTAGTGTGTGAGTACTTTGGTAGTCAGTGTACCAGTTCTTTCTCGAATGGGACAAAGCTGAATTTGAAGGAACAGACCTTTGTTACTCTTATCAGTGGGTACAGTTCCTACTGCTGCAGCATTCTGTGCATCTGAACAGGTAGATCTGGTACTATAGTAATTTGGGGTGAAGGCATTTATTAGATCTTTAGGTCGTATGTATCCATTAATGTTTTTTCCTTTTAGTATATATTCCTGGAATTACTTTTTCTGACCTGGTCCATAGAACTGTAGCCTAGAAAATATTAAAGTTGTATAAGTACTGCTGCAATGTTATTGTGACATAATTATTTAAATATTTATTTTTGTTTTATGTATATGGCTATATTTTCTATGAGTATGCTTGTTCCCCACATGTGCAGTGCCTTAAAGGGCAGAAGAGAGTATTGGGTTCTGTGGCGCTGAAGTTACAAGACTTGGTAGCTGCCTTCTGGTTGCTGAGAACCAAACCTGGTCATCTTTAATAGTAACAAGAGCCCCTCCTTGCTGAACCATCTCTTCAGCTAAGGCTAGCTCTCAAAAAATAGTCTTAAGGACAGGTGTTGGTGGCACACACCTTTACTCCCAGTACTCAGGAGGTAGTGGCATTCAGATCTCTGAGTTTGAAGGCCAGCCTGGCCTATCCTGTGAGTTCTAGGACAGCCAGAGCTAAAACCCTTTCTTGAAAAACAAAAACAAAAACACAACAACAAAAAAACCCCAACCAGTCAACAACAAAAATACAAAGGCCTGAAATTCAGCAGGGGAGGAGTAAAACGTTTACTGCCACACTATAGTAAAGACCTTCATATTTCTTTCAGCTTTCTCTGCTAGAGCATTTTTATTCCCAGCCCCTAAGTGTTCTGTGCTGTGACCTCTCAGAAGCCAAGAAAAGAGTGAATGCCTTCTCAGTTAGCCAGTGTGAAAGCATTCGGCGCCTCCCTTCCTTTAGGAGGTAAGAGACAAGGTTACTTAATGTGTCTTGTTCTAGAGACTAGAATGAAGTAAAGACTTGTGGCTTCACTTGTTTCCGAAGTTAGGATGAAGTAATAAGCCGTTCATTTTGCAGTATAGAACCATGCTGCTTTTAAGGATAGAATTTCTTTGCTGGATTCAAAATTTTGACATAAATATTTTTACTAATATTTTATATAATTTGCAAGTTCTCCAGAGTTATCTTTGAGAAAAAACTGTTCCTATTTCTGGGGTTCTATGGCCTTAATGACTTCATAAATAATCAAGATCTGATATCTTAAATTAATTTTTGAAAAGAAATGAAAAAAAAAAGGAAACCAATCTAGTTAGTTAATTTTTCTAACATGCCATTCAACTACATAAATTGCTATCATTCCTCTTTTCTTTTTGGGATACTAAAAATTTTAGGTATGTGGAAAATCAACCTTTGGAAAAGCAAGTTGCACTGTTGACGAATGAGACTTTTTTAAAGGTAGGAATGTGGGTATCCTACTGACTTTTTCTTAATTCCATGCAAAAGAATATGCATTAATAAAGCATTCATTAATTTCATTCATTAATTTCATAAAAAATATCTGTATGTCATAATACTTGGAGGATGGGGTACTCCTCCATGATAACTAACATGACAAAGCCTTGTTTAAAAGGTACGGCTTTTTTAATCAAGAAAAAAAAGTCTCTGATGTTCTATTTTTGAAGCACTTTTATATCAACCAAGAGCTATATTGATTTATATATATATATACATGTATATAAATATGTATATGTATTGTTATAAATAAAGGCATAGATAAACTAGGTAGCATAACCACTTACTGGTGAGTGGCTAGAATTGATTTTTTTTGAAGATTTATTATTTATTACTAATCTAACACCAATACTAAATTACAATGTCAGTTCTTTTTTTTGTTTGTTTATTTAATGTTTACCTTTTCTTCTATTCTTTTTTTTTAATTAGATATTTTCTTTATTTACATGTCATACGATTTTTCTTTTCCCAGTTTCCCCTCCCAGGAACAAATGAACAAACAAAAACAAGAACAAACCCCTGTTGGCTCCCCCTTCCCCCTGCTTGCCACCCTACCCTCTCCCACTTATTGGCCCTGGCATTCCCCTACACTGGGGCACAGAATCTTCACAGGGCCAAGGGCCTCTCCTCCCATTGATGATCGACTTTGCAATCCTCTACTATACACATGCTGCCAAAATAATCATTTCTACCATGTATACTCCTTGGTTGGTGGTTGAGTCCCTAGGAGCTCTGAGGGTACTAGTTAGTTCATATTGTTGTTCGTCCTAGGGGGCTGCAAACCCTTCAGCTCCATTGGTCCTTTCTCTAAGTCCTTCACTGGGGACCCTGTACTCAGTTCAATGGATAGCTGTGAGCCTCTACATCTGTATTAGTCAGGTACTGTTAGAGCCTCTCAGGAGATAGCTATATCAGGCTGGCTTGTCCTTCCTTCAGTCTCTACTCCATAGTTAGTCTCTGCAACTCCTTCTGTGGGTATTTCTGTTCCCCCTTTTAAGAAGGAATGAAGTGTCCACGTTTTGGTCTTCCTTTTTCTTGAGTTTCTTTGTGGGTTGTTCTGCCTGTATTCCGAACTTCTGGGTTAATAACCACTTATCAGAGAGTACATACCATGTGTGTTCTTTTGTGATTGTGTTATCTCACTCAGGATGATATTCTCCAGATCCATCCATTTCCCTAAGAATTTCATAAATTCATTTTTAATAGCTGAGTAGTACTCCATTATGTAAATGTACCTCGTTTTCTGTATCCATTCCTCTGTTGAGGGACATCTGGGTTGTTTCCAGTTTCTGACTATTATAAATAAGGCTACTATGAACATGGGGGAGCATGCGTCCTCATTACATGTTGGAACATCTTCTGGGTATATGCCCAGGAGTGGTATAGCTGGGTCCTCCGGTAGAACTATGCACAATGTCAGTTCTGATGTGTGTAAAATACAGCTAGATTTGATACTAAGCAATTGGCTAGACTGTGTCCTAAATTTGATGTGTCATATTTTTATGAATTAAGAAAAGTAACTTGTAGTTCTAAATACTCAACTGTTTCCTAGAGAGTATGTATCCATAAAGTAATTTTTAAATTCTATTTTACTACCATGCATATTACTATTCTGTGTTTTTTAGGAGAAAACTCAATCATTGTTGGAAGACCTGCATGTTTACCACATCAATTACTTCCTTGTTTTGAGATGTCTTCATAATTTTACCTCTTCTCTTCCCAAGTACCCACTGGGTCGACAGGTAAGTAAAATTTCCTCACTGGGAGTCAACAAAGTAAGAATAATACTGTTCTGATTTCTCTATTACTCAGGCACCAGACTTTGAAATGAAGTCAGCTCATATAATAAGAAAACAATCTATTCCAGCTGTTCACATTACTAATAATAGAAAATGGTTTTGTTCTGAAAGTTAGAGCTGGAAATAGCCATGTGAGTCCCAGTGGATTGTTTCCTCTGTACTTGTGCTGTAGTGTATAGCCTTGCTAATTAGGCACTCTGTCTGTTCTGTGCATAGGGAGAGCTAGTTCTCTACCCCTGGGGACCTGGGAGGTGGAAACTGTTTGAAAGTATTTGGTGGTTAACTTTGCATTGTACTGAGAGTTAAAACAAACATAGTATTTCTACTCTTTGCAAAACTATGCTGAGATGTCCTTTTTATTGTACCCCAAACCTATGAGCCCTGTGTAGGATGCCTGTGAATGGAAGAATAATTAATCTCCAGATCTTTAGATCAGAGTTTAGAGATTGACTAGAACAGTGGCCTTTGTGAGGTTCTGCTAACTTAGCTTTTAAACCTCCAATCAGCCTCTTATTCATCTCTAATGATACTTTATGACTTAGTGGTGTTGGATACTCCCAATACAATTTGACTTTCATGTAAATTATATTTCTGTAGTGTCTGAGCCAATATATGTCAAGAAGCCTCTTGAAATTTGATGATTTTTTTATTAATAGCATCAACAGGATGATTTTGCATAACTAGTAGGCTATAAACTTGGCATGTGGTTTTTATTCCTCATAATCATATCCTGTGTTTCTAGATTAGGGAGCTGCATTGCACATGCTTAGAAAAGAAGATCTGGGATTCAGAGGAGTACGCGTCAGCCTTGCAGCTACTCAGGTACCTATGCTGTTGCAGATTCTGTGTGTCTGCTTTAAGCCTGCAGGGCGCCTGTCTGTGAAGGCTTCTATGAGCCTGCATGTGACAGTGTCTGAACACCTTTTGAATGGATGTGTGCAGTGTCTAGTGGTGTTACTGTAACGACCATCTGTTTCTTAGTGCACTCTGCTTCCGGTGCACCTTCTCAGCTCACAGAGCACCTGACAGCTCACCAGCATAGTGTGCATTACACTTGGCCCTGAAGTTGCTCTTATGTTGTTATTAGAAAACATCTTAATCTATTGATTTTGGGCCAAATGTAACCAAAACTAGTTCATTGTAAAGACTTCAGTTTTTAAAGCCCTGCTCCCCCCACCCCCCCCGTCTTTTTCCTGTTTCCTTTTAATTTGGCTCTTTAGTGCATACCCAGCTCTGAAACCTTTCGTTTGCCTTTATTCCTTGAATGTGTCTGCTTTGCACTCTTGGTTTTTTTTAACATTTTCTTCTCAGGGATCTAGGACCCAATTTTTCTGTGCTATAGGTTAACAACTGATCTTACCTGCTTTGGAGGCAGATAGAAACAATGAGAGCACTTTAAGATTCACAGTAAGGGAAAGTGGGGATGCATAGTGTTACTTGAGGTAAGTCACCTGTCTGCTGTGGTAGAAGGCGGCCATCATGCCATGGAGTCAAGGGTTGGTACTCCTTAGTTACCTTTATAAGGATTTAGGGATTGGAATCTGGAAGACAGCAATCACGAATGAACAGGATGAAAGAGATGTAGGGAGTGTTCAAGAAAGGTTTTGATTGCTTGGCATAGATTCCTATCTGAATTTAATTTTGGGGTATCTTGTGAAGAGAAAGTGAAAGTACTCAACTGGTTTACTCTCCTGGTTCTCACTTTCAGTATTTCCTGGAAAATAGAAATTAATCTTCAACAAGTGAACTCAGTAACATTCTGAAACTTCACATATGCCATAAACCTTGCAAAATTGTTTAATGGTTTTGGTTGTACTTTCCTATTGCATTTTAAGACCCTGTAGGTATCCACATATGTAGCCTTTATTTTTAAAGTCATTAGTCTCCTTTAGTTCTCTCTGTAAGAATGGGTCACCACCTTGTAAATACCTGTTGACCATCTGAGACACGCCCGTTTCCACTGACTCTCCTCTCTAGGGGCCATAGGCTGGCTGGAGCCCCATCTTTGGAGGTTCCATGGCTTCTGTTCATGAGGACAAACAACTTACCAAAGGAGTCCCCTTTAAGGAAGGCCACAGCCTTTGTTGTAGTTTTGGCTCTCTTAGCCTTGTTGGTGCAGGCCTCCAAGGTTCGGGTGCTGCTGGACTCAGAAGGAAGGTCTTGCCAGTCTCTTAACTTTCACTTTCCAAACAGACTCAGTTTCCCCAAGTGATTAAAAGCTAACAAAGTTAGGGACTAGAACGGGTGCTTCAGTG
This sequence comes from Mastomys coucha, assembly GCF_008632895.1. Taxonomy (NCBI): domain Eukaryota; kingdom Metazoa; phylum Chordata; class Mammalia; order Rodentia; family Muridae; genus Mastomys; species Mastomys coucha. The sequence continues at coordinate 3,202,507 of NW_022196896.1, forward strand.
CTTGCTGTTCTAGTACAGGACCTGGGTTCAGACCTCATTGTGGCTGGAAGCTCACTGGTGAGCTAGCCTAGCCCAAAACCTCAGGTTTTGGTTCAGTGCGAGACCCCGTCTCCAAAACTAAGGTGGAGGGCTGGCTTTTGTGTCGGCTCCACAAACATCTTAGCTTGAGCAAGTCATTGAGAACTGCGTAAAGGAGAGACCTGACATTCACAAGTTGTCCTGTGGGCTCCACACGTGTTGTAACATTCATGTACATACTCATGTGCACTAACACAAATACATACCTAAGTAATATAGACTTTTAAAAAGGCGTGGAGCAATAGAGAGGACCCCCGCTGTCATCCCTGCGCCTGCGTGCATACACGTGGGTACTTCTCCCCATGCACTCCTGTGCATCGTCTTACTCACTGTTCTGTTGCTGTGAAGAAATACCAAGTCCATGGCAACTCTTGTGAGATAAAGCCTTTATGTGGGGGCTTGTTTACAGTTCCAGAGGGTTAATACATCATCCTCAAGCTAGGGAGAGGAGGAAGCACAGTAGGTGCTCCAGCAGTAGCCGGGAGCACATGCTAGGCCCTAGGCAGAGGAGAGAGAGTGGCAGTGCACTTGGCACACGGGCCAGCGCCTAGGTCTGCCATGTGCTTTTGAAACAGGGCCTCACTTTGTATTCCTGGCTGGCCTAGCCAGATAGACGAGGCTAGCCCTGAAACACTGTGGTTCCTCCCCCAAGTGCTGGCGTTAAAGGTGTATGACACCGTGCTCAGCAATACTTTTTTCCCCCCATTTTCTTAAATGTCATTAAATTGTTTTTGTGTGTTTATAAACTTTAAAAGAGAAGAGTTCTGAAACTTTGCTAGTCCAGGATGGCACTCGGGTAAGCTTGTTTAGTCCAGGATGGCACTCAGGTAAGCTTGTTTTGTCAGGGAGTAAGCCCCTTTACCCCGAGAGTCATATCCAGGACTGCAGCTGATCCATTCCTTATGTTAAAATTTTGTTACTAGAATCTGTTACCCTTTTCTTCTTCGTCTTTTGTTTGTTTGTTTGTTTGTTTGTTTTGAGACAGGGTTTCTCTGTGTAGCCCTTGCTGTCCTGGAACTCTGTAGACCAGGCTGGCCTCGAACTCAGAAATCCACCTGCCTCTACCTCCCAAGTGCTGGGATTAAAGGTGTGTGCCACCACCGCCCGGCTCTTCCTTTTTTTAAAGATTTATTTATTATTATATGTAAGCACACTGTAGCTGTCTTCAGACGCACCAGAAGAGGGCATCAGATCTCATTACAGGTGGTTGTGAGCCACTGTGTGGTTGCTGGGATTTGAACTCAGGACCTCCAGAAGAGCAGTCAGTGCTCTTAACCACTAAGCTGTCTCTCCAGCCCCCCTTTCTTTTTCTGTATTCCCAAATTTATAAATTCATATATCTGGAAAGAATTTACTCATAAAATTCCTGGGTTTACTAAACTCAGGATCCGGTTAGGGCCCATAAATGTCAGTCCAGTAGGGTGTAGTACCTAGATTATAGAAGTAATGTTGATAATAGTAGCTACCTTTTATTGAAGGCTTGCTGTGTGTCAGTACTGCCTTAGACACCCTGAGCACATTTTGCAGTCCAGAGCAATATTCCTTTCCGGTAGGTCAGTTAGCTGTATTCTCCCTGGGGAATCTGAAGTTTGGATAGGGACTAAGTGACTTGCATGAGATCGCTTCATTGCTAGGAGGATCATAGTTCAGATCTGACTAAAAGTTGTTTATACCTTCAGCTTTTATTTGCCAAGATCTAAAGTGGAAGTCAGAGGCTATAAATAAAGCAAAACCAATAAATACCAAGTATAGTTTTCATCTTTTTATTAAGTTGAGCTCAGCAGCACTGAGGAAGGACATAGCAGTCCTAACAAGGACGGGTAAAAGTGCGGCCACCACCAGAGAAGTGATGGAGAAGCTCGCAGCTTCCAAGTAAATGTCTCTCCTCCTGTAGACACAATAGGCATGTACAAAACTTCAGAGACAGTTTTTGTTTGCATAAAGTGTGAAAAACAGTTTTTCCTAAATGGCAGAATAGGAGGTTAAATGTAAATCTTCAAAGTCTAGCATATTATCTTTTTCATTCCAAACAGAAAAGAAATGTATCGCATTTAGGTATGTCTTCCATGTTCAGAGGTTCTAAATGGCTTCAAAATGAGCCAGGAGTAATAGCTTCTGTGGACTCCAACACTCACTCACCCTGATTATCTCAGCACATAGTACAGACAGAAAAATGAAACCTTGTTTAATCTACATGTCCTAAGTGCATTGTTATGAGCTTATTGCAAAAACAAACTTATGCCCTTTCTGAGACCTGGTGGTACGTGTCGCGGAGCTCTATCAAGGTTGCTCCGTCCTGACTTACCGCTGTTTGCTCCTGCTGAGGAATAAGTCGGTCCCTCAGCCATGGCATTTAAAGATACCGGAAAGACGCCCGTGGAGCCCGAAGTGGCGATTCACCGAATTCGAATCACGCTCACCAGCCGCAACGTGAAGTCGCTGGAGAAGGTTTGTGCGGACTTGATCAGAGGCGCAAAGGAAAAGAATCTAAAAGTGAAGGGACCGGTCCGCATGCCTACCAAGACATTGAGAATCACTACCAGAAAAACACCTTGTGGTGAAGGTTCTAAGACGTGGGATCGGTTCCAGATGAGGATCCACAAGCGACTCATTGGTCTACATAGTCCTTCTGAGATTGTTAAGCAGATTACTTCCATCAGTATTGAGCCAGGAGTCGAGGTTGAAGTCACCATTGCAGATGCCTAAGTCAACTGTTTGAATAAATTGACTTAATTGTTAAAAAAAAACAAAACAAAACAAAAAAAACTTATACATTGAAGCTGTCATGGATTCTACTCTCAATGTGGAATTCTAGTTCTGAATTTGGTGCTTAATTTCTTGTTTGCATTTATTTACTTTGAGAGTGAGCACCTAGGGGTGGGGGCATGTATGTGGAAGTCAGAGGATGCCTTTCTGGGTAGTTTTCTCCTCCTACCATGTGAGTTTTCAGGGATCTTTATAACCTTAAGTGCCTTAACTGTGGAGCCATTTCACTGGCTCTGATGGAGGCTGGTGACTTAAGTAGTGTCTGAGTTAGGGTTACTATCACTGGGACGAAACACACCCTTACCAAAAGTAACTTGGGGAGGAAAGAGCTTGTTTGGCTTGCATATTCCAAGTCACAGTCTACTGAGGGAAGACAAGGCAAGAAAAACTGGGCAGGAGGCTAGAAACAGAAGGTGATTCTTTGGCCAAGAATGCTTATGGATTTATTCCTCATGACATGTTCAACCTGCTTTCTTGTAAAACCAAGACAGGAGCTTCAGGCTAGGGTACCACTACAAGTGGCCTGGGTCCTCCCACAGCAATCACTGATTAAGAAAATGGTCTACAGGCCTGCCTACCTCCAGACCATATAGAGGCATTTTCTTAACTGAGGTTTCCTCACCTTAGATAACTTGTTTCAAGTTGACATAAAAACTAGCCAGCACATAAGCTTAGCTTTCATTGAGTTCTAAAAAGTAACCTGATGAGTATTTTTAATCACCTCAAGTTAGTTCCTAGAGAGTAGAATTTTGCAATCTTAAGTGTAGTTTCTTAACTCTACATTTAAATTTCAGATGATAGTGGAACACTTCCTAAAAAATAAACTACCCACTGTATGTTAGTTAGACTTACTGATACAGAAGCTGAGCCTCTTATTACCAAAATGGCATTTCTTTCTTAGTATAGAGTGTGCATCATGTTAGATTCTCTATAGGCATTTATAGGCTTAGCATAAAACCAGACAGAAAGCTGTATTTAAAAGATTTTGAGGCTCACTATTTCTTGAGGAGTGGTTTCAGGCACCATGTGAGATGTATCAATCATAGATTTCTGCCCTCTCCTCAAAGACTGTGAATAAGACAAATTGATCAGCAATAGAACTTTATCTTGGATTTAGTTCAAAGAAACTTGGTCTTTTGGCTTATTAAGCTATGAAACTTAAGATGTAAGTTAATTAAGATATACCAAGTAATCAAACCAGTAGGGTATATTCTTAGAATTACTGTTGGTCTTATAAGTTAGTTGTTGTGAAAATAAGTTGTTACCCAGTAAAACTGCCCTCTCCCATTCTCTTGCTTCCATGTGATATCTTCCTCCCAGTGCCCTTTCTGATGCCACCTCCAAGGGTGCCTTCATCAGATACCGACTCATGAAACTATCCATCCAATTTTGAACTTTTATGCTTCAAAACTACAAGCTAAAGAAACCTATTTGCTTTAAAAAGTACCTTGCTTTGGTATTTTGTTGTAGTAAAAGAATATGGGTACTCACAAGAATATCATAATCCAACAAGAAATCATATGATAAGAAATACTATTTTAGAAAATAAAAGGAATAAATTTTTCAGAGAATTTTATTTGTGGAAAAGATTGATAGCTTTAGACATTGATCTCAAATGAATTCCAAAACCGGACTGAAGTAGTCCATTTAACTAATGGTTAACAATGACTTTTTATCAACTCTCAACATAAAAAGGTAGGAGTTTGTGTTTTTATCACCTTTTTTGCTAGTGAAAGAAACATAAAAGAAAGGAATTTTGTCTTAAGCACATTTACAATGAGGCTTTTGTACCTGATCATCTAGACTGGTGTTATCTAAGTTAACCATGACCTGCATGTTCCTAAGCTTCACTGTTCTGTGTTTCTTTCTATGGTCCCAGCCTTTGACAGTTTATTACTTCTCTAATGGCTTCTAAGACTTCTGTGGGTTTCCCCTTCCCTCCACACTCCCTCCCAGTTTCTCTGAGGTCTTGTGGGATATACAGTATAGATCTCAACAGCTGATGAAATTGAAATCCTGATCTTGCCCCCTTTCTGTAGTTTCTGTCCTTACTGTCCAATCAAAAGGAACTCGGGATGCCTTTGGGATTTATCAAGAACCACATAACCAGCCGGGTGGTGGTGGCGCAAGCCTTTAATCCCAGCACTTGGGAGGGGGCAGAGGCAGGCTGATTTCTGAGTTCGAGGTCAGTCTGGTCTATGGAGTGAGTTCAGGACAGCCAAGGATACCCAGAGAAACCCTGTCTGGAAAAAAAAAAAAAAAGAACCAGATAACCTCTCTTATCTAGTATAGATTGCTATTTTTTCCCTTGGTAATTGCAGTAGTCTTCTGCTTGATTTTTCATGAATGTTCTTTTACAAAGCAGCAGAAAAGTCTTTTGAAAATATGACTAGTAATTTTATTTTTTCTTAAAACCATTAACACGAAGTTTTGTTTCCACTTAGAAATAAGGATGCTAAAGACCAGAAATGGGTAATGAACTTGTTCTGTCTTATACTCTCAGAACCAGGTTGTGAATACAAACCTTTGGATCCTTGCTCAAGCTAAGCACACTGTCGAGAAATCTATACTTTTTTTTTTTGGTTTTTCAAGACAGGGTTTCTCTGTATAGCCCTGGCTGTCCTGGAACTCACTCTGTAGACCAGGCTGGCCTTGAACTCAGAAATCTGCCTGCCTCTGCCTCCCAAGTGCTGGGATTAAAAGCGTGCACCACCACCACCAAGCGAAATCTATACTTTTAAATGTCACAAATGTTGAATAAAATCTCCTAAAAAGATAAAATTACTAATGAAGATTTTATTTCATCTTCTGAATAAAAAATTCAATATGTTGAAGGAGTATTAGGTGTGCTAGTTGTCTAGTTTTGCTAGATCTCCTGTCACTGTTTTTCTAGAATGCTGGCAAAGGATGAACTGATAAGCATACTTCAGCAATGTATTGAGGTTTTGAATTCCTCTACTGAAGAGCAGCTTGGCAACACAACACAGAAAATAAAGGATTTCCTGACCCAGTTTCAGAACCTTGATGGTAAGTGTAACATCCTGCCACTGACAGTCCTTTAACCAGAATAGCATCAAAACTTCAGTATCAGTCAGCAGACCAGTCTTTGAATGCAACATCTTAACAAATGCAAACAGGCAAATTATTTCCCTTCTGGGTTTATTTTAAACAATGTAGAAAACCAAATGGAAGAACATTTTTATTCTTGAGATGAGAATGGGCGATAGACAGTTCTCATTCTTTGGACAGACCATTCTGTACTCTTTCCTTATCTAGAGGTGCTGTGATGGGGGTGAGGAAAGAGGCTTGACTCATAAGCAACAGTTAGACATGGCATCATGGAAATACCTTCTTTGGAATGGTTGTTTGAATCATTCCTGTGGCAGATATTCCTTTTCTTTACACTCCATTAGCTATGAAAGCTGTCTTTGTGGAAATCTCTGACAAATGCTCAATTACAGATTAAGGCAGGTGAGCAGTGCTAATTTGCTTCCTCTAAATTATGTGTGAGAGGTGACCTTTAGCACCACAGCAGTGACCCTAATCCATTTCACAAAAGTAAAAATGTTTAAAAAACTAGAAGTTGAGATCATTCCAGTTACAGAAACTGAAATCTGGGAAGTAAAGTAAACTGCTTTATAGTTTACAGCTATCAGTACAGCACCCAGACTATAGCCAATTTCTCTTGTTTGTGTGTGTGTATGTGTGTAAGTGTATATAAGATCAGTTCACAGTTGTAGTCTCACCAATGAGAAGCAACTCTTAAGGACATATAGAAGAATATAAATTACCTCAGGAATTCTATAAAAAAAGAAACTGAAGATACCATGATTTTTTTGTTTTTGTTTTTGTTTGTTTGTTTGTTTTTTCCAAGACAGGGTTTCTCTGTGTAGTCTTGGCTGTCCTGGAACTCACTCTGTAGACTAGGCTGGCCTAGAACTCAGAAATCCTCCTGCCTCTGCCTCCCAAGTGCTGGGATTAAAGGCATGTGCCACCACTGCCTGGCAAGATACCATAGTTTTAATTAGAGTTTCTGTAATGTGACCTAGCAAATAAATCCTGTGATAAATTAGCATTAAGTGATTATCAGTTTTCAAATGGAAAGGCTGAAGATTAAAATGTTTGACAATAGTATAAAAAAAATAGAATGTTTTATGAATTAAAACCACCATCCTGCTGATTTGTCTTTTATTTCTTGGTTTAAAAAAAACCAATTGTTATTAAATAACAAAGTATACTTAAAATTCTCACAAGAAGAAATATTTGGTTATTTGCCACCTATGGTCTCTTTGCACTGTTGACATATTTTAATTTAGAATTAAATTGGAGAGGGTTAAGTCAGGCTGAGTGTTATAATCAATTGGAAGAATTTAGCTAGTAGTTATCCTAACCTTAGGTTATAACTTTCTAAAATCAGGAATTATCTTCTGGTTCTTTAATATATATTCTTTAGCTAACTTTTGTATCATATTTGAACCAAACCATTGTCATGTTCCCAAGTCAGAGAGTATCACGACCTCCTAAAGCCATACATTCATATCAGTTAGGGACTTCTCTTCCTTGAATTACTTTTTCAGCTTCTATGCACCTCCTTCCTTATGCTAAACAGCCAAGCAAAAGCAATACATTGGAAGGCTGAGCGCAGGTGTATCAGAATCATGCTTACAATCAAAGGGAAATAGCTTCAAGTCTGCATGATTTTTTATATAGGCTTTTGTTCTTTTGGCTAGAAACGTTCTCAGAGAAGATCTCACTACTATGTAAACAGTGTAATATGGATTGCCTTCAGCTTCTGGAAGGAGCATCATTTGGCAGTCTTGCTCATGTTTTTTAAAAAAGTATAAATTCTACTTCCAAGGTCTATTCTCTGTTGTATATTGGTTTTGTATTCACAGCAGATAACAAAGAGGAAGAGGATGCTTGTGGGTCCCAGCCAAAGGGGTTGCAGAAGACAGACCTGTACCACCTTCAGAAGGTAGGCAGCTTTCTCCTTCCCGCTGCACTGGAGGTGGGTCCCTTGCTTTAACTTGTGCTCTCGACTCCTTCTGCCAGAATGTCATCTTAAATTACATTTCATATCTTACATTACAACCAGGAACAATACAGACAGACCAGCTAAAACCTCAGACACACTGATGCCATCTAAAATGCAGGAAGGGGTTGCTTTTCTGTGCTAATTAAAGAATTAGAAGGCAGGAAAAAAGTGTCATAGGAAATCTCGGGTAACTCCTGTGGAGACATTAGATAAATATCAGGGAAATCCAAGTCCCTTTTTGGGGTCCTTAGTCTCGTTAATGAACAAAATTAACCAAGTGCCCAGACAAGCAGGGCAGCACTTTATTAGGTGGTGGTGTTATTTTCTTTTAAGGCCTCCCTCCAGACAAAGCAGGCAAGCTGTACCTGTGGGAGCTGCCAGGAGGGAGGAAGCGAGGCTGGCACAGCAGCAGAGCAGCAGGCAGCTGCGTGTCCAGAGGACTAGGACAGCTAAAAAGCATACTTAGGCTCTGGCCAGTATGCAAAAGAAGAAAGAAAAAAAGGAGTAATCATGCCTGAGTCAGTACTCAGAAAGACTTGCAGACCCATGGTGGTTCTTTACTAACTACATGAGGTGTTGAATTTCTGGAGGAAAAAGCAGTGTCTTAAGGTAAATGAACCAGCCTTACCAGGGGAGCCTCCAGTCAGGCCCTCCATTGAATGACTCCTCAAGGGAGAAGACAGTAGCATGTCTCCACCTAGAGGTAGGTCCATTCTGTTCTTTGTCTCTCTGTCATCCTAGGCAATGCAGAAACAATTCTGAAGCCTTAAAGGAAGAAAACAACTGTAAAGGAAAAATGGGAATATGATGTACTTATTTCTCTCTCTCTCTCTCTTTTTTTTTTTTTTT
>NW_022196896.1:3211392-3246895 GCF_008632895.1 Mastomys coucha
AACTCAGAAATCCGCCTGCCTCTGCCTCCCAAGTGCTGGGATTAAAGGCGTGTGCCACCACCGCCCCTTATTTCTCTTTTTGATCAGAGATTCAAAAGAGTATAAGTCAAATTTTCTTGACCTCCTCACATACCCATGGAGTACTGAGAAGCAAACCCAGGGTGTCTTGCCACTAGCTAGAGCCATACCACTAAAATACATATCTCAGCCTTTTGTTTTGCTGAACACTCATAGGGTAAAAAAGCACTTGATAGTCACATGATCCTTCTTATCCCATTTTACCAAGTTAAAATGTACCACAGAATTTCAGTCTGGGTGAAGCTACACTCCTAACATCTGTTGTTCCTGTGGGCCAAAGCTATGGTGAAATAGATGGCTGTTTTCTTTCTTATGTTCCTAAGTGAAAATTAACTGTTTCTAAACAGTGAGCACTATTGTATAACTGAGCAGTGAAGTTGAACATTCTTCCATTGAACATTCACTTGGTTTATGTTTAAAGCAAAACAGAGAGTAGAGTCTTCCCAGATTCTTAACAGAAAATAAAGCCCATTGTGATCTGGATTTTGGTCTGCACTCTGTATAAAATACAGGCATCAAACTGTTTCTGTTCCAAAGTCAAAGATGGAATATTTTTTACCCACTTCCCACTATGCCCTGTAGTCCTTACTGGAAATGAAAGAGCTAAGGAGAACAACAAAGAAGCCAACCAAGTTTGAAATGCTCAGAGAAAATGTTATGAACTTCATCGACAACTTGGTAAGGTGAGTCTAATGCTCCTATGAGCTAACAGTAATCATGTTCTTCCAATAACACCAGTGAGCTCACTGCCCACAGCCAATCCAGGGGGTTTCTTCCATCTAATTAGACTTTGATCTTCTGTCCTTGTTGTCTAATCAAATGATGTAGTTAAATTTTTACTGTTGGTTTAGGAAGGCAGGCTTAAACTTCATCTAGCCAGTTAGGCTGGGTGAGGAAACACAGTACCTTCAGAGTATTTTCTCAAGTTTGCATTGTTCTTTTTCTTTGCATTTTTTCTGCCTGTAGTAGGATCTGGGCCAGCCCAGAAACAGACATTGTATACTAGCCATGCTACTGTTTTGTTCTGAGTATTTTATCAGGACAACTAAGTATCAGCACCAAATCTATACTGCAGTACCTACTTAGCAACTATCAAAGTCTCCTATCTAGTTTGTTTAGGAGTCATTCTTGGGGAGCCTGGATCATTCTGGGTATTTCCCAAAAGCCAGCTTTATGTGTGTACATGATGAAATCAACCATCCAAGTAGCCTAAAATGACTTAGCTAGCTACAAACAGTGCAGAAATGCGAGGTCCAGCCTGTAAGCCCAGCATTTGAGATGCTAGGAAAAGTCAAGTCACTGGACATTGCAGGCTAACATGACCTTAAGTTTTACATCAGTTAGACTACTGAGACCCTGCCTCAAAAAGAAAATAGGAAAGTGTTGTTTTTATATGAAGGCAGTTCAAACTGGTCAGCAGATGAGGCCGTGAATAGGAATGGTAGGGGTGTGGGGGTGTAGGAACAGAGTAGGTTTTTGGTGAATACCATGATCATGACCATCCTGAAAGTGAAAATTTTCATTTCCCAGGACAATGTTGAAGGCAAGGTTATTCTTAGTTATTGAAGAAAAAAAGTAATGCCAAGAGGTAAAATGAGCAACATGTTAAAAGAAAGTTAAAAAGAAAGTGTCATTAAAAAAGCATCTCATTCAAAATTGGATTGAAGGCCTGGTAAGGACAGACACGTCAGTGCTGACGGTCACAGCACTTGCTGTGAACCTTTCCTGTTCCTGAGGCTTCCCTTTCGTCAAGCTGTAAACCTTGGCATCAGTTTAACAATGTCTCCAAACCCAATACCAGGCCCATGAGTTCCAACAAATCTCAGTGGGTACCCTTCTGACTTCTTATTATGTCTGTCTCTAACTTTTCACGAGCAGCTGAAATAATGCAGAGAATGAGATTTGCTGTGAAATCATGAAACTTTTCCACAGTGAGACTTGGTGTTGTTACCAAGATTGTCTCTCCCAGGAAGAAAGAGGTTAAGATTATAGTTTGTTTTTAAAGGGGAAGGGGAAGGAAACAGAAGAGAAATGAGGTGAAATCCCAAAGAGAAAATGGAACTCCTGTGTCACAGGTCCTTCTCTGTCACAACCTCTGTCCCTATTTTCCACAGGGCCTAGGGTACAGATGTTTGACAGAGCTTCTAGGTCTAAACAGAAGACATTTAAAAATAAATACAAGCAAAATGCCAATTCAGAATCTATGCTGAGTTACAAGTAGAGAAAGACCAGCATCCAGAGGCAGAATGAGTAGGCTCGGGAACTCTTGGAGGAGGAATGATGTTCATGCTGAGTGCCTCTCTTCTCCAAAGTCACTGAGCCAGCAAGCAGCAGGACAGAAGCGTAAGGGGCTTTCTTAAGGAGTAGCATCCTCTCTAGAAGGTGAAAGAGCAGTCATATTTTTTTGTGGCTACTCTGCGGTACTGCTTTCATGTATATAAAGGGTATTAGAGTGGTTTACAGGCTATGGGACACCTAATCCAGCAATGGCTGTCTCCTGACAGAAACAAGAACCCAGTCCAGTGGTCATTCAGTCCACAATGCTGGCTATCCCAGTTTATCTTCAGCACATGGCAAGAGGTAAACTAATAACTAGTGAAGGAATCTCTTAGCAGAAGGATGTATGAACTTGTCAGTGAGAATAGGGTGGGTCTTCCCACCTCAAATGATCCAATTAAAAGTGCCTTGCAGATGTGCCCTGCTGCCTGGGCAAAACACTAATCCCAGACTTCACAAATAGAGAGGACGTTTTAAAAGTAGTATTGATATATAAAACTGGGTGAAACTATATGGGATCCATTACTTGGCGTTTGTTTGGTTCCTGATTTCACTGTTTATTAAGTAGCAAATACTCATAGAAGATTGACAAAACTGTGGAATTGAAAATCAACCTGTATGTGTATGTATCCAAAAGCTGGCACCTGCTTTCCCTGTTTCAGAGATTACCTGCTGCCTCCTGAGAGCCAGCCTCTGCATGAGGTAGTGTACTTCAGCGCTGCCAACACACTCCGTGAACACTTAAATGCTGCTCCAAGAATTGCTCTCCACACTGCACTCAACAACCCTTATTATTACCTAAAGGTAAGAAGGAAGCCCGACCCTCCCAGTTATGTCAAGCCCCAGACACCAGCATCACACAAACATTCTAAGCTTGCAGTTGTTTTAATGAGCACAGCTTTTGGCAGTTCTGGGTGCTGCCACTTACATTTTTCTAAAAAACAAAACAAAACAAAATCAAGCTCCTAGATTTTAGATAAACTGACTTAGTGATAATATCAGTAATCAACTGAGGCTGTGTACATTTGCTCATATGTGAACTGCCTTTCAAGTGATAAAACCAGTGAGATGGCATTTGCCACTAAGGAGACAACCAACCATTCATGACCACATACAGAAGAAAAATTTGAACAAATCATAGGTAGAAAGCTTTAGGATATAATGCCTTACTCTTGTAAAAAATAATTTTTTCCCCAGACATGTTTATATATATATATATACATACACACACATACATATGTATATATCTTTGGCTGTCCTGACACTTGCTCTGTAGATCAGACTGGCCTCAAACTCACTGAGATCCAACTGCCTCTGCTCCCTGAGTTCTGGGATTAAAGGCTTAAATCACCACTGCGCAGCAGAAAAGGATTCTTATGTAGGTAACAACAGTTGGTCAGTGGTCAGGTAATAAGGGCTAATGAGAGTATGTACAATTCCAAGTGCATATTTTTAATGGAAAAAAACACCCTGGGATTTCATCATGGATTTTTAAACCTAACAGCAGTCTATTCTGGGAGGATCTGCAGGGTACTGCTGCAGAAACTCCTAAGGCAGCATACAAGGGAAGAGACAGTTTCCTAAAATCCAGAAAGTTACTAATTTCAGTTTCAAATGTTCAAAACTACCTTTGTTTTGACAGGTAAAATGAACACTGAGTATTAAGTAGGTGAATAGGATTTTTGAACAAATGTGCGTGCTCAGGAAGTTGGATGTTTTCCTTCCAGAAAAGATGTTCTAGAAGGCACTTTTGGATGGATGTGGTAGCAAGTTTGTAATTCTAGCTCTAAAGAGGTTCAGGCAAAATCACCGAGTTCAGGGGGCCAGTATGAACTTACTGATACTTTGAAAAAAGTAAAGTGGGCTGTCAGTAGTCAGTGGATGAAGGGGCTAGTGATTACCTAGTAAGAAACTTAATAGCCTGAGCTTGACCCCCGGACCCCTGTAAGTACCGGAAGAGAAATGATTCCACAAAGTTGTCTTTTTTAAAAAAAGATTTATTTTTTTTATGTATATAAGTACACACTGTAGCTGTACATGGTTGTAAGTTTTCATGTGGTTGTTGGGAATTGAATTTAGGACCTCTCTTTGCTCCGGTTGGCTTTGCTTGCTCAGGCCCAAAGATTTATTTATTATTATAAATAAGTATACTATTGCTGTCTTCAGACACACCAGAAGAGGGCATCAGATCTCATTACTGATGGTTGTGAGCCACCATGTGGTTGCTGGGATTTGAACTCAGGACCTTCAGAAGAGTGCTCTTACCCACTGAGCCATCTCGTCAGCCCCACAAAGTTGTCTTCTGACTTTGACATGTGCCACACAGGACATGCATGCCCACATATATATCATACATATACATGCACATAGTTATTATATTTTTAGTTAAAAGGTGGTTCCATAAGACACCCCAAATTACTGCCTGTTCCTTGCATAATGGAACACAGATCTAAAGTATGGTAGCACACAAAAGTATGGGGAGAATACCAAATAGGAAGTGACTGCTCAGTGGTTTTTCAATGATGATGCAACTAGGAGTTTGACAATTTCCCATTTAAAGACTAGTTATTTTTTTGGGTATGTGCTCATGTGAATAAAATACAAGCGTCCAGAAGGGGGGATAAGATGTCCTGGAGCTGAAGTGAAAGGTGTTGTGAGCTGATAGGGTGGTTGCCTGGAGCCAAGCTCTGGTCCTCTGCTACATACAAGCAGGAGATGCTATTAAACCCTGAGCCATCTCTCTCCATCCTTAATGATTTCATAGTTAAATAACAGCAGTGTCTGGTCAGGTAGTTCAGTCAGCAGGTAAAAGCATTTGCCATTAAACCTGACTGAGTTTAATCTCTGAGATTCAGATCATAGAGGGTTGCTTCCTACAACAGTCTCCAACACCCACATGCTCCATCCCCTATGCGCAACAAATGAATCCATTTTTTTGTAAAGAAACCAACAGTTTTAATGTATAAGCTACAAATTAAAACCTTTAGTTGTAGAGTTCCAGAAACAAACTGATGTGGTCTTACATGCACTTTGTGTATGAGATTTTGTTTCTTAATAAAACTGAGATTTCAATTAAGTTAAATGAATACTGACAGTTTCTATCGGGCTTGTGGTGTTAGGGCTGACTGTCTCCAGCTCTCTGCTGGCGCCCTCTCCTGGTCTGTGCAGATGACTGTATTTAAGGGGCAGCATCTGTTCACATGGAAACACACTCATGCACAGAAATAAAATAAATCTGAAAGAAAAGCTCTGCAGTGTTAGTTAGGTTATGATGACTAGGCCAGGCCATGCGGAGGCCCTGTTACAACAGCAGAGAAAGTGCAGCGCTGAAAACAGGCTTTTCTTTGAGAGATCACACTCACTGTACTGTTACCAATGAGAAGTGTTCACTAATGCCACATAATAACTGCTAGAATTACGTTCATAACAAATGTTGGACGTAGTATTTTATTGGGTAATCACTCCCAGAGATTTCTAACTTTTACAGCAAACTGAAACACATGAGAGTCTCCACAAATAATAATTTGCAAATGATTTTAAAAAGAAAAGTCTTAGAGAGTGGCTTAGAGCTCAAGGGATATAGCCAAGACTGGAAGTATGAAGAAACGACAAGATTCTACTTTCTGATTTACTAAATTTAGGAGTTCATCTTTTTGTTTTTAATAATTTCTAAAAGGTAGTAACTTTTCATCTGCTGTTTTTAGAATGAAGCACTGAAAAGTGAGGAAGGCTGCATTCCAAATACTGCCCCTGACATCTGCATAGCATATAAACTGCACCTCGAGTGCAGCCGGCTGATCAACCTCGTGGACTGGGCAGAGGTAGGTCACAAAGAACAAGGTAGATGTTTAACTAGCTTTCCTAGAGCTTTGTTTTTTTCTTTTTCTTTTTTAATTGTTTTGAATTCAAAGTTTATTCTTAAATTTGTTTGCAGAGCACAAATGTTGTGCTTCAGAAGTTCCTGAGGAAGCAGAGTCTGTAGCAGTTTGCGCTAACAGGCTCCTATTCTGATCGTGTGGTTTTTTAAAGCAAAAGCCAGACAAAGGATTCCGATCAGCTCAGTGCATCTAGCATAGAACCCAGGTGTGGTGGAAACAACATCTTACACAACAAGAGACATTCTACTCTAGAATACATGGCAAGGCAGGGGACAAGTGCATAACTGTCAAAAGTACTATTTGACATCTTCTGAACATTAAGGGACATGCTGAATTAGACTCTTCCAAGAGAAATATGCATTTTTCTGGAGTAAAAGATTGACAGTAAACAGGGATTTCTCTTTTAGAATTTTAAATAGTTATGCTTTAATCCTCTAACACAAATATATAGTCAGTTTTATTATTTTTAATGAATGACTGGCAAAATGTAATGTCATTAGTCATCTTCAATTTGAAATCTGTTGTAAAAGATGTGTCAGATATCTACAGCAAGTCCTAAAACCTGATTAGTTATAGAACTATCTCAAGGGTACAGACAAAGATGCATAGCAACAAGTTGTATTTTCTTCTGTCTTGTGTACTCAAAAGGCTTTTGCAACAGTTGTGACAGCTGCTGAGAAAATGGATGCAAATTCTACAGTCTCAGAAGAAATGAGTGAAGTTATTCAGTATCCTTTTAAAATCAGTTCTACAGTGTCTCAGTAACAGTATTTTAAGTTTTCTGTTTCTTGAACTGGCTAGGTCATTTGCTTAAAAGAACATTTGCCTTGAATTCAAGCCCCAGCAGAAAAAAATGAAAAAAAAAAATCAAAAAACAAAAAACCCTGTATCTAAAAATTCATAAATATGTATTGCTTTTTAACTATAACCATTCTAAAACAATCATTTTCTAAGTATCCTGAATTTAGTCTGAGATCAAACCAAAAATTCTATTTTCAATTTATATTCCAGTTTTTATTAAGGAAATTTTCATTGAATTATCAACTTTTTTTTTTTTAATTTTTATTTTTTTGTTTTTTCGAGACAGGGTTTTCTCTGTGTAGCCCTGGAACTCACTCTGTAGACCAGGCTGGCCTCAAACTCAGAAATCTGTCTGCCTCTGCCTCCCAAGTGCTGGGATTAAAGGCGTGTGTTGCCACTACCACCCACTTTTAAAATATACTTTTATCAACTTTTAAAATATACTTCTAGAAGTTTGGGAAGGAGGTGATTCTTACACAAATAGTGTTCAACACTTTTCCATTTGACGTTTTTGTGAGACACAGTATCATGTAGCCTCACCTGACTGGCCTCAAACTGCCTCTGTCTCAAGTGCTGGGATGCAGCACCATGACATGCAGCTATATTGAACCTTGTATTCTGACTGCATTTAGGGTTTTTCAATATGGTTATATAATTTAGTAGTATTTATTTCAACCACTTATTTCAATTTACCAGTTACTATTTCAACCTTGAGATTTCACTTTAGTCTTTTTGTCAAACAACCAACCCTAATTTTCCTTAACTAGAGCCTCCAGTGCTCGATTTATTAGAGCTGTTTCTGAATTAGAACTTTTAGGCTTCATAAAACCTACGAAACAGAAGACTGACCATGTTGCAAGGCTCACATGGGGAGGATGCTAAAAAGCAAATGAGTAGAGACAAAAGTTCCATGTCCAACTTAGACAAAGATCAAATCTGGCATATTTGCATATTTGTATGAAAACATTTTGGGGGTACTTCAAAGTCTTTAACAATTGCATAAAGCCTTTACACATTATCGGTATACGTTACTTCATTCTTGCTTGTTTGGTGTGTAAATGTGTCTTATGTGTAGTTACATCTCCTCTAGAGAACTTGCAGCACTGCATACCAGTACATTGTAAAGTCAATCTTACAGGTGTTTTCCTTGCTAGAAAGGCTGAATAAGTATTCCCATGAACAGTCCAAGGAGACTTACACCCAGTAAGCCTTATACAAACTGCTCCCTACCTTACCATACTTAGAAATGTGAAGGTCCAGTGAATATCCTGATCTCTTTCATAAGAACTTAAGAATCAGATACCTAGAGCTATTATTTAATGTCCAACCCCCAAGAGAATTATACCAAAATTGTTCACAAATGATTCAGAGAACCCATGTCCAGAAAAAAAAACTTTTAAAAAGCCTTTACTTTGACTTGTCCAAGATTATCATCCATGCCGTGATCCCCATGCTAAGGTTTTAAGGAATTTACATTATGCCCAGATGAGAAAATGTCTCTTTAAACAACACATTTTATGCATATAAAATACAGAGGAACTGGTCTTAATACTGGCATATTTTTATCTTGTCTGTCTGAGGCATGTTTTCTTGCTTGTTATTTTTCTTTCCCTAGGCATTTGCCTGCATTTTTGCATGTATGCACACTGACTTTTCTCTCTGCTACCTAAGATTAACACAATGGAAACTGTTCTCACACTATCAAAAGGACCTGTAGGACTGAACCATTAAACCGACTCGTGTAATTACTTGGTATCCTATAAAAATTCAATTCTTTATTGAGGTGCCTAGTACTTCTTAGGTATTTTGGAAAACAACATCAGTGTTTACCTTGTCCGTTATTTAGCAAAGCACTATTACACATACAAGTAACAGCAGGGTAAGAAGAAGGCTAATTGTCACTGTGGTTTGAAAGAGTGGTCAAAGCAGACCTCACTTGAGCAAAAAGTACAGGAGTGAAAAAAACTACCCAGGAGGACTTATGGGTGAACCCACTAGGCAGGAACAACAGCAGTAATCAATATCCTAGGGTGGGAGTAACCCAAGCATATCAAAGGACAGAGGCAGCTAGAATGGGTAAGGGAGTCCAAATAGGAACTGAATGTGTAGGGCAAGAGTACAGGTAATGAAGCTTCTTTTCTTAGGTCAGAAGCAAAAGGCTAGCCTTTCAATGATCAACACTTGTGAGAACACAGTGAGGAGGACTGATGCAGCTAAGCAATTACTAGTTAGCTGACCAAAGCGAATCTAAGTCTAGGCGAAGAGCAGTAGGCTTGGTGACATTGTAGATAAGCTACAATTAGACGCACATTTAGAGCTTTAAGATCCTTTCTGCTTATAAACTAGAAGCACTGCTATCATATGGTGGCACTACTGCTCAGTGGTGGAATTTCTAGGAACTAAGGTCTAATGGGAAGTTCTCAAGTCTCTGGGAGTGTGGCCTGGAGGAAAAGTGTAGGGGTCCAATCCTCTTTATTCTTTTGCTTCCTAGCTGATGAGCTAACAGTTTAGCTCTAAAGTTTACCCATGTCTGCTGCCTCACTAAGACCAAAGCAAAGGACAAGTGATCATATACAGAAACCTTCAAAATGCAATTAAAATAAACCCCCTGACTTTATAGATCAACCTGAGTATTTTATTGTAGTTATGGAAGGCTAATTGATTGAAGGAAACAGCAGCAAAAATGAGTTTGGCTTTGGATATAAAAATCAGGAGATAGTCAGGCAGTGGTGGCGCACGCCTTTAATCTCAGCACTTGGGAGCAGAGGCAGGTGATTTCTGAGTTCTAGGCTAGCCTGGTCTACAGAGTGAGTTCCAGGACAGCCAGGGCTACACCGAGAAACCCTGCCTCGAAAAACTAAAATAAGTAAGTAAAAAAAATCAAGAGATACCTGTTAGAGACATTCCAGAGAAGTGCTATACAGTAAGGTGAACAGAATCTTGTTACTAAAGATCATGAAAGTCAGCACTGAAAAGAGGCAAGGAGATCAAACTCCAGCTTTGAGGTTTATGCTTATAGTGTTAATGAAAGGAATCAGGCAAGTATCTTAGAAGCCAAGCGAAGACTTTGAAGCTCATATATTCATAGATTAAACAATGCAGTAAGCTTAGGTAACTTGGTTAATTGAAGATAAACTTACCAGGTGACCTAACCAAGTATCAAACTGAACAGCAACCTGGGAAAGCCATAAGCTAATTTTTTATAATATGGACTCTGTAGCATCACCTTACATTCTTAACACAAAAGGCTTACCCTAAACACTAAAAAGAAACACTAATACAGTTCACAAGTGCAGAACTTGCTGTTATTCTAAAAGACCAGAATTTAGTTTGTAGCAACCACATCAGGCTGTTCAAAACTACCTGAATTCTAGCTCCAAACAATCTACCTACCACACTCTCTTTGGCCTCTGTGGGCACTTGCACACCCATGTGGACATATACAAGTATTAAAACTTTTAGATCTGCCTTCTAGTTTGTAGCGTCAAAAAGGACAGGTCATGTTGATGATAACACAAAGAAATACTCAAATTACAGCTTAGTCTTTCCAGAAAGTTGCAATCTTGATTGAATCCTTGTGGGGGAAGAGAAGGGGTTGAAGTGCTAAAAGCACTTGGAAAACAGAGATACATAAATGTAGTCAGCATCTACTTCAGGTGGCCAGCACTGAGGTTATATAGAGGCATACATGTTTTGACGTTAACAAGTACAACTTCTGAACGCAGTTTATACTTGAAAAATTCAAGTAGGAAATGACACTATTCTTTCAACTTCTGTGAATGTTTTCCTAACAAGTTGAGAGCTACATTTGAAAGATAATGTGGAGATTCTGGTTGATATTACTGGGGGGAAGGGAAGCGATACTGTTAACACCCTAGAATGCACAAATACATCCCAAAGTACCAATAGCATTGAGACCGAAAATCTAAGTGTGAGACTTACTTCACAGCCAGCCACCCCATTTTATATCTTGTGTTTCTTGTGCACTAATGGACTTTGGAACTGCCTGGGAACACAAGTTGGGGGCTTATTTTTAAATGAGGTTAGTAAGTTAAAAGTGAAATATTGTTAAGATTAGTCTTATGACAGGAAGTATGCTATTAAAATTCAAAGGGGGCCAGAGAGATAGCTCAGCAGTTAAGAATGTCTGCTGCTCTTGCAGAGGACTTATGGCACTTTGGTTCCTAGCCCCAACATGAGCAGCTCAGTAACTGGCTGTCTTATGGCCTCAGGCACATAAACATATAAATAAAGTCTTTAAAAAAAACAAAAGAATTCACTGAGCAATATTGAGGGGGTGGCCTTTAACCCCTAATCCTGCCCCAGTTATCAAGATTACAACTGTGTGGTTAGCACTTTCAGCTTTCTCACTGCTTTGTAAAAAAAGCTTTGTTTGGAAACCATGTGTGGAAAGTGTTACATTAAACTCATTCATTCACTGTGATATTAGTGTTTTGAAACTATTATTTAGTGTTTTATGTATGTGTGCTTGCCTGAGTATATGTGTGCTCTGTGCATCCTGGAGGCCAATGGAGTTCAGAAAAGGCATCAGTGAACTGGGAACCAAACCAGGGTCTTCTGAAAAAACAAAACAAACAAACAAACAAAAAAACAAGCAGAACTCTTAAACTTCTGAGCCTCTCTCCAGCTCTTAGATGTTAATTTTGCCATCTCAACAGTACCTAGAATTGTCTAAATCTCAACAAGGCATGTCTAGATCAGGTAAGCCTGTGGGCATGTCTGGGTGACTGAATTTCCTTAAGTAATTAGGAAGAGAGCCAACCAGAAAGTGGGTGGAGCCATCCACTAAGCTGAGCACTTACTGCTCTCACTTGTGGCTGCCAGTTCCTGCTGTTTTGATTTCCCCACAGGGATAGACTGCAACCTGGGATTTTGAGCTAAAATAAACACTTAATACCCTAAACTGCTTTGTGCAGGGTTATTTTATCACATCAACTACAGCAACCATGCTTTCATATATCACATCATTCAAAAACATCAACACACCTGTTTTAGAACTTGTTATATAACATGCTGCTCAACAGCAAGTTACAAAAGTTTTGAATCAGAACTTAATTCCTGAAAACAGCATTTAAAAGGTAATTACCAGAAAATTAACTTCATTGATTTCTAGAAAATACTTATGTTCAAAAACACTACTTTATTCCAATACTACCCATGTGTACAATTTGAAAACAGGCAGAATAGAAGTAAATGTTTTATTTTTTTCCAACTAAACTCCAGTGCTACAAGGGCAGTAAAACAATACACTGGGGAGGGGGGGTGCAGCAATAAACATTTGTTAAAAAGACTGATAGAATAAATAAAACTACCAAAAAAATAATAATAAAGAAAATCATATAAACCCATTCTGAAACCCCAAGTAAGTCCTGAAATACAGAAATGCCCTCCTCCTCCTCCACTATCTCACAGAAGTACTGTAGACTAACTGCTTAAATGTCCTGGGATTACACTCTAAGTTATTAATAACTGGTTACAGCTTGGTTGTAGTGCACAATTAAAATCACACTAACTTCATCTGACGTGTCATTCTACAGTTTTATTTACATAACCAGTGAAGGGCATGTTCTAGAATGCCAGCTTTAATCCCTTTCAAACATTAATATAAAGAAGCCAAATTGTAATGATACAGCAAAAACGAGGCCACTGGTATTAATACAAGTAGCAAAGGTCCACATCCGGGTGGTAACGACATCACGGAAATTTCCAAAACCAATTGCTGCTGCCTAAGAGTGGTTGCCACTGACGAAAGCTTGAAATAACCTGTGTTCACAGATGAGTACTGGCATTGCTGCATGTCATAGTTGGGACCTCCTGCAACAACTCAACAAGGAACAAGGCAGCCCACAAATGCAAAAAGCGTGATTCATGAAACATCTGGAGGAGAAAAGGAGTATTAGTATAGAGAATGGGGCAAAATTACAACAAGATCATTCTTTCCCTACACCACTCCTAGATAGTTAACTTGTAACATTTTACTTCTTTTTTTTTTTTTCTTTTTCGAGACAGGGTTTCTCTGTATAGCCCTAGCTGTCCTGGAATTCACTCTGTAGATCAGGCTGGCCTTGAACTCAGAAATCCACCTGCCTCTGCCTCCCAAGTGCTGGGATTAAAGGCGTGCGCCACCACGCCCGGCCTTTTACTTCTGTTTTAAACTAGCTTTTTCTCTACAATTTTTAATCAACTCTCTTCTTAAATATGAAAACATGGTCTTTTCAGTTTATATTTCAAAGGTTAAATACTTACAACTAGCAGGCTGTTCTCCATATCGCCGCATTATCTGATCATGCGTAAACTTCACAAATGCATCATATTGTTCTATAAATAAAGGTATGCATAAATTACATGACTTGCAAAATGTATCAGAAAATATAAAGCAATGTGAAGACACTCTTAACACCATAATCCTTTCCATAATCTGAATAGTAATTGTAAACAGCTCAGTATGTGTTTTCCACAAGATACAAAATAAACAATACTGTAGCCGATCTATACAGCTAGCTCATCCCTGGGGCCATGAAGGTGAGACAGGGCTTTAAGAATGTTAATTCCCCTTTTTACTGAAATTCTCTGGTCCATAGACAAGACTATACCAATGTACAGAAAGAATATATCAATGTAAAAACACCTGTGGGAAATAATTCTTACACTGAGTTTCTAGGTGTGCTGATTTGAATAAGAATGGACTCCAGAGTTTCATGTATTGGAAACTGAGTCACCAGGGAGTGAAACTCTGAAAGAATTCTAAAGATTATGAGGTGTGGCCTCCTTGGCAGAAGTGTGTCACTGGGAGCAAGGTGGGGAGATGTGAAATTAGGATGTAGCTATCTGCATGCTGCTATGCTCTAACATAAGCAAGCTCCCAATTAAATGCTTTCTTTCATAAGAGTTGCCTTGGTTATGGTGTCTCTTCACAGCAATAGAAAAGTGACTAGAACACTGGGATATTCTAAAATAAACTCATTTATTACCTGCAAGTTTTGTATTCAGTATTTCTTCATATTCTTCTCGAACCTTCTCTTCCCGTTCTTTCAACAAACGTTCACAGATCATCCCAACCTGCCTTAGAGTAAATAAGGGCTGTTCTTTTTTTAATGGTGAGGATGTTGCAGATGAAGTCCCTATGTACAACATGAATAAAAGATCACTTGATTTAGAACCACGACAGAATAACTCCTGAATGAAGGTTTCATTGAGAACTTCCCCATGTCATTTAAAACTTATTATCTATGATAAACAGGTCTAACTATTAATTCTATCAGACTGTGATTCTGGAAAAAGGGATGTCATCTAAAGGAAAAGCCTAAATATGAGTGGAGAAAACTTCAAAACAAAATCCTTGCACCAGCAGTGCCCATCACAAAACTCTCAGTCTCCAATCCAGCACATGCCTGTTCAGAACATTGTTAGAGTGGCATAAAGACACTTATTTTATTGTTAGTGCTTGTTGTTAATATTTTAGCCCATACAGTAAATCACATCCTATTGTTCTACCACTTCAATATTCTTCATTTTTCCAAACCTCTTAGTTTCCTAAGTTTAGAGAATTCTATCTAAAAAAAAGAAAAAAAATAGAGAATTATACTTTAAAAAAGAGCTGCTGCAGGGAGAAATGCGGATACTTACCAAAGGAACATAATTGATTCTGAATTTTGGATAGTGACTATAATCCCCACTTTTAAATTATAATTTAATTCACCTGAATTCAAGTACTCAAAACTGCAAGAAAACCAAAGTTCCAAAAACAGCCCCAACACCAGTGTTTGTCAATTTCAAATTAGCAAGAATATTCCTTCCGTGTTTCTATAACTAAAATAATGTAGAAACATTTAGAGAACATGTTAGAGAAAATTCTCTTAATGGTAGTTGTTAAGACAGTGAGTAAGCATGGATCTGCATTAGAACCACTAGGATACTAACAAGTTGACTCATGAAACAAATTTCAGAAATTTTAGACATTCATCCTCTATTTAAGGTACTTTGATCTTAAAACATTCTTGGCTTAAGGATCATTATCCTTCTGATAACCCAGGATTATGGTAGTTATTCACTGCATCCCTGCTGTCAAGTATTACATACAGATGCAAGCGCACACGTATGTCACAGTTGTTTTACCTATCTGCACTGACTCACTCAAATTAATCCAACTACCAAGAAGTCTATCCTAACTTACTTTGAAATTCCAAGTCTTGTTAAAACTGGCAAATCCCTAAGAATTAAACTAATATTGTAGAAAACTTAAGATCATTATTATAATTTTAGTAAGAATCACTCCTTTGGTACAACTAGCTCCCTGCCCAATTGGGAGCACTCCAATATTTAGCATTGAACTATATTTCCCTATCAAATTCTGATTACTTTACACCTTTGATTTTATGTTTCTGTTTTGAATTGTACCAGGTTTTTTTATCCCTGCTAAGGAAAAACAAATGCTTCTGGAATAAAAACTATTTTGACAGGGTATTAACTAACGGTAAGGCAGTTCTTTTTTTGGCCAAGTAACTCCGGCCTAGAAAAGTCAGCCCTAGAAAAGTAGACCATTCTCTCTAAAGGGTAAATATGGGTTTTCAACTAATATACAATCTTTAAAAAACATAAAACAAACAAACAAACAAACAAACCACACTTTAAGGAATCTAGACCAACGTGACCACTGTCTGCGAGTACATGAACAGACATTTGTATAATGGTTCTATGAGAAGAATTTTTTTTTATGGTTTTTTTTTTTTGTTTGTTTTTGTTTTTTGAGACAGGGTTTCTTTATATTGCCTTGGCTGTCCTGGAACCCACTTTGTAGACCAGGCTGGCCTCGAGCTCAGAGATCTGCCTGTCTCTGCCTCCCAAGTGCTGGGATTAAAGGTGTGTGCCACCATGTCCGACTCAGAAGAATTTTTGAATGTAACCACTAGATCAATAATTATAGGATATTCACAAAATGGCAGTGTTAGGGCACTGTTATCTAACAGAAAAGCGTGTGGTGGACTGGAGCTAGTATCACAGTTAAAGGCACTTGTTTTTGCAGGACTCAGGTTTGGTTCTCATAACCATCTGTAACTCTAGTTTCAGAGGATCTGACATCTTCTTTTGGCCTCCATGAGCACCAGACATATAGTGGTTCATATTGTACATACATGCAGATAAAAGCACAAAAATAAATGGGTATTTTTAAAACATAAAGTAAACAATAGTGATTTTTTAAAATGTAAGTTATAGTGTCCACTTTAGGGATGCTAAAGATGGCTATCTGTGGTTGGTGGAAATACAGGTAGTGAGTACTTTTGAAATATTATACATTACTTAGTGTAACTTCTTTAATCTTGGAAAAAGCAGGTGCTTTAAGTCACTGTGGCCATTTTGCATTTCTCCCATCATTTCTAATGTAATACTTCTTATACTTATAAATAAGGTTTATTACCTGGTGATGCTGGTCCACTGATGAGAAATGCATGTGGCTGTGAATCAGAACTACAACCTGGATCTGTCTGCTGAAAACTAGCTTCTAAATGTCTTCTCTTCTGCATACGTTTATACTCTTGTTTTATGTTGTACAGAATTTGTTCTAAAAGGAAAAAAGTAAAAATTTAGCAAAAATCAAAATTTTCATACTAAAAGAAAAAAACATCTATCAAAAATATTTCTTCCAAATAACAAAGAACTGTTTTTCCCTATGAAGCCCTTTGCTGAGCATAAGCAGGGCCTTCTTTGTAAGTAGCATATCCAACCCTCTTCTGGCCTCTCTAGGCATAGCATGTGACATATACTCCCAGATACACATATACATGTAAAATGGAATACATCTTAAAAAAAATAAAAACCCAAACAAACAAACAAAACAAACCATATACATGCCGTCTGGAATTCAACAAAGTCAAATCCTATTTGTAAAAACTAAATTTAAGCTTTTTACTCAAAAACAATGGTCAAGTAATCTAATTTTCTTCAATCATTTTACTCAGAGTAAATTCAGAGCTCATGTATCTATTACATATAGAGCTACTTAAGTTAACCAGTATTTCCAGTAATGAGAAAGGAAGATTATGTACATTCAAGCATAAGTCTAAAATGACAAAGTACAAGAGAATTAAAATTTCATTATGAATCAAATTCTCATTAATATGAAGCACAATGAAACTCAAAACCATTCTAGCATTAACACAAAGCATTCTGTATCTTGGAGAAAAAAGCTCATATGAAATAATATGATACAGCAAAAGGTAATACAGCAATAAGCAATAAGAACAACTGTACTACAATGCAGTTATCTTTTACATAGCCACTGTAACATAAAATTATTCCCAGCATATCATTTTTGAGCCAATAGAATTCACTTTACCACACAATTTCTAACTAAAAATAAGGACCATCTGATCTGTAGGAAATGCCCCCTGAGGTTTCCATTCCCCTTGTCATCACCATAAAACCTCCAGATTTTCTCAGTAACTCCTTTAGCTCAATGTGGAACTAAATTCCAAGAAGTTTATTATTAATCCCAATTAAAAGCAAAAGTGAAAGCATGCAGTAAGAACTGCAAAAAGGGAAGAGTGAGTCCCTATACTCAACAAGACTCACATAGGAACAATCCTGCTAATACTTAATAACTAGTGCCTTCCACTTTTAATCTGTAGTACTCTCTTTTCTTTCTCTAAATATTCAAAAATGTAAAAGATCATTTTTAGGTTATTTTTAATATGTGTATGACACTTTTGCCTACGAGTATACATCATATGCGTGCAATGCTTGTGGAAGCCATAAGAGGGCATCTGACCTCTTAAACTGTAAAGACAGTTACTAGCCTGTCTAGTAAAGAAGAAGACTAGAACCCTGGTACCCTGCAAGAGCAACAGGTGCTCTTAACCGCCAGGCCATCTTCCCACCCCTCCTTTGTTTGACTTTAAACACTTCAGATGCCCAATTCCACTGTATAACTAAAAGAAAAAGGAACTCAAATGATAAGTGAATTCAGTCAAAATATCATTAATTCTGTCATTTAAAGGTTTGTGTGCTTATGTAAATACACACAAACACACACAAAATACTGTGAATATATAGTTCAAATACAAAATTACATATAATTTACTTAAGGAGAGTTGTGTGGGTTTTGACTGTTTAAACTTTTTCAAAATGATAACTTTTTTTAATACAGTTGATGGTCAATTTCAGTCCTTTTCCACTTAAGTAAACAGTTGTCAGTATGAAATAAAATTATGGTCATGTATTCATGCCTTGATATGAATAGTTTCCTAGCTTTCAGAGGTATCTGATAAAACTATGGAATATCTTGTTACCAATAAGCACAGTATCTTCATTTAAAAAAAGAAATAACCCCTTTTTTTCTTTCCGTTGTTTTGTTTTGTTTTGTAGACATGGTTTCTTTGTGTAGTCCTGGAACTCAGAAATCTGCCCGCCTCTGCCTCCCAAGTGCTGGGATTAAAGGCGTGTGCCACCACTCTTCTAACAATATTCTAAAAGGCTTTAAGCTAATGATATTCAGAATGGATGACAAATGTCATTCAAAACACGGTAAAGTTTATTTACAGCCAGAATCTTCAAAATGTACTACACTAAGCTTGGAGTAGCTTGACTTTAATATCTACCACCTCTTTGAGACTTTTACATGATCACTACAAAGCCATTGCTCCTTAATCTGTCTTCCTCTATGAGTGGTTTTCAACCTTCCTAATGTGACCCTTTAATATAGTGTTTCATGGTCTGGTAACTTACTACCATAAAATTATTTTGTTACTACTACATAACTGTAATTCTGCACCTGTCATTTATTGGAATGTACATACCTGATATGTAAGATATCTGGTATGTGACACGCCCCCTCATGGGTCACCACTCACAGGTTGAGAATCACTGCATCTAGTTCTAAACTTTACTACCAAATTAATATAGGCCAAACTAAATTGTACCATAAGAGAATGCTTGAAACAAAACTAAGACTAAAATTCAGTAAAACTACTTTTATTTTAAGCCCCAATCCAACTGACACAGCATAGTGGTGCAAAACCTTTAATCCTAGCACTTGTGTGAAAAAGGCAGTCTACTTAGTGAGTTCTAGGCTACACAGTGAGCCAGTTCTCAAAAGGCAAACAAAAAAATTGTGATTTATCAATTTAAATGTAATATAAACTCCCAACTTTCACTACTCTTATGTCTCTTTACATCACACACACTCCCCTACCTCTGTCTCCAGTCTTCAATAAGCCAATACTCACATGATAATCACTACATTAGCCTCCCGTATAAGTGGACTTCACAACCCAACAGTGTAAACATTTTTTAACTGCACCCATGCTATGACAAATACATTTTTCCTGTCATCATTCATGCATACTGCATCAATCAGTTTCTTCCTATTGTTGACTGGTGGTAATCCATTTATCCAGTTTCCTGTTATTGGCTTTTCAGACTGTTTCCAACAAAACTACTAAATTCAAGTTCTATTCTGAGGTCGACGTTTTCACCTCTGTTTGGTAACACCTAGGAGTGGTATCAGACTACCTAATCCCATGGCAAGTGAATGATTTCATTTTGTAAAGAAACTACCAAAGTTTTCCACCATGTTCTTTACCATTTCACATACCAGAGTGCTCCTTACCAGCTAGCTACTCCTAAGTCTTGAGCTAATACTTGAAACTGCCAACTAAAGAATTCAAGGATTCCTAACATTGCCCATACTGTTGTATATCTGCTAGGATGCAACTAAGTCACCTAAGCTATACTTGTCTTCAGATACTCTAACACTGATAGCACATGGTCAACAACTTATCTAACTTACACAAGATCCTGGCAGCACATGGTGAAAACCACTAAATTGGTCTGATATATTTCATTTCAGGAGTTAAACAGTTTTGAAGCTGATAAAGACCACCTCACAAGTTTCCCACACCAATATTCTACTATGTACATTACTTCTATCCAGATACTTGATTAAGTTCCCACTACATCAGCAGTATAAAGAATACATATATGCACAGCCTCCTCTTAGGATACGCATCTATGTTCAAGGAGCGTTCTGTTTTAAGGTATTAATCTAAACCAGTATGTAAGCATTGCTATATATCACAATACCAGTAATGTACTATTTCACACTAAGCCACTGAAGGTTGGTACCATCAACACCTCTTTACTATGTCCTGTCATAGCAACTTCCACTTAGAGAAGTTCTTCCAGGTAACATTTTAGTACTAGGCAGTGTCTTAAGGACAGGGATAATAAAAGTTGAGAAATCCAACTACATTTTATTCAACTGCTAAGGTAGTTTTCTGCTGCTCACAGTACTCTTCAAGCAGGATCTCAATATGCATCCCAAGCTGGACTCAAACTCGGGAGATCATCCAGTGCTACCACACGCAGCACTATCTCATTTAAAAACAACAACAACAACAACAACAACAAAACGTTGGGCAGTGTGGCCTTTAACCCCTGCACAATTGGACCTACACAGTGAGTTCCAGGACAGTAAGAGCTATGTAGAGACCCTGTCTCAATAAATAAACAAATTAATTAATAAACAACAAAAAGAGAACAGTTCTCCTAAACTCACCCCTAATCTATTTTCATTCTTATTTTCTTGAGGTGTTGTAGTAATAAAAATTAATGCTAAAAGCCAGTGCACACATATCAAAATAACTTGACAAGTGAGCAATCCCTGACAGTGGCAAAATTCCCCCAATGAGACTACCTAAAATACTATACTGCTAGAAGCCCTTAGTTATCACCCAGGAGGAATATGAGGGAATATTGAGAAGGAATATCCTGGGGCTGGAGAGATGGCTCTGCAGTTAAGAGCACTGTTGCTCTTGCAGAGGTCTGAGGTTCCATTCCCAGCACATCCTCACAAACATCTCTAACTCCAGTTCTAGGGTGTGTGATGCCCTCCTTAACTTCCATGGACACTGTGTATGTATAATGCATATTTATAAACACTCATACACATAAAATAAATACTTCTTTAAAAAAAAAAAAAAAAAAAAAGGCCGGGCGGTGGTGGTGCATACCTTTAACCCCAGCACTTGGAAGGCAGAGGCAGGCCAATTTCTGAATTCGAGGCCAGCCTGGTCTGTAGAGTGAGTTCCAGGACAGCCAGAGCTATACAGAGAAACCCTGTCTTGAAAAACCAAAAAAAGAAAAAAAAAAAAAAAAAAACCAGGCCGGGCAGTGGTGGCACACGCCTTTAGTCCCAGCACTTGGGAGGCAGAGGCAGGGGGATTTCAGGAAGATTTCTGAGTTTGGGGAGGCAGAGGCAGGGGGATTTCAGGCATATTTCTGAGTTCGAGGCCAGCCTGGTCTACAAAGTGAGTTCCAGGACAGCCAGGGATATACAGAGAAACCCCGTCTCAAAACAAAACAAAACAACAACAATAACAAAACAACAGTTAAGTTCCCAGAAACATTGTTTAAATTTTTCACTGGAGTAGTTGTTACAACTCAATTGAATTAATACTTTGCTCATAAAATATAACTACAGGGTCACGTAACATCTAAAAAAAAAAGATACAGAACTGCAATTCCATTGTTTCCCTAATTGCAGCACTTCTAAGAAACCTGGAAAATGCCAAGTGAATAACCCAACAAATAAACTCAACATTTTAAGTTTTGTGGTAATACATTAACCAACTAACTTTAATAACTCTGAAGCCATTTTCAAAGTTGGTATCATTTGACCAACATCTGCCCTAAAAATTCAGGGACCTATTTTAGACTCTTAGTGGATCTCTCAGGTATGTATTGAAAGTTGGGATAAATTGAGTTCTAGAATTGCTATAGTGAGCAATCAAAGTATAGAGCAGATAGATGCCAGACATGTACAATAGGTTGGAGTATTTCCCTTCTCTAAATCTTTTTAAAGTTAACAGTCTTATCAAAGACATCAAATCAAAATTGACCAAATTTTCACATATGCACAGAGAAACTTTTGTAGGTTAATAGCACTGGACAGTATTAAGGTCAATAGTAAATACTGTTAAACACAAGGACTACAAGGACCACAGAACTCTGAATAACTTAGTTAACATACTCAATCCCTAAACAACTCTGCAAGGAGCCCAGTCTCTACTCTTACTATCAGTTTGTATTTGTAATGTTTCTTCTCAAATAGTAAAATACTGTCAATACTAGACTCTTTGAATTTTTCTTTCATACTTTATCGCTGTTTGTCTTGTGTTTGTGCATTTGCTCACACATCCACAGTTACACACTTGCCACGGGGCACAGGTGAAAGTCACAGAACAGTCTTTTGGAGTTGTTTTCTTTCCACTACGTAGGTCCCAGTGATCAAACTCCAGGGCCCTCAGACTTGGCAGTAAGCACTTTTATTGGCTGAGCCATCTAATCAGCCCTGAATCTGTTATTTTCAACCTTTCAAAAGTATTACTACCCCTTTTTTCCTGGCCTATCTTAACAATAGGAAAAACATACCCAAGTAACAAAAGAACAAAGCCATTCAAAAGCTGAAGACCATCTCTGAGGTAACTGATGGCTAGAAGCATCTTACATGAGGTTAGCTTGTGTTTCTGTAGGT
Source organism: Mastomys coucha (assembly GCF_008632895.1). NCBI lineage: Eukaryota > Metazoa > Chordata > Mammalia > Rodentia > Muridae > Mastomys > Mastomys coucha. Next base: position 3,233,977 of record NW_022196896.1, read on the forward strand.
GTTAGGCTTCATTCAGGGACCCCCCCACACCTTGGAAAGTTAAAATGAACAATGCACTGGGGTGTTCTTTAATGACCATAAACCCACGGCTTTTTTCTTGCCCCTCCGCACCCCCCAATTTTTAGGATCAAATTTAGGGAGATTTGTGCTTAGACAAGCATCCTACTACCACTGAGCTAACATGCCAATTCCAACTAACAGGCTTCTTAAATGCACAATTTTAACTGGAGCTATACATTTCTAAATATCAGGTTTACAATCCATAGCACAAAGAAACACTACTAAAATCATTTATTTGCCAAATCCACTGAAAAACTAGAAGTAATTTAACAGCTGTCTAAATAACCACAAATATTAAAAGACACTTCTGGCTCAATAAAATGACATCTGAAGTTAGATACTGCCTTCTCCAACAGACATATCATTTGTTTGCCTAGAACCATTTGTATTTCCTTTAAACCAGCTGGTGTCTCCATTTGGAGGCATGTATCAATGTCTAGTGAACAATCTATCCTCCATTCACAAGCTGTAGTTTCCATTTTTTAGTTTCCAACAAATACAATGAGTACTTACAATGGAATTTAACTCTTCATCCAACTCAGTTCCTAAAACAAACTACAGCAATGGTACCAAGCAAGCTACAATGTACACATTAATGTTAACTAGCTGACTCACAAACAAGTCAGCATCCACAGAAGGCCATTCACAAGACCACTGATTCATAGTATAAATATGAAAACAATGTAGATTTGACTGACAGTCGGGCAACCTCTTAACAATGGTACACAGTATCAAAACAACTTCTTTCTTGAAAATGGCAGGGCAATTTTTTGGTTATATAATAACAGACAACTAAAAAATAACTTAGGCTGCCAAATAAAAAGCCCAGTGGCAGTGTTGATACAGCCCCTCAAGCTGCTGAGATCTAGAGACCTACAAAATGACACAGACTTTTGTTAATGTTTTAGGTTGCCCCCCAGAGCTTGATGGTTAGGATTCTATTGCTGAAGACATCACACAGTCTGGCCACAGGGCATGGAACAAGCGTACTGCCGAGAAGCTCCCCTCTTTTAGCTAGCTTCCACAGTCCCAGGAGTTTTGCAGGCTACTATGAAAGAAAAGTCATGCAAGAAGCCTTACCCAATCATGACCTTTCTTGAGCTACAAAAATAATTGGTTTGCCATGATAGGCCCATGAGTGCAATAGTGGCACAAATGTCACAGGGATAAATGTCCTGCTTTCTGGTTGGGTTTATGATTTCTGCTTGCTCCAAGGCAGAAATACATGCTTGACACTGTAAAGCTAGCTAACAAGCCATAGCTGGAGCATGGCATGGGCTCCAGGAGTGAGCTCACTACTACTATTTGTTATATGGACATGGTAGCAAAAATACCATCTGATACAAATTTAGAGGGTAGTTTGAGGCAGAAAAAGTATAAGAGCCAGGTGTCAGGGCCAGTATCTTCTGGACATAACCTGCTGAAGCACTCATGAATGAACAGCAACAGTGGCTGCCCGCCCACATTAATACACAAAACCCTATCCTTAACTGAGGACAGGTGATGGCATCTGAGGGAGGAGTCAATTTTCTTAAAGCTCTTAGTAGGTCAGCCATGCTCTAGTGGATGACCCCAAATCTATGAGTATATATAGGCAACACAAATTGGGACTTAAAGTTATTTTAGGAGGAAGGGAGGGAGGAAGAGAGAAAACATGAAATTGAGAAGCAGGAAAAGGTGGGTGAAATGTATCTGAGAAGAGTTAGGTACTTAGAAAAAACACATCCTTAAAATCTAAAGGCAGGGCAGGGTGGCGCACACCCTTTAATCCCAGCACTTGAGATGCAAAAGCAGGCCAAGCACCCAGGAGGGAGTTCCTGGCTAGTCAAGGATCTATGATAAGATCCCCCCCACCCACGCCCCAGACACATTCATTCGCCCAACCTCATTTAAATGCTTCTCTCTCCCAACCCACCCTCACTCACCACCCACCATCCTTTGATACACTAAAAAGTATTTTAAGCACCATTGAAATAAAATCCTAAACCAAACCAGTGTACACATACTTTTTTTTTTTTTTTTTGGTAAAAGACCAGACAATAAATATGAATTCTGGGAATGTACTCTCTCCACAAGCTTAACAAGATAACCCGAAGTGGACTTTAAACTTTAAAGGAGGACAGGTACAACTGTATCCAAATGACTGTTTTTCATGGTACCAACATTTGAATTTTTTAAATTCTCAACATGATGACATGATCACTTTTATTCTTTTTCAGCCATTTAAAAATGTAGTTAAAAAGAATCCTTACCTCCTAGACTGTACAAACACATGGCCATAGGTTGTCAAACCTATCTTAGAGTACAATTCTGAATTAGTAACTCAGGTACACCAAAAATCATGTTTGAGAAGAGGGGCAAGAACAGAAGCTACTGTTAATTAACATAAGAGTTTCAAGTCTTGAAGGTAAGAAGGCAAGTTAGACTTCCTTCAACTAGCCCTCTAAAATTTAGTACTAAATTTTAAGTTTGAAAAATGTTGATTTAAATAGGAGTAGTCATATCAAAGTTTGGAATCCCCTTCCTGGACTGTCTAAAATAACAGCGTTTAGAACAGTGCCCAAGTTCTTGAAGCTACTAATATGCCACTTCAAGAACACTATCAGAAGAAATATTCAAATTAATATTCAAATTAACTGAAATGCCAACTTAATATTTACCAAACTCTAAAAATATTAATTAGCATGTGATTTTAGGTTTCAAGATATGATCAAGCTGGCTAAAATACTAACAATAATCCCAATTATTTTACAATGTACTAATTTAGACGTGCGAAAATGAGGAGTGAAGAATGTTAACCACTCTACAATACAGCACTGACACAACAGATTGGAAGACGGTCATTACCGTTTCTGAAAAGTTCCCTTTAAGTAAAGAAAGGTGTCACAGCTCCCGGCTGTTAGTGTTCAAGATTATTTTAATTGCATAGGGATATATTGTAACTCTCAAACTTAACACTAGCTCCAATGAAATTTATTGCCAGTTGCAGCTGTTTTGAAATGGCCTCATTAGCAGATCGGACACCATTTCAATGTTCAAAGATAGCATTTCATTAAAGACAAAAATGTCTGCCCCGAGGAATTCATTCTTCACTTTGTACCCTTCTTCTGCAGCAGTGGGTTCTCAACTCTCCTTTAACACCTCATGCTGTGGTGATCCCAACCATTAAATTATTGTTGCTACTCCATAACCGCAATTTTGCTAGTTATGAATCATAAATATCTGATAGTTCCCCCCTTGGGGTCTCGACCCACAGATTGAGAACCATCCCTCTAAACAAATCAATCTTTATGGGGGAGGGGCAGTTTAGGTATGATCGTTAAATAAACTTGGAATTTCTATGAAAAGTGACTGCAACTCTTAAAACAGCATTGGGCCACATTAGATCAAAAATTTAATAGCCAGAATAGATAACTGAGGTTCACCATGGATTTGGGTATGAATATTTAAATGTGACATTAGAAAAAAAAGCACATGGTACAGTCAATTTCATACGGATGTTACCAAATACAGAACTCTATAGTTCCCATCTTTTTAAAATGAGTTACTGAAAAAAAAAATTTAAGCTAATCAAAAGCTTTAAGGATGCTATCACCAAAGGCTTGCACACACATACTCACAAACCCTTGCATGCCACACACAAAAGAAACAGACTTACACTAAAGTCCATTAAACTCTACCCTAAGACTGTGCCGGTGGCACAAAGATTTCCAAATGCAGAGGGGAAAAAAGCCCTAGGTACACATTTAGTGTACAAAAGCAATCAAAGGTACAGAAATCAAGGGTACAAAAATTCCCGCAGGCACTTTCAGAAAATGTTTCAAGACTTCAAGTCTGAAGTCCATTGGAATCTTGATTTATTCGTTACTCTCGAGGCTAGGTTGTTTTCTCCCAACATACTTCGTTGGGATAACTAAAGCATTTACAAATAAACTAGTCAGTCTCAATTTGAAGTACACCTTCCTTTTCACTAAAAGTTCAAGATTTCTGAAGGACTAGACGCACAGTGAGATCACATTACAGTACTCGGGAAGAACATTTGCTTTGTTGTTGACCCTGCTAGGGAAACAGGTCTTGACTCAGCCAAAGTGGCGTTCTTGTGGGTGATTAATGACAGGCCTACAACTCGCCCCAGTGACATCCATCCCCCTCCAAACCCCACCCCTTCTATACTAAAACCAGCCAAGTCTAAAATGGAGGAGGGGCTGCCTTCTCGCCTCAAACCACTCAGTCACTGAGTTAATAGCTGCAACCAATCGATTCAGCCCAAGAGACCCGGAGATTCGGGTGAAATGTGACCCTTCTCTCGCCTGACTTATGAATAATATCACCCTCTCTGATCATTTCCGCTGGGTCTCTACAGACGGAAAGGATTCCAGCGATCCTGCCCCAAATGATCTGCCTCACAATGAGGTACCCCACAATGCCGGCCAACCCGACTCGTACCCACCCAACCTGCCGACACCACCCCCACCTTGGTTCAGGCCCTTCCCTTTGTGTCCGCACCCAAGCTCCCAGTCGCAGCCCACCCGGGCAGCCCCGGGGCCGAGGCCCACCTGTGGTGAGCCGGGAGGAGACGTCGCCGAAGGGGGAAGGCTCCATCCGGAGATACTTCTGCGGCGAGGCGGCCGCGGCCGAGGCGGCGGCGGCGGCGGTGGCGGCAGCAGGGGAGGCGGCAGCCGAAGTCGGGGCCGACAAAGGCGCGCACCGCCTCCGCTTCGGAGATGCGGGACTCAGCAGTGGGTCGAAATCCAGAGTCCTTTTCAGAGTGGCTCCGCACGCCATGGCGGCGGGCAGCCGAGGCCCGGCTCGGGCGGGGCCGCGAAGGACGGGGGCAAACGGGCCCTCCGAGGTGCCCGGTGGGTGTGGGGCCCGGGACAGCGGAGCCGCGGCAGGGCAGGCGGGCGAGGCGCGAGGGTCGCGCCGCCGGCTCGGGGCCGCTCCCGAGAGGCCGGGCCGCCCCCGCCGTGCGCTCGGGCTGAGCGCGCCGAGGCTCCTGCGCGGAGACCGGCTCCCTTCGGAAGTGGACCTGGCCAGTGGCGTGACCGAAACGCGATCTACAACACGCCGCTGCAGACAGGAGTTCGTGTGCGGCGGCAAAGCGCGGAAGCTGCGAGGTGGCTCGGCCGCACAGAGCTAAGCGATGCACTCGACCCTCTCTCTTCTCCACGGACCAACTCTGCCACCCGCCGCCGGCCCCAATATGGCGTCAATAACAACGCCGCCGATTCAAATCCTGCGGCCCCAGGGCGCCTGCGCACGGGGGGCGGACCCGCCAGAGTGCATTCTGGGATTTGTGGGGTTTCGGTAAGGGCAGGAATCGGCCTGAAAGGCGGTTACCCACAAGTCAAAGAAACTACGACTCCCGTCATCCAAGGCGCGCGATCCTAAGTTCCGGGTTGGAATTTAAATACCCCCTCGTAAGTAAGAGAGTTTAAAAAAAAAAAAAAAAAAGACGTAAGGAAGAGAAAGGAGAGCCTCTGAGACCGTGGGGAAGAGGAAGCGAACCCATAGGAAAAGCAAGCCTAGCAATTTAGAGACCCTGTTAAGATTTGGCATAGTGACTTAAACGGGATATAACAAAGAGCCAGTCTAATAGTTGGAGAGAGATTAATTTAGCTGTCAAGAGCGCCAAAACCCAAATCTTGTCACATGGAGGGTATAGGAAATAATGAAAATACCCATTTGGGACCTCGAGACAGAATAACAGTAATAATATCAGATTACAGGATCTTTGAAGTCTATGCTTTGTGCTGCCCAGATAGCTACTTGTCTATGCTTATTAAATTCTGCAAAGCTAGCCGGGCGGTGGTGGCGCACGCCTTTAATCCCAGCACTTGGGAGGCAGAGGCAGGTGGATTTCTGAGTTCGAGGCCAGCCTGGTCTACAGGGTGAGCTCCAGGACAGCCAGGTTCTATACAGAGAAACCCTGTCTCGAAAAACCAAAAAAAAAAAAAAAAAAAAAAAAAAAAAAACTGCAAAGCTGAAAATGAGCACAAAATAAATTATTTTACTATGAGCAAAGAACTATCAACACCAGAAATTTGTTGAGTTTAGAAGGCTGGGTGGGGTCTAAGAAAAGGCAAGCAAATAAATGCCTAGGGAGCAGGACCCATTTTTATAAGCAAAGTGGGAAGAAATGTTTCTAAAATGTGTTTTTTCATCAAATATCTAAAATAGGGATCGATTGCAGCATTGATGAAATAATTTATATCTTCTGCCTGTGGATGCTAACTGTCCACCAACATTTCATGACTATCATATGATTATAAGTATTAATTGTATGACTAATGCTCACTTTTTCTGTTTACTCAGAAATCAACATATGTAGCTACTTTATAGTTGTTTTGGACAATAACTCGCTATATATCTGCCTATTTAGAATTGTTCAACACCACAAAGATCAGCCTCCTTGATCACACTGTGTAAGCTACTATGCCGCACTTATTTTAATTTAGAATATAGTTCTTAGAAAGTATCTTTTGAGAAAGGCCAATCACTTAACTAAGACGTGGACTAAGGAAGTGTTTATTAAGTTTTAAACACTCCAGGAAATCTGTTATTATGCTGAAACTGGCAGAACGTTCATATTTTATGTAAAAGAGCAGAATAAGAAAGGTTCTTGATTTTTTTTTTCTTTTGGAGATAAGGTCTGATAGCAAATTCAGTGTGTAGCCAAAGATGACCTTGAACTTCTGAACCTCCCCTCTACCTCCTGAGAACTAAGATTAAGATTGTAGGTATGTACCATCATACCAAGTTTATATATTGCCCCAGGGTCAAACAAGCACTCTAGCAGCTAAGCTACATCCTCTCCTTTTGTCCATTAAGATTTGACCATCGGTGGCACGGAAGTAAAAAGGGAGCCATGAGACAGTACATTGAGGTTGTGTGGAAGAGGGGAAGGGTAATAGAATATTTGTGACATGAAAGCAAAAAGGGTTACTGCCAGGGGTAGAAGGGTAATCGGCCTGGAAGAATGAACAGAAACAAGTTAGGTATGAGCAGGCCATAACACAAATTGCATTGTGTGCTAATATTAAAAATAAACAAGAAATTCAGTAGGATAAATAAAAGCAATTGTGCAGACAGAAGTCAGAAAAAGAGCAATAGTAAGGATTACCAGTGTTAGATACTAGTTGTCTGCGAATGTCAATATAGCTAGCATCGTTTGCTCATTTATGCTTCTGTTTTTTGTTCTTTGTTGTTTGTTATTTTTGATATTTGTTACTCGTTTTTCCTCACTGTTTTATGGCCGTAAAGAGACACCATGATCAAGCATACATATAAGATGAAGCATTTAGCTGGAAGCTTGCTTATGACTTCAGAGGGTTAGTCCATGATCATCATGGAGGGAAATATGGCATGGATGAAGTAGTAGCTGAGAGCTTACTTACATCCTGATCTGGAGGCAGGAGGGAAGGAGGGAAGGAAGGAGAGAGAGAGAGAGAGAGAGAGAGAGAGAGAGAGAGAGGGAGAGAGAGAGAGAGGGAGAGGGAGAGAGAGAGAGAAACTGAGCCTGTTGTGATACATCTCCTCCCACAAGACCATACATCCCACCTTCCTAAATAGTCTACCAACTGAAAAACAAATAGTCAATCTATGAGCCTGAGTGCCAGTTCTTACTCAAACAACAACGTTAATTACTTTGATTTGGGGTTTGTTTTTGTTTGTGTAGCTCTAATGTTCCCCTGTGTGCATTAGGTATTTCCCTTGTACCAAGGTTCCCTATGGGGGTGACATTCAGTTTTGACATAGCTTGTACAGTAAGTTTTTCTAGTTTTTCTTTCTTTTTAATCGGTGTGTTTATAGTAATCTGGGTTTCCCTTAATTCTTTGTTCTCTCTGGTTTAAATTTAGACATGCCTGGGGCAGTTTCCCTTGGAAAGTTGGGAACTCTTATCAGCAACAGTAATTCTCCATTAGGTCTGTGGCTCTAGGCTTATGTGGCCTACAGGAGGATCAGGAGTTCAAGCTCATCCTAGACCCAATAGCAACTTTGTGGCAATGAGAATGAGACTGGCTCTCCCCAGGGTATACAGCTCTTTGAAAGGATTAGAAGGATTAAAAGGTGAGGCCTTGTTGTCACTGAGGGAACACCTTGAGGATTTCAAAATAAGTCCTCCAATGCAGCTTTTCTTTCTCTCTGCCTGCCAGTCAGGATACAACTCTCAACCACTACTCCAGCATTATGCCTGCTCTGCTCCTGCCATGAAGATGGTGGACTAAACCTCTGAAACTGTAAGCAAGTAACCAATTAAATGCTCTCTTTTATAAGAGTTACCTTGGTCACGGTGTCTCTTCACAGCAAAGGCGTAGTGATTAAGAAAATAACCCTTCCTCAGAGCTGCAAGCCTGAGATTCTTGTCTATAAACCTTCACGTTATCCTCACCACACTGAAAAAAAAAATGTCAAGGAATCTTTTGCTCCCACACTTAAAAAATGGCCATTGATTACTTCTTAATTATTTTTTTTAACTACTCTGTCTTCTCAATAGCCCACATTATCCTTTAAAGATATCTTCTAACATGTTTAATGAGTCTTTCAGAGTAGCAAAAAGCTTTCAGAGAAAAACCCACAAAAGTAATTCTAAGGCAAAAAATGAAAATAAATACAACTCTTAAAAACCGTTCAGTTTTAACATACTTTTTGAAGTGAATTTTGAGTTCATGCATCAAAAAGAAAAAGAAAACTAACACAGTAAGTTAAGTCGGGTTACATGAATCTGAATATATAGTGTGACCTTCCAGCCAGGCTGGCTCTGGCTGTGAGCACAGGCAAGTTTTAAAGGCTTGTCACATGTGGAGCACTTTTGTCACCATGTAGCAATTCTCTTCTGAGAAACAACCTCCCAAGTGTGAGAAGAGAACACACTGCCTTTACCAAGATCCAAGATTCTGATCCTTGCATGGTATTAGACTTTCTTACTTTTTAATGATATCTGTATTTCTATTTTTTCCCCCTGTGTACTGTTGTGTCTGTGTGAGGATGCTGGATCCCCTGGAACCGAAGTTACAGTTGTGAGCTGCCATGTGGGTGCTAGGAATTGAACCTAGGTCCTCTGGCAGAGCAGACAGTGTTCTTAGTCGCTGAGCCATCTCTCCAGCCCCAGTATTAGACTTTCTAGCAACCCCTGATACAATCCTCGGAGCCTGGCTCTGGCAAGGCATTCTTTGACTGATGTCAGTAAAAGTAGACATAGAGAACACAAGATCCAGCCACTGGGAACCTCAAAATCCCCTTCATACCATAAATCTTCTTCAAACAATTTTCTTACATGAAATAAAAAAGCAAAAATAAGTGCAAATGTAGAAGGAGAGGAGAAATGTTTGCTAACCTTTCATGCTTTCTGAGTAATTATAAGCCTGGCATCAGGAACAGCAATTCTAATTCAGAAGCTACTTCAGGTCAATATACAGAGCAATCATTGCCTAGGACAGAAAAGAAAAACCAATCATTGTGAGGATGAGTGTATTTAGGGAAGAACAGATCTTTGTAAATCCTTCAAAGTAGCCTACAAAGGTTTTGTAGGCTACTTGAGCCTCCTCTGAGCACTGTATTTGTAATGCACAGTATTTTGTTACAAATATGATGGCTAATTTTAATTTTTGTTGTTGGAATGTGGTAATTACTTTTAGTTGATTGAATAGATCATAGAATAGTTAGAACACAAAGAGCTGCTAGGAATGTCTCAATACATTTGTAAGTTGAAAATGTAAAATGTGGGGCTGGCGAGATGGCTCAGCGGGTAAGAGCACTGACTGCTCTTTCGAAGGTCCTGAGTTCAGATCCCAGCAACCACATGATGGCTCACAACCACCCGTAATGAGATCAGACGCCCTCTTCTGGTGCATCTGAAGACAAAAAAAAAGAAAATGTAAAATGTAAGTCAAAACTGTATTTAATGACCCTAACCCATGTATCCAGCAGCTAGCTAACACTGTATTATGTGAATCATTTGTTCTTGTTCCCAATCATATGACAAACTAAGAGTATTGTATTACAGGAAAGCTTTCAAAAAGTAAAATTTCTACTTAATGTATAACATTTTTGCCCTACCATCCTAAAATCAAAAACTCATTGCTGAACCATTTACTTCTGACAATAATTTCAAGAAGACAACTCTGTGCAGTCCCTAGCCCTAAGATAAAATCATCTGTCAGGCTAGATTTGTAGGCTAGATCCATATCTTCATCTTCCTGCCTCCTTCTAAAAATTGTCAAGAATGTCATCCACAGCCACAGATTCTCTACTTCCTACTTTAATATCTCCACCAGAGGCTGATTTCTCTTTGTACAATGTCCTAATACACACACACACACACACACACACACACACACACACATATACACACACACACATACACACACACACATATACACACACATACACACACACACACACAGAATAAGCTATAATTATTAAATGCCAATGGGACTCTTAAGCCACTGGCTACTCTCTGAGAAGTCAAACTAAGATTTTTGTGAAGATCTTGTCTTAAAGTTTGTGTACTTCTATCAGTATATGTTCACGAACATCCTTCCCATTGCTCAGAAACTATATTTACTCTTTGCCTAAACAGATGAACAGGATTAAATAGGAGAGGGAAACTGAAAGCATAGCACACTTGTTACAAGAGTACAATTACTGGGCGCCACAGAAAGAGATTGTAAAGATAACTTCAGTTTCAAGAAGCACAATAACCTTGAGACACCTACCTGTCAGGACAATTAGTCCTGCTATAACTCAACTGCATTGGAAACATTGCTGAATTCTAACAGTACCACGTCATAGTAGAGTGACCAGGTTCCAGAAATTTAAAGGAAAAAAGCCAGTTAAACTTGAATTTCAGACAAATAAGAGATAATGCGTTTATACTACAAATGTGACAAAATATTATTTAGCTGAAAATCAGATTTTACTTAATGTTTGTATTTTGTCTGTCAGCCCTAGATAAAAAGCAAAAGATGGTGAACCCATGAGTCACCAAGAAAAGTACAAACCAGGTTTCATATTCAATTCAAGAGGTATAGAAAAACATATTAGAAAATAGACCATTGATACTATTTATGGTTTAAAAAATTAAAATTTTCAGTTGATCTGAATGTTAATTTGCACAAAGTAGTTTGGGCTATGAATGTTCTCTTAACAGCCATGACAATAAAAAAAAAAAAACTGCAAAAGATTTGTGACAAATGTAAAGCTCTTCCTCTCACCTTGGTGGGCACCTCTGCCCCCTAAGAGTTGTTCCTAACCCCGTTCAGACCCCCACCTCACAGCTGCTGCAGATATCATTTCCATTTTCCACGGATAGCCACTGAGCCACTGCAACGGCTTGTCCCTGTGCTCCCTTGATTGCATGATGGATGCCACTTGATGAGACTGTCTTATATTCCAGGCTTCAGATCATATGGTCATCCAGTGCTATGGAGACAAAAGGATTTGCCCTTTCTCCCAGAAGCAGCTGTTGAACACATACTCACTAAAAAGAATTGTCTCTGGCCTTTGGAGGCTTTGTTGCGGCTGAGGCTTTATGCTATACCCAAGAAATGATAGATGAAACGTAGGTCCCCAATTTTTTTTTTCTCCACCTAGCAAACATTCACCAGCTACTGTATTCCAATTAAAAATGGAGCTTTTTCCTTTTGTTTGTTTGTTTGTTTTGATAATTCACAATTGTCAATCCAGAACTTAAAACACTTTCTGAAATAAAGGCCACATTTATTTATTGAAAAGAACATCAAGCAGTCTGACCTGAAGGTTCGCTGAGTATTACAGGGATAATGAGTGTCAAGAGTATGGCCTGATTTCTAGCTCCTAAGATCTACCCTGCCTTTTGGGGCTCAAGAGATGTTCATGATCAGATTAATTAAATGGCTGTCATGGCAACTTATTTTGGGATGTGAAGTGTGGGTGCACCTAAAAACTATTTTAAATGCAGAATAATCTCCTCTGTTTTAATTGTGCAGGAATAGCCAGTGTCTTAAACACTATTTGCAAACTCCGAGGCTGGTAAGATGAAAAGTCACTCCAGTTGAGGAAGTCTGCAGCTTTCAGTGACTGAGGCTGCGGAGCAGGCTGCGCTTCTCTGCCCTCCTTAAATGTATGACTTCGAACCTTTCCTGGCGACATCTGAGGGGAGTAAACAGTGCTCACAGAGATCCCACCATGACTCAGGAGTGTCCCCAGTCCATCCTAATAAAATTCTACAAACCAGAAAGGCTTTTAATCACATCTTACAGGTGGCTCATACTAAGTTGAAGAGTCTAACCATGAGTTAAGAGTTAAAGCCAAACTCATAAAGCCAAAAAGGTGTGCTCAACACTCTGGACTTAGACCTCAAACACAACTTTAAGAGAAGAGATGCATTCATTTAAATGTTGGAAAACATAATATATATGTAGCAGGTGGGCAGCAGTAGCTATTTGTAAAGAGTATGTCTATATTCTCTACAGTATTACCTAGGACTGCTGTACTAGGCCCTCTTTCTCCTTGGACCCTGCTTTTTGAGTGTCAAGTTTTAAAAGATGACTAATTGTAGATTCTTTTCATTTCTCTTAATTTCTTGACCCTCAAAATGTGTCCTATAGACCTAAAGCATTGGCCATGCCTGTGCATATGCCTGGTCCTACTTCATCAAAACCTGCGCTCTAACAAGAGTGTCTAGTGCCCAGGCTCTCATTGGTAGCATATGAAATCTAAGAAGTTCTGCTGAGGTTAAGTTGGCTATCTTCTTCCTGACAGTGTGCTGATGGCATTCTGTCATGGTTCTCAGGTGTGCATTATACCTCTTATAGTCCTAAGTGATAATTAGATAGCTAAGACATGGCTCTTGTGATAGATAGTAAAATAAAAAAAA
>NW_022196896.1:3247122-3257458 GCF_008632895.1 Mastomys coucha
ACACACACACACACACTCACACAAAGTTTTGAACTTGTACATCAGAGAAATTTGTCTCTGCTTCTCAAGGGATCCTACAGAAAAATAGTAAAAAGTGGGGAAGGATCACTCCCACTGCTGAACACTCTCATTTTCTTATTATCCTTCTACAGTGCTCCAACAGCACCATGAGAAAAGATAAACTTAAAGAACTAGGAGATGGCTCAGTCAGAAAAGTGCTTGCTGTGCAGTTGTAAGATCTGACCTCTAATCCCCTCAACATCCATAGGAAAATCGAGGTCTGCAGCGCACACTTGGAACTCTCAGGTTGAGAGAGACAGAATCCTGGGTCTCCAGGGCTAGCCAGTTCAGCCAATCCATGAGTTTGAAGTGCCTAAAATATAAGGTAGAGAGCAGTAGAAAAGAGACACCTCAGGCGGGCCTCTAACCTTCACGTTTACAGGCATGCATTTTTACATGTGAAAAATAAGCTTCTTAAAATTCACTCAACATTTGGTGGCATAACTCATCTAGATGCTTAATGCTTCTGTTACAGCTAAACAGTCAGGGCACAGTCTTCTTGATGCTCACTAGTGAATACAACCAAGTCTGTGGGCACGAATTACAAACCGTGGCTTGCAGGTGGAGAGGAAAGGGCTAATTCTGCCCCAGTGTTCATTCTTTTGTAAACCTTGTGACATGAAACATCCTCTAGCATGGCATGCATGTGGTGCACAAATATATATGTAGGCAAAAACCCATAGGGGTTTTGTTTTTGTTTTGTTTTGTTTTGTTTCACATGGGGTTCTCTCTATGAAGCCCTGGCTCTCCTGGAACTCACTATGGAAACCAGGCTGGCCTTGAACTTTGTATGTAAACCTCTTAGCAAGGATGTTTCTTTTAAGAATTTTTAACTCTGAAGATTCAGGTAGTAAATTAAATAACTTATTTTCTTTTTTAAGAAAATTGGCTTTACAGTACAAAGTCCATTTGTCTAAAGGAAGGGGAGGTGTCTTAAAAGATAAATGCTCTTGCTGTGAAAGCAGAAAGACATGGTTTCTAACCACTAGCATCCGTGTGAAAAGTGGAGTGTGGCTACACGTGCCTGTAACTCCAGTACTGACGGGGAAAGACCAGCTGGTGCTGTGGGCGTGGTGACCCGCCAGCCTGGCCAAAGTGGTAAGCTCTGGGTTTGGTGCACACATGTGCACATACTACACACAGAGAAGTTTTTAACTTCACTATCAATGGGAAAAACATTTTTTCTTTGAATCCCTGACTTCTTCTGGTCACATCTGGTACAGTCTTTGATGTTGGTCACAAAAGACTTTTTGTTGTTGTTGTGGGTTTTGTTTGCAAGACCAAGTTTATCTGTGTAGCCCTAGTTGTCCTGGAAACTCTAGACCAGGTTGGCCTCAAGCTCAGAGATCTCAGGCCTCTGCCTCCTGAATACTGGGATTAAAGGTGTGTGCCACCACTGCCTATACAATACCAACCAGCTATGAAAGGTTTTCTAACAGCTTGTGAGGATAAAGCTTGATGGGGTGTATTATTGGATTAGGAAACCCCAGGAGATTAGTGAGGCACACCTCTGTGTGTCTATGAGCATCTATTGGGATAATTAGATCGAGAGCACTCTAACATAAGGAGTGCATTAGTGCTTTGGTAGGTTCCATAGTGAGAGACAGTGAAGAGACATGGAGCTTGATGAAAGGAAGCAGTTCCCCTTCCTGCAGGCTGGCTGTGTCCACCAGATGTGTTCCTGCAGGCTATCTCACCAGTCTTTCTCCCTACTTGCTACCAGCTATGGAGAGACCTCTTTGTGCCACATTCTCCTGCTGCTGTGATGTTTTGCCTCATAATAAACCTAGAACCATGGAACCAAGTAGCCATGGGCCACACCCTCTGAAACACTGGCCAAATTGAATAACCCTTTCATTAAGTTGGTTTTGTCAGGTCATACAGTAACAAAATCAACTCACTTCCCTTTGCAATAGGCTTAAGGGGAAAAAAAAAATGTGAGCCGGGCATGAAGGAGGGAGAGACAGATGGGTGTTTTACCTTCATGTGTGTTTGGGCACCATGTGTATGCCATGGTGGAGGAGGACAGAAGAGGGAGGTACAATGGCTGTGAACAACTGTGTGGTGCTGGGCGTTGCATGTGGGTCCTTTGGACGAGCAGCAGGTACTCTTACCTGCTTCTTCACTTCCAGTCCCTGAATAGGCCTCTTAATATTTTTTTCTTGCATTTTCAGTTTAGGACAAGTGAATTGCTGTTGTAATAGGACATAAAATTTCCTTTTGAAATATCTAAGTTTAAAAAGTGAGCTATAGAAAACACAGAGAGGAAGCTGGGCATGGTGGTACATGCTTTTAATCCCAGCACTTGGGAGGCAGAGGCAGGTGGTCTCTAAGGAAAAAAAACAGCAATAACATTAACAACAACAAAATAAACAAAAACATAGGATAACAGGATATATCTTACACAGCATTGGCAAAATTATGTCTAAATGAAGTATGGAAAAATTCTTTATTTTTCAACAGCCCAGGAAGGCAGCAACTATTCCCTATATAAGGCTAGATCTGAGTATTCCCTATACAAGGATAGATCTGAGTATTCCCTATACAAGGATGGATCTGAGTATTGCCTATATAAGGCTAGATCTGAGTATTCCCTATATAAGGCTAGATCTGAGTATTCCCTATACAAGGATAGATCTGAGTTTTGTAGTTCAGTAGTCCTCCCAAGGCTGTATAAGAAGCTGAGAAGCTGGGACTCAAACCTAGAAGTATCTTTCTCTAACACTGGTACACTGAATATATTGTCTCCCTACACCATGACCATAGGTTTTTCCTCCTAGCGCTAGAACACTGGATTCTTGATTGTACTTCATGATCTAACATAGTAGTCCTCAAAGTGTGCTCTTTTCAGTCTTCCAGATAAATGGAGCTTCATCAAATACCATTGTATTCTTTGTTCCAAGGGAACACATTGCGTATAGAAGCAGACAGAGATGCCAGCTCACTTCTCTTATGCCAGATATTGAAAAGATTTATGAAAACAGCCATTTTTCTCACTGACTCCTTTTGGGTTTTAAAATTAAAGCTTTTAATAATAAAAATCATATAATGTTTATTAAGATAATTGAGTTTGCTGTTCTTACATGATTTAAATTTTTAAAAACTATTCTGTCTATATAGATGTTTTGCCTGAATATGTAACCGTGCATCATGTGCCTGGTACTCAAGAAAGCCAAGAAAGGGCATAGGATCTCCCAGAATTGGAGTTACAGATCGCTGTGAGCCATCATATGGGTGCTGGGAATCAACATTGAATCCTTTGGGAGAGCAGCCAGTGCTATTGGTGTTTATGCTGTTTCTCGGGCCCCCTCAAAGGATTTTGTGAAAATTTAAAACATCAATTCTAATCTTTAAAACAGTAAAATATCATTGGTCTGTCTGTCCATCATCTACCTATCTCTCTGTCTATCTCTCTCTCATTTAAGTAAGTTCCATGGTATTAATGAGAGTGTAAAGAGGTCCTATGTGAGCTGGAGAGATGGCTCAGTGTTTAAGAGCACTGAGTGCCCTTCCAAAGGTCCTGAGTTCAATTCCCAGCAACCATATGGTGGCTCACAACAAATTGTAATGGGATCTGATGCCCCCTTCTGGTGTGTGTGAAGATAGCAACAATGTACTGTTGCTACATGAAAGAATAAATAAGTCTTAAAAGAAAAAAAAAAGAGGTCCTAGGGATGTGCTACATTTAGCATGAAAAATAAATGAGAAATATTTAAGATGACTGCTATATTAATTGGCTTAATTCTATTATACCACACTGTTCACATATATCATATTTCTAGATATCCCATAATTACATACAATTTGTCAAAAATATTAGATACCATGTTCTACTTTTAAAAAAGGTAAGAAAAACTTTTTTCATTAGATGTTTTCTTTATTTACAATATCTCCTTTCCCAGGTTCCCCTCCCCCCCAAAAAATAAAAAATAAATAAAATAAAATAAGGTAAGAAAAACTTTTAAGGCGAACTGGGTTTGGCAAATATGTAGTATGGTAATGTTTAATAGTAACTTTTTTCCCTAGTAATTCTACCCTCTCTTGTCCCATCCTTATCTATTCAGGTGGATAACCACTAAACTTCAATGTCTTAGAGGAGGGACATTGCCAAGTGCAAGGCTGAAATGCTGTTTGATTTTGTGTTTCTGAAAAGCTTAAGTCTCCATCCTTAACTCCTCAGAAGCTCAAAGGAGGGCCACTGGGATCCTGGCTATTGGAAGGATGATCAACACCCAGCAGGAGCAGCTCTGGACTCAATAAGAGTCTGTTTGGAAACTGTTGCAGCTCCTCCTTCAGTGGGAAAGCAGCTCAATTAATCTGTTCTAGAACATTTGGCGCTTAGGACATACTTCTAGTCTCTACTGCAAATCAATGACAATGTCATAGTCCACAGCAGCTGTGACTGCTTGTCCTGATGCCAGGTCAGCCCATGACTGAGTTTCCTTAGTTTAAGAGAGGAGTCAGAGCATTTGGATATTTTCATCTTAATGCATTGAGGGAACTCTGATAATACATTTTTGTCAACTTGGCACAAAGTAGAGTCACCTGGGAAGGAGGACCTTCAGTTGAGGAATTACCTTCATTATATTGATTTGTAGACAAGTCTATGGGTCATTTTGTTGATTAATGATTGATGCGTGGGGAGGGGAGCTGGCCTCTGCTCACCACTGCAAGCAATGCTATCTCTGCATGGGATCCTGGCTTATAAAAGAAAGCAAGCTGAGAAAGGCACGGAGTGAGCTAGTAAGTAGCACCCCTCCGTTATCCCTTCTTCAGTTCTTACTTCCAGATGCCTTCCCGCTTGAATTCCTGCTTGGCTTCCGACAATGATGGGCTTTTATTGGAGCAAGCCAAATAGACCCTTTCCTCACCAAACTGCTTTTGGCCGTGGGGTTTATCACAGCCACAGAAGATCAGACTAAGACAGGGACAGGGACCTGTCCTAGTCTCTAGGGACCTGCCCGTCTCTAGGCCACTATCTTTTTTTCTGTTTTGCTGTTTCCTTCTTCAACCTTCCTTCCTTTAACCTGGAGGATGAATGAGTTTTCTGAGCTTTGCTCTGCAAAGCGCTTGACCGACTGTAGGCAGAGTCCTCGAGATGAACCCCAGAGGTTGAAGGAATCATAAAGGTGTACATTTTTGTGAGAGGTATGTTAGCCTTCATAAGCTTCTCAAAGGAGTCACTGACATTTGAACTGGAGCCTGGGCTGCCATTTATTTGCTTTGTAACCTTGAGCACATCACAAAACTAGCCTCTATCGACTTACATGTGAAATGGGGATTTTATAGTGCCTAACTCATGTAAGGGCTGAAATGAGAAGCAAACGAGTGTTTACTAGCATTATAAAGAAGTAGACCCCAAAGGAGTAAGAAACCTGTTTCAGGAACTGCCTCGTATTGAGAAGTGAATGAGGCACCTTTGGTGATAAAAATCCATGGTTTAGATACAGCATGTGGTTCTTCAGTGCTCAGTAAATCAGCACCAAGTTTTGGCATAAACTTCATGTGGGAAGGATACTCAAAAGAGCTGCCAGCTGCTAGACTATAAGTACACAAGTAGGGGTCGGAGAGATGACTCACCTGTTAAGAGCGCCGTCTGCTCTTCTGAAGGTTCTGAGTTCAAATCCCAGCAACCACATGATGGCTCACAACCATCCGTAATGAGATCTGACACCCTCCTCTGGGGTGTCTGAAGACAGCGACAGTGTACTTACATATAATAAATAAATAAATCTTTAAAAAAATTAGTACACAAGTATTCTCTTGTTCTGAGAAAGATAAGAGTCTGAAGGTGATGATTAGAGGGCCCTGAAAGTAAATGACTCCAATTCTGTTCCAGGACCAATATCCTCTTAGCTCTAGACTCTCTAAGCCTGGTTGGGCCAGCCAGGAAGCAGGGATGTAACAGTCAAACAGCAGACACCAGATCCCTGCTTTATCATGTTCTAGCTGAATGCTCTTCAACAATTTACTAGGCCATCATTTCCTTTTTTAGCTTCATCTGCCATTGAGCAATGACAATCCCTACCCGGGTTCAATAATTAGATGTATGCAAAGTACATAGTAAATGCCCAGTAAAGAGTCTCTCTCGAGGGTAAAGCCAGAAGTTCTGAGATAGGACTTTCAAAGAGCTGAGTGGGGCAAAGATCTACATATATGATTGGATGAAGAATCCTGAAAGAAGATAAAATCAAAGGACCAAAGGACGCAAAATCAAAGGACGCAATAAAGACATACATCCCAGCTAGATTTATGTCAGTTTGACACAAGCTAAGTCACCCTACAAGAGGGAATGTCAACTGAGAAAATGCCTCCACGAGATCTAGCTATAGGGCACATTCTTAATTGGTGGTTTATAGGTGTAATGATTTGAATATGCTTGACCTATAGGGAATGGCACTGTTCGGGGGTGTGGCCTTGTCAGAGGAAGTGTGTCGCGGTGGGCTTTGGAGATCTCCTCCTATGCTCAGGCTCCACCCAGTGCACTATGGAAGAGAGAGCATCTGCCTAGCTGCCTGCTGAGGCCTTCAGAACTCTCAGCTCCTTCTCTAGCACCATGTCTGCCTGCATGCTGCCATGCTTCCTGCTGGGATGGGAATAGACTAAACCTCTGAAACTGTAAGCTAGCCTCAATGAAATGTTTTCCTTTATAAGAGCTGCCTTCGTGGTGACTCTTCACAGAGACACCAAGCCTAACTAAGAAAATAAGCTGAAGCCATTGTAGGTGGTGCTGCCCCTAAGCAGGTGGACATGGATTCTATAAGAGAGTAGCCTTGCCAGGCGGTGGTGGCGCATGCCTTTAATCCCAGCACTTGGGAGGCAGAGGCAGGTGGATTTCTGAGTTCGAGGCCAGCCTGGTCTACAGAGTGAGTTCCAGGACAGCCAAGTCTACACAGAGAAACCCTGTCTTGAAAAAACCAAACCAAACCAAACCAAAACAACAACAAAAAAGAAATCAAAAGAGTAGGCTCAGCAAGCCATGGGAGCAAGACAGTAAGTCGAACACCCCCATGGCCTCTGCAACAGTCCCTGCCTCCAGGTACCTACTCTGTTTGAGTCCCTGTCCTGGAGTCCTTCAATGATGGACTGCAATGTGGAAGTGTGAGCCAAATAAACCCTTTCTTTCTCAACTTGCTCTTTGGTCATCGCAGCAATAGAAATCCTAATATAACACAGTTGGCCCATTGTGCAATTTTTTGCTTTCATGTTCTATATTCATTACTATTGCTTTGATGAAACATCATGACCAAAGCAACTTATAAAAAAGTTTTATTGGACTTATGATTTTAGACAATTAGAATCCGTGATGGCAGGCAAAGACATGGTTGCAAGAACAACTGAGAGCTTATATCTGAGCCACAAGCCTGGGGGTTCCGGGGGCGGGAAGGGGGAGAACACTGGGAATGATGCAGTCCTTTGAAACCCCAAAGCATACCCAGTGTCACATCTCCTCTAACAAGGCCATACCTTCTAATCCCTTCCCAAACAGTTCCACCAAGTTCCACAAGAATTCAATCATGAGAGCCTGCAGAAGTCATTCTCATTCAAATCACCATACTCACCTTCAAGACTGACCTCACAGATTTGTTAGGGCTCTCCTGAGCTTCTTAGGGGCCTGGAAAAAGTGGGGAATTAAGAGCAGAATAGTCTTTCTAAACTGTCTCTATCCCTCAGTTCCTCATATCATAAAGGACAGTGAGTGACACTGCTTATCCCAACAGAAATGCAACCAAACTGAAAGACGTAGAACATTCTCAAAAGCCTCCAGGGTATGAACAGACCAAACCCACAGTGCCTGGGTTCTTCTGCTTCCAAGATCAACTATTGTTTTTCTCTCTGCACACCTACTTTCTCTTGTTTATGATGTGTGGAATGGAAAGTAGCTGACTCAGCCAGTTTCACATTAACCTTTGTGTTGTTTCTAGTTTTTAAATATAGCAGACCCAAGGATATAGTTCAGTGATAGACTGCTTGCTTAATATACACAGGGCCCTGTGTTCAATCTTGAGTAATAGAAAAAACAAAAGAGGAAAAGAAATCTCATCTAAGTATAACAGGTAACTGGGGCATGGTGGTACATACCTGGAATCCAAGCACTCAGGAGACTGAGTGAATCTCAAGCCAGCCTGGACTGTGGGCAAATAAGAAACAATATATTCAATAACCAACCAGCCAACCAAAAGAGGTTTTCCATCCTTAAATCCAAAGACTCAGAAGAGGTAATTTCCTGCCTTGGCTTCTGCTTTATCTCTGACTCTGGTGTTCCCAATTAAAGTTGTGTGTATTAATTATACACAACTCAAAGTTTGAGACAGGAAACAGAGTAGAAGAGTGAAGAAACAAACGTCAGATAATAAAAGGAGAGCATGAAATGATCAATGAACACTGAAAAGACACATATCCTTATTAATATTCAAATAATGCAAATTAGAATAACAATACAAACCTAATACTTTTTGGGCTATCAAGTGGTGATAATAAAAAAATATAGGTAGGTCTGTCAAGATATCTCAGTAGGTAAAGGCACTTGCCAAACCTGATACCCCATGTTGGATCCTGAAAAAATCGCATGGTTAAAGGAAAGAACTGACTCTACATGTTGACCTCTGACCTCCACAGAGTGCCACGGCGTACACATACATACACACATGCTCTCTCTCTCACTCACACACACACACACACACACACACACACACACACACACACACAAATATACTCACACAAAATCAATCAATCAGTTCATATAAAGCTGGTTGCAAAGTTGAAGAATAGAAAATATCTTGGGCCAGGTGGTGGTGGTGCACGCCTTTAATCCCAGCACTTGGGAGGCAGAGGCAGGCAGATTTCTGAGTTCGAGGCCAGCCTGGTCTACAGAGTGAGTTCCAGGACAGCCAGGGCTACACAGAGAAACACTGTCTCGAAAAACCAAAAAACCAACCAACCAACCAACCAAACAGACACAGGGTATGCATAGGCCTGTTAAAATTTCACAAATGCCCTTCTATAGAGAGAGGGATAGTGGTACCAGGGACCACTCAGGGACCATTATAAAGAACAAGATACATTCTTATGTAAGATATATATAATAGTGTCAGACCTCATGGCTTGTGGGGGATGATCCTTGGGAGATGAAGAATGAAACTCAGGATAGCACCATCTTTGTAGACACTAGGCCATAGCCTTCCAGAGACTGACATTGTAGTCTACTTTTCTTACGCATTTAAACATAGTGGAATATGTGACCTATGACTGTTACAATTAAGAATGAATTCTATTGGCTGATAAATAGAGCTGAGGCCTAGGGCCTAGAGGGAAGGTCTGTGATAAGGATAAGATTAGATTCTGTTGGTGGAGAAGGCAAAATACATGGGACTTCTCTCATAGCATTGTGTTCTATTCACTGCAGGATTAGGGCCTAAATAGGGATGCTCAGGATATTGAGGGGTTCAGGTAGAGGCCGATTCCTAATAAGCAAAGAATCACCAGGTTATTTGACCATGTCACTCCAGCATTCTGGGTGATCAGGCATCATTTGTTTTCTTCCATTGAAGAAAATGGGCCTCCATGATTAACAATTCCGGTTTCTCCAATGCTTACTCTAAGAAGCGTTTCCTACATAGAAGGAAGAGCCAAAGTTTGGAAGAGCCCAAACCAAAACCAAACAGAATGAACAAGAATCCTATTTTTTAAACATGTGAAGTGTATGATGTAAACTATTCATGGTATGTATACTATATTCCAATCTCGAAAACAAACAAAACCACTCCCAACTCCACCAAAAATAACTTGAGTATTTTCCCAGCGGTATATAGACACAATATGACAAGAATAGATGTCCTCCCAGAGCCTGGCTTGCTAAAAGTTCTATAGGGTAGACACGAGGAAGATCAGGCCCTTCCAGCCCCTGTAAGTACATTAGTGCTCCTTTAGTTGGAGAATTTGGATTACTTATAACCAAATGTCTTCTCTTTTTTTTTTTACAGAAAAATTTATAAACTTGACCTGAACTCTTTGTAAAAGCCTAGAAATAATACATGGTTATGTTTACATGTGAAAAGAGGAGGCAAGCAAATGATATGGCTGAATAAAGGCAATACATTATTTCTCCATTGTTGAAGTGAGCCAATTCAAGCCAGTTCAGATTATACTAAGTGCAAGTCTATTGGAAGTTGCTCTTGGGCGAGTTCACTGGCTTCAGGGATCTAGGTCAGGGAAGTCACCAAGGGGGGAGGGGAAAAGAGCATTAATAGAGAAGAGGAAGAGGAGGAGGAAGAGG
>NW_022196896.1:3257483-3264433 GCF_008632895.1 Mastomys coucha
AGGAGGAGGAGGAGGAGGAGGAGGGAGAGGAGGAGGAGGAAGAGGAAAAAGAGAATAGAGGGGGGCAACCAAATGTCTGAATTATATAGGGAAGAGCCTCTGGGGGAAGGGCAGCCCAGCCTCTGCCAGAGAAGTCGCCATGGGAAGGGAGAAAGAGGAGTTACAGTAAGATTTGGAGGTTAGCCTTGGAAAGCAGGAGGTGGTCTAGATTACTTCCAGAAACACACATACTTGCTATAAATCACAGGTTTGTGTAGATGCTTAAGGACTATTTTAGAAGAACTTGAATGTATTGGGAAACTAAAACTCTCAACAGGGAAATTTAAAAAAAAAAAAAGCAAAACCTCTTTGAATGACTCTTTTCTTGATAGGAAAATGTTAGTGTTCAGTACCACAGTGGGTTTCAAGGAGGAGAAAGTTGTCTTGCTGTGCAGGCAACTTTATGGAAGCCTCTCTTTCACACCCTGTGGGTTAGTCATGTTCATTTGGCACAGAGAGAAAGCAATTTCAGTAAAGAGCCTTTGTCATTGGCAGCAGACAGTTTACCAATACCAAGTATGGAGTGGTGTGAGCATCTAGTGGATATTCTGTTAGAAAGGATCATACTTTTTCAAGCCTCAAACACCTGGACAGGCAAACTCTTTGGGTGCAATGCCAGATTTCTTCTCCTTTTAAAATGTCATCTCCTGCACCCAGCAACACCGTAGGGACTTCAGTATTGCCAGCTCATGTCACTGCCTTCCAAAAAAAGTATTTATAGTAAGGTTGGGGATAATACAACACTCATATTATGACAAGAGAGTTGCTGGATGATTTTTTTTATATGAAACCTGCCAAATCCCTGATGTTAAAATTGGCCATTCCTTATGATATTATTAAGATGCGAATAGTAATCATAGACCCATAGTTACATATGAGATGAGGAGTCTGAACAATCAGGAATATTTTTCTATGACTAAGAAATGGCAGGTTCTTTTGTTCTTTCTAAACCTAATGATTTATTTATTCATTTATTTATTTTTAACCACAGCTAGGCAAATTTCTTTTAGCCTTCAGCCTCACATCTTCAGAGATGCCAAACATTCCACCCCCCTCCTTCTCACATTCCTCCTTGGAGACTCTACCCTACTTATAACTCCAGGAGGGATGGATTTCATGTCATGTGATTGTGCTCCACCAGCCTCAGCATCTCCAACTTAAGGGTGAACATATGATCTAAGCTGGGTTGATCAGACTTTCTCCTAGGAATCTGGAATAGAGACAAAGTGGCTGAATCATTTTGCCTGTGAGGAGCCAAACTGCAAGGTCATGCCCAGCTGGCTTGCTACAGTGTGCCAGATCTTCATAATCCTCAGAGCCAGAAGAAGCTGAGAAACCATGAATCAGCAATATCTTTAAAGAAAGAGGCACAAAGATGTGACAGACAAATCCCAGAGACAAACAGGAAAGTAATTTACCTTAGGGAGGAGGAGCAGTAGAAAGCCATGTTACATTTATCTTGCTTCTATAATATCCAGAAACTGTATTTTCTACATTGGATTATTTTAACTACATCATAACCTCTGCTTTCAACTAACAATCTCTTATCTAAGCTCTATGGAGTTCTGTGAATAGCATTCATCTACTTCTTCCTGAGACACTTCACAATTGCTTCAGAAGGTTTGCATAGCAGCTCATGCGTGAAATTTTAGCCTTTAGGAGGCAGAAGTAGAACTGGTGCAAAACCAGTGACAGGTTGTTCAACAGAGTGAGTAGTAGGACAAACAGGGTGCAAAAGGAGACCTTTTTGCAAAAACAAAGCAAAACAAATGTCCTCGAAGACATGTACACACACACACACACACACACACACACACACACACACACACACATTTTGATATAAAGACAGGCTACTCTCATTGTTATTTTGGGTGCTGAAGTCTTATTTCAAAGCCTAGAGGAGAACCCACTGGCCCACCAAACATCCTATCCATCACAGCACTGGGGACTAAGATGTGTCCTGCAACCCCAGGTATGAAGAATCAAGGTGATAAGTCTCTTCCAAAAATTAGTACCCCCACTGGAATGTTACTTGAGAAAAGTAACTTACTGGATGCACAAAACAGTTAGAAACATCCTATCCTATCCTATCCTATCCTATCCTATAATATAATATGTTCATATACATATAGAATATGTTCAAGGAACTCAAAGGTTCCTTATTAATCCCAGGATGAAGTCTGAAAGCAGAAACAATTGGATAAGACAAAGAAAACAATTTAATGTGTGAAAATGAAATTAAATAAAGATAGAATTTCAGAAGAAATGCCAAACAGAAGTAAAGCATAGTGAAAAATTTAATCAGTGAAAAAATTCAATGGAGGGGCTAGAAAGATGTCTTAGTGGTTAAGTCACATATAAAGACAGGGCAATCAGAGAAAATCATCTCACTTCTCAGTGGAGACTTTGGGAACTATAAGAGTCTTGCCTGATATTCTACAAGTTTGAAAGAACACAGATGCCATCACAGACTACTGTTTCACACCAAAACTATCAGTTATAATCAAAGGGGAAATTTCTCCATAATAAAACAGATTTAAGGGATTTGTGACTACTATGATAGCTCTATAAAGGATATTAGACAAAATACTTTCATCTGAAGAGGTTAAACATATCAAAAGTGACAAAGGGAATAAAGAATTCCATAAATGTTAATCAATAGAAGTCTAAGAAAATACATCCACAACAAAATAACAAGAATTGCTAAGTAATAACTTTTAAATATCAATAGTTTCAATTCCCTAATAAACACACACTAACAGACTGGAGTAGGAAACGGGATCCATCTTTTTGCTGCCTTTAAGTAACATACCTCACCACCAACAATAGACACCACTTTAGGGTAAAAGGACAGGAAATGTATTCTAAGACAATGGAACTAATAAACCATAGACATAGATATTCTAGTATATGATTTAAGCCCTAACAACTCAGAAGACTAAAGAGAGATAATTCATATTATTAAAGGAAAGAATCTACTAAGAGGATTCAATTCTAAACATTTATGCACTAAACTCAGGATAAACATACTAAACATAGTATTTTATTAAAGAAATATCTAAAAATCGCAGATTAACCCCTACACAGTGATAGTGGATGACTTCTGTCCTGGAACTCACTCTGTAGACCAGGCTGACCTTGAACTCAGAAATCTGCCTGCCTCTGCCTCCCAAGTGCTGGGATTAAAGGCGTGTGCCACCACACCCAGCTTAGACAGGTTATTTAGACAAACACTAAATAGAGAAACTCTGGAGTTAAGTGGCATTTTAAGTCAAATAGATCTAACAGACATTTACAGAACATTCCACCCAAACACAAAGAATATACTTCTCAGTGTCCCATGAAACTTTCTCCAAAATAGTCCAATGTTGAAATATAAAGCAGGTCTCAACAAATGTAGGAAAATTGAAATAACATCCTGTATTCAATTTGGCCACAAAAGAACAGAGCTGCATTTAACTACAATAGAAACTACAGAAAGTATGGAAAAGGAAACCAACAACACACTAATGAATGGAATTGGGTCAAAGAAGAAATCAAGATGAAAATTTAAAAATTTTCTAGAACTGAATGAAAATGACAACACAACATACAATGGGATACAATGAAGATAATTATAGAAAATTTATATCACTAAGTGCCCACATAAAAGGTTTGAGAGACCTTTTATTAATAAAATAGTGATGTACATAATTGGAAAAACAAGAACAAACAATACCTAAAACAGTAGATGGAAAGATATAATCAAAATCAAAGACAAAATTAATGACATTGAAATGAACAACACAATCAATGAAATGAAGGGTTGGTCCTTTGAAAATACTAACAAGATTGACAAATCCTTAGCCAGAGAGAGAGAGGAAAAGAGAGAAAGAGAGAGAGAGAGAGAGAGAGAGAGAGAGAGACAGAGACAGAGACAGAGACAGAGACAGAGAGAGACACAGAGAGAGAGACAGAGAGAGAGACAGAGAGAGACAGAGAGAGACAGAGACAGAGACAAAGAGAGATGACACAGAGAGAGACAAAGAGAGAGAGACAGAGAGAGACACACAGAGAGAGAGAGAGACAGAGAGAGTGAAAAATATTACCCAAATAAAATCAGAGATGAAAAGTGAGACACTATGACAGGCAAATTCAAAGACTCTTAAGGACATACTTTAAAAGTTTATATTTCTGTGTGGTTTTGTGTTCTTGAGAGATTCCTAACTATGGGACTGATATGTTAGAACAGTGGCTCGTGTCAGGGTCTCACGGTCCCTGAAATTTTTTTATGTCTGACTGTAGCTCCTGGATTTTATTTCTTACCATCCCAGATTGGTTAATGTAGAAACAGCATTCTTCTTGGAGGAACAGGCAAAGACCACCTTCTTTAGCTGTCAGGATATCTAATCCCTGTCTGTTCTGAAGCACCACGACTGCCAAAGAATTGATCTGTTTTTGAATAGTAAGCAGTTTCATTTTTTTGAAAATTGCTTTGAAACTGGGAAGTGAATGTATTATACTGGGTCATGGAAGTCGTTATCCCCGCAACTCCAGTACCGACACCTATGGCTATTCACGTAGCAACCAAGAGTAGCACAACTTGGACTGCCCTCTTAGGTTGGCCAGCTATCATATCTACAACTGGGATTGGCGGGGGCTTGTTTCTCTGGATTACTTCCAGTTCAGGGAAAAGAAGTACTAATGTGCAAACTCCTGACCAGCTGGCAGGTAGGCGATGATATGCCTGAGTGCCACAAAGAATTGACGTGTTTTGGATTGCAGGGCATTGTAGCAGAGATGATATATCAAGGGTTATGGTTCTATTGCAGTCTAGGGAGCTCAGTGTTCCCACCGATTGAGTCACAGAGGCCTTAAAACAGTTTGCCATGCCAAAGAGAGGGACAGAGGTAAGGTATGGAGCCATGGAGACATTGGAGTCAGAGCAGCTGACAAAGGGTGAGGTAATGTTACTTGGCAGTAGCACAGGAGACCTTGTAAGTGACAATTGTGTATTTGTTCCAGGGGGAACACATAACCAGCAATCCTTAAAATGTCTAGGTCTGGTGACATTAAGGAGTTGGTATGCTGAGGTCAAGGTCTGAAGTAAAAGGCGAAATGACAAGTTAGTGCCATTTATGAGGGGTGACATCAAAGAGGTAAGGACCTTGGAGGAGGTTTGATTATCTCCCCTGCTTCTTCATATCCAGGGATTGGGCAATTGAAACATTTTTTTTTTTTTTATATGAATGGTACTTACTGGGGATCCGGGCTGATTTTACAGTAGAGCTTACCAACAACTCCTGTCTCCCACCTGGAATCCCATGGGTTTGTATGTAGAAAACAAGTCTTGTGGTGTTGATAGAAGAAATGATTGATCTGTGATCCTTGCATATGTATATGAAAAGACCAATATGGGCAGCCCCCATATTCGTCTGGCCATTTTCTACAATAATCTTTTGTCCGGTCAAAGAGAAAGCAAGTATAGAGATCACAATATTTAGATGGGATTATAGATACTGGGATGATAACAATTTGGATTGGTTCCTGGCATCTGGTTATGGAGAAGTTTCCTGACCCTATTTGGAAAGACTGTTTGTTACCTGTGGGGGTTTCTTGAACCTTGGATCTCCAGATATAAGGTCTACCCTGGGTAGAAGTGAACAGGAAGGGGAGGACGAGAAACCCATGTTTAATCCAGTGAGGTTGAGCATTGTAGTGTCATCTCTGGAGGCTGTGTAGATTTAATGGCTAAGAGAAGTTGGGTTGAGGAACAAGAGGAGCACAAGGAGGGATTGAAACGGAGATAGATAAACGGAGATGCTTGGACATAGGGGACCTCCTTCCATTTACCAGTTCGCTGGCAGTATGTATTAAGATTCCTTAGAATAGTTGGATCTAGGGTGCTATTAAGTGGCCATTTTGAACTCCCATCTAGTTGATACTTAATCCAGATCTTATTGCAGAGGTATATTAATTTTGATGCCTTCAAGTCAGGTGTTAGCTTTAAGGATTTGAAATTTTCCAGGAGACATCCCAGTAGGGTGCCTGGAGGTATGGTCAAAGATATTCTGACACCCATTGGTGGGTAGTTGGACTATTCGTACCAGCGTCCCAAGAACAGTCCAAAAATCAAAAAGAAATCAGCCAAGCTAGTGCCCCAAGTCGTCACGAGGTCCTCCTAGTGCCTACCCAGTAGGCCTTGGGCCTGATATGGAAAACAGCTCACCTCCGGTTTGGCTTGGCTGCAAGAGCCCGGAATAAGTGGGGAGTAAGAGCTGCTTTCGAGGTAGGGGTCAACTAATGGCAGATGTCCTAAGACGTAAGTCAGTTAGGAGGTGTGACTGTAAACCCCGTAGTTCCCAGAGAAGGCTGGCCAGGAAAGCTGGAGGTCCTCCCTTTGACTGATCCTAACGATTAATATGCCAGTGTCTCTGTGAGAATTATAACGGACTGGTAAATAGAAAACGTGAAACTGAATGGGTAGGTGTGGGCCCGAGCAGAAGCTAGCCCCACACGATAGACCAGGTGGGGCACAGGTCATGTGGTAGAAGGTCGTATGTCCCCCTCAGCTGCAACTTGGTGGGCAGTTTACGTGGTGAAAACCTGTGATTCTTGTAGCCACCAGCTGAGGGGGCTGCAAACTAGCTTACTTAGGGCAGCTGCGGTTGCTGCCGGTGCTGTGACCAGTCCATGTGGCTATGATCTCTACCAGTCTCCCCCACAACCCTGCGGAACAACGCAGCCGCTGCTGACAGAACCGCCAATTCCTGGATCTCGGCACCAAATGATGTATTAGAACGGCTTGCATCAGAACATACCACACACTAGGCCCAAAGAGTTCCACGTATAAGAGGTTTAACTGAGAGGGAGAGAGGAGGCAATAGGAGGAGAGGCAAGAGGGGAGAGAGAGAGAGAGAGAGAGAGAGAGA
>NW_022196896.1:3264542-3272618 GCF_008632895.1 Mastomys coucha
AGAGAGAGAGAGAGAGAGAGAGAGAGAGAGAGAGAGAGAGAGAAAACGCATGCCTGAGAGGAATGTTCCATTTATATATATATTGGTTCTGATGTAGTGACCTCAGGTAAAGGTGGGAGGTGAGCCCAATGGATTCTGGGAATATATTGGCTGTTGCCCTGACAACAGGTCTGTGAGGCCCACCCATGTGACATCACAGGCTTTGGAGGCCCTGATGCTAACAGGGACTGTGGGTGTCTCTGACTACTTTGCATGCTCTTGAGACTTTTCTTTCCCACCTCCTGGGCTGCCTCATCCAGCCTTGACATGCAGGTGTTTGTGTCTAGTCTCATTGTAACTTCTTATGCTGTGTTTGCTTGATATCCCAAGGAGGTCTGCTCTTTTCTGAAAGGAAACATAAGAGTAGGGGATTTGGGTGGGGGATGGAGGTCTAGAAGGGTGGAGGGAGTAGAGGCTGTGTTTGGGATATATTGTATGAGAGAAGAATAAAGTCTATATTCCACTACAGTGGAAAATCTAAAAGAAATGGATGTATATGTATGTGATATATGTGAGAAATCAAGATGAAGTAAATAATTTAAATATACCCTTAACTACTAATGAGAAAAAAGCACTAAATAAAAAACAAATTCCAACTAATAAAAGCCCAGGATCAAATAAGTATAGTATAGAATTCTGTTGGACTTTCAAAGAAGATCATCAGTACTCCTCAAATTATTTTCTCAAGTAGAATAGAAAGAACTTTTCCAAATTCTTCAGTATTATAAAGCCTAATACCAAACCAGACAAAGATCAAACATAAACTAAAATCATAGGCCAGTATCTCTGATGAACATACATCTAAAAATTCTCAAATACTTGCAAATCAAATTCAGAAACACAACAAAAAGATTTTTCACCATGATCAAGAAGGCTTTTTCCCAGAGAAGCAGGAATGGTTCAACATATGTAAATCAATTAACATAATTCATAATATAAATAAACTGGATGGCAGGAACCACATGATCATCTCATTAGATGCAGACAAGTTCTTTATCAAACTCTAACATTTCTTCATGAGAAAAGTCTTTGGGGAAATCCAAGGATACAGGGGGCATATCTAAAAATAAATAAACAAATAAAAGTAATACACAACGAGCCCATACCTAAATCATGTTAAGCATAGGAAAAGTCAGAGCATGTTCACTAAAACCAGGAACAAGACAAGGATGTCAATTCTCTCTATACCATCTCAGAGAAGCAGGAATGGTTCAACATGTGTAAATCAATTAACATAATTCATAATGAATAAACTGGATGGCAGGAACCACATGGTCATCTCATTAGATGCAGACAAGTTCTGTTTCATTTGGAATATCCACAGAGGTCAGGCAACTACTAGTAAGGAACAACGTGGAATTGACTTAAGGGAGGGGAGATATAATTCAGTGATATATGGGAGGAGAGTCAACTAATGGAGAAGAAGGGGTTAAATAAAGATGGGTGAACAGGGTAGAGGAAGGACTATGGGAAGGTAGGGCTAATGCCAAAGACTTTCTGAAAAGATCACATGGAAACTTACTAAAATGTGTACATGTATAGAGAAAGTCTAAAATGGGGCTAGCTACTCTCTTGGGGTGGGGCAAGGAGACAATGCCTCTCTTAGATACCACAGGCTAGCAAATAAAAAGCTCACTGCCAGAAGTGGATTATTTCTTTTGGAATTGTTGGCTAATTGGGTTCCATTCACAGAAGTAGATTCTAAGACTCTACATTTGAAGACACCGTATACTTGCATCGAAGAACACAGAGAAACCAATCTGGTACTGGTCCAGAAGCTTCACCCTACTAGATAGTTTTCATAGTGCTGGAATGTGCTATACAAACTAGCAGAAAAAAACAGTCATCACTTTTACCCACCTTTGAACCCTGAAAACTACAACTGGCCTGGCAGGATAAGCTCACTGGTGCTTTAATGGCATGGATGTTATCGGAATAACCAAACAGCTTCTGACTGGATGTAAGGCCTGTTTCACAAGATGGAATCCATACTTGGCATTGTTATGAGGACCAACAGCCTGTGGATATGTAGATCATTGGCTGTAGAGGAGAACCTACTACTACCATTTTGCTAAATGGATACAGTATTAAACCAACGCCTAATGACATCTTTATACTCATAAATTAGTGCCTCTCTTAATCCTCATCAGAGAAGCTGTTTCTTGCAGTAGACAATGATTGACAAAGACTCCCATGACTGGCCAGTGTGCAGAGAATAAGATGTAAGCAGAATGTTCAGCTCTGAGTGGGACATCTACACCGCAGCCCCTTCTACAAGGCTCAGGGGTCATCATGGAAGAAGTGGAGGAAGGAGTGTAAGAGTAAGAGGGAGTGGGTGTTTTCTGAGCACAACAGGGAAGTTGCATAAGTGAACTTGCAGTGGTTGTGAAAGTAATGAACTGGGCAAGTTCAGTTTTGACAAAATCCCAGCATGGAGGGGGGAAGTGGTGATGAGCTGAAGAGCTATTGGCAATTGGTGGCCGCTGGGACAGAGAAAGTCAGTTCTCTTTAAGGGTGTGGCCCCTGATATGTTAACCACACTTAGGGGATGGCCTATACCAGAATGTTCTGGCAGCCATAGTTATGTATTTTTCTTTTTTTAAAGAGGAGAGCATTACATTGGGTAAGTAGAGAGATGTGAGTTGATCTAGGAACATTGTTATATAGTCTAAAATTCTCAAAGAATTAATAAAAATGCTACTTTTTAAAACCAACAGAAAATGGCTGGAGAGATGGTTCAGTGGTTTAAGAGCACTGACTACTCTTTCAGAGGTCCTGAGTTCAATTCCCAGCAACTACATGGTTGTTCACAACCATCTGTAATAGGATCTGATGCTCTCTTTTGGTGTGTCTGAAGGCAGCTACAGTGTACCCATATACATGATAAATTATTAATAATAAATAGCAATTTCATAATAGTAATAATGAATAAATATGGATAAATAAATATAATGAAAAAGAATAAATGATGATGAATAAAATAATGATTCATAATAAATAAATAATAAATGCATAATTCATAGAAAAACCCACAACAGAGGGCTAGCAAGAGAGCTCAGAAGTTAAGAGCATATGCTACTCTTGCAGAGGACCTAAATTTGATTCCAAATACCCCCATCAGGCTACGCAAAACCACCTCTAATTCCAGCTTTGGGTCATTCGACACTCCTGGCCTCCTCAGCCACCTCTGCACTTAGTGTGCACATACATAATTCAATTTATAAGAACAGGAGCCTGGAGAGATAGTTCAGAGGTTAAGAACAGTGGCTACTCTTCCTTAGGACCTGAGTTCAATTCCCAGCAACTATGTGGTGGCTCACAACCACCTATAATGAGTTCTGATGCTCTCACCTCTCTCACCTGGCATGAAGGTATACATCCAGATAGAGCACTCATAGATAAAATAAATTAAAAAGAATTACAAGAACAGATACATAATTAAATTTATAAGAACAAGTCTTTTTAAAAGCTCACGGGAGGATAAACAGCTTTCTGCTTATCCTCCCCACTCCTTCAGGCTCTGCGTACAAGGTTTCAAGACACCTGAAGCTGTGAGGCAGCCTTACTGTGGGTCTTCCTCCAGGGACAGAGGTTGTATTGTGATATGACATCTAGAAATGTATTTTGGAACTTTTGAAGTCTTCCCACATAAAGTTTCTAAGAGCAGATTGAGCCTGGTTTCTTATGCATTATGTTTTTTTTTAAAAGATTTATTTATTTGTTATATATAAGTAAGTATACTGTAGCTGTCTTCAGACACACCAGAAGAGGGCATCAGATCTCATTACAGATGGTTGTGATCTACCATGTGGTTGCTGGGATTAGAACTCAGGACATCTGGAAGAGCACTCAGGGCTCTTAACCACTGAGCCATCTCTCCAGCCCTATGCATTATGTTTTCTTCTGTTTATTTTTTGAGTGTTTGTGATTCAGGGGATAAACTCAGGACATCTCTTATGGTAGGCAAACTCTCTGCCAGCGTCAGAGTCATAGCCCACTTTTCTTTTACATGTAGTGGAATCTGCCTAGGACGGATGGAGAGTGGCCGTATTCATGAAAAGCTCTCTAGAATAATATAGTCCTTTCCTGCTTGGCCTTCTAAAGAATAAAGTGATGGCAAAGGGATTGAATAAATGAGGCTTTATCCACGTGTGCGACACAAAATAGATAAGGATAAACGTGAACAGCAAATAGCACGAAAAGACGTTTGCTTTTCAAAGACTAAGAAAAACAGCAAAATTTGAAGTATCAACTTGGAAATATGTTTACGTATGGACGTCTTTTTTCTTGGTAGTTCTTAACAAGGTAACTTTAGTAGTCCTGACCAGAGCATAGGTATACATGTGTAAGACAAAATCTGTTTCTGTCTTGGATGGTTTTGGCTTAAGGAAAACTTGCTGTCTTAGTTCAGGTCCAGACTGCCTGACTTGCCTGATTCTGCGCCCTGAGCCATGGCACTCCCAGCTCTTAGGCTTTCTCCGCTTAGATCTTACCTGGAGACCTTTAGTTTCGTACTACACAATTTCAACGTATTTGGCTTGTTATCATTTTTCCCCCTTGTCTACCATTTCTAAAGCTTGTGAAAAGGCAAAGGTGGAATTCTTCTCCAGTGTGCTAACAACTGGAGACTATCCTTCCAGATTGAGTTGAGATGGAAAGACATCATATCTCTGGCACTTACAAGGGGAAAACCAGGCCACAGCTGGGAAGACTCCGTTTGGTAATAGAGCAGAGCCTGTATAATGCTGGACTGAAGCATGACAAGTTTTCCTACTAGCAGATTTGCATGTCGGCCTTTCACTGCTTTGGAGGAGAGCCACCGTCTGATCAGTTCACGTCTTCCCCGGACACAGATCACATCATCACTTGGAAAGTGCTTCCATCAAGGGAACTGGAACTTCTGTCTTCCAGCGTAGAGCTAGGGCTTCCTTTCTCTGCCTCATTTGCAACCAAGATACAAGTGTGTGACCTGCGTTTTATCATCACACGTGGTCCTGCAAGATTGTAATACAGAAGAAAAAGCAAGTGTCACACAGGGGCAGAGACAGATGGAGAAATGGCAGCTGCTGTTGTTGGCTCTCTGGCCGGGGGTTAGTGGTGCAGTTAGAGGGTAAGTGCTAGCGGTGCTTTTTGCTGCAATGTCCCAGGACTATAGTTTGACTATGATTCCTTGTCATGTAGTTCTGAAGCAATGATTCTCTGTCCCTCATAGCTAATGTGCGTGCTAACACTGTTTAATACCATCATTTCACTTTTACATTAGCAAGAATGGATTATGCTGTCTGCAAGAACAACAAAACCTTGAAAAATAGGCTTATTTAATGTGAGGCTAAAGATTCAGAGGATTTCTTTTTCTTATTTAGCTCTCTTCATCAGATTGTTGATACAAATAGGATAATATTAGGCCAGAGAGATGCCTTAGCAGGCAAGAGCACTTGACACAAAAGCCTGCTAAACTGACTTTGACCCCCAGAACACATAGTAGTAGACCAGAACCAATGCCCGAAAGCTGTCACCCGGAGATGCCTACAGAGGCACTTAATTAAGTAAAAGAAGAAATCTGTAGAACGACACTCCTCATTTTTCCTGGCTCTTGCTCCTGCCTGCACAATGTCAAAGTCTCTTGGAATCACCAACTGCTTCCCTTTTAATGGCATTGCCTAAGACAACGCCTGAAGGTGTTGGCTCAGCACCTAGGTCCATGCCAAGCATGACAAATCTGTGCTTCATCTCTGTGCTTCCACTCTCTGTCATCCCTGGAGACTCAGCACCGTAGCCAAGGCCAACTTGTCTTACAGGTTTCCCTTATAAAATGGCAGCATGAAGAGTTCAGATATGGAGCCGAGCTGAAGGATCACGGAGGATGCTGCCTATGGTTTCCATGTCTTGATTCTTTCTCCAGCATGCTTTTCATTCTATTCCCCTCACACAAATAGGTTCATGTTATACTAGGTCCTATCTGCCATCTTAGAATTCATCCTTTTGAGTAGCTAGCTAGCGATTTCTTGTTCTGATACTTTCTATCAGCAACTAGAAAATCCACATAGCAGCACCCAGGTAGTAGGAAAGGGGTTGGTGGATGACTAATGAGATCTTTCCTTAGACTAGAGTTAAAAAAAAAAAAAATGAATCTGAGTATCCATACCATGTAAGAGCTGGATAGAAACCAGGATACAGCCTGTAGCTAAAGGCATGTAGATAAGAGACTGGTATGAATCCCCTCCATTTGAGAGAAGTTCTTTTTATGAGGGTGAGGTTCTTTGTGTTTAGTTTCCTGGCAAGTTAATTCATGACATGTGAAGAAAGACACTCAGGCTTGCCTGGTGTGGAGTCTGAGAGATTATCTGAGACAGTGCAGGTAACTTCCAGTTGTGTAATCTCTGCCATGCAAATAGGAGCCATGCAAATCAGACTCATGCAAATTAGGGCAATCCTGGGTTGCTCAAGTTTAGGTCTGTTCAAAGGGCAGGGTCACAGCACACTAGGCTGCCGAACTGTGGTATCAGGTTACAGGATATGGCTAGATTTTGCAATTCCTAGACAGTGCCTGTGAGGATTCCCTAATGGAGGACAGGCTTGAAACAGTCAATTGTCCTATAAAACTTGTGCCAACATAGCATGCCTTTGCTAGAGTACCCACTTCTGGGTGACTTTCCCCCTCCACCCCAGGATATTTGCCTAGTAACAGAATCCAGGCGGCTTTGACAAGTAGATCCAGAATGTGATCAAGAAGCACCAGGACTTAGGAAAATGAAACAGAAAATTTCTCAGCAGATACTGCCAGTTTTCCCCAGGCACCATACTGGCATTTATTTTAATGACTTTAATCAGGACATTTTAGTCACTCATTCTCCAAAGCCCGGGATTTTAGAGATCAGCAGAGGATTCAGAGTTTTGTAGTCGTGCTTTGCAGAAATGGTGGGGTGGGTTTTCTCAGCAGGAAACATTCCTTCTTACCCCTGCTTTCCCCTGCTTTGCCATTTGACATCTGTCCACCTGTAATTACTTTAACAATTCCAGTTTATGGTTCATCAAAGATCATAAAGTAATATTATGCCCACAGATTGAGTTCTGCAAACAACACCCAACATCTCTCCTCTAGAAAATGACTCAAAAGGGACTGGCGAGATGGCTCAGCAGTTAAGAGGACTGACTGCTCTTCTGAAGGTCCTGAGTTCAAATCCCAGCAATGGCATGGTGTCTCACAATATCTGTTAATGATATCTGACGCCTTCTTCTGGTGCATCTGAAGACAGCTACAGTGTACATAGATATAATAATAATAAATAAATTAAAAAAAAAGAAAAGAAAATGATTCAAAAATGCCTCAAAATTCTATTTATTTATTATATATAAGTACATTGTAGTTGTCTTCAGACATACCAGAAAAGGGCATCAGATCTCATTACAGATGGTTGTGAGCCACCATGTTGTTGCTGGGAATTGAACTCAGGACCTCTGGAAGAGCAGTCAGTGCTCTTAACTGCCGAGCCATCTATCTTTACAGCCCCGGAAACGAGATTTCTATTGCTCTTTGGAGGCACAGTTTGCTCCTATGGACTGAACTCCTGTAGCTTCATTTAAGTTCACCAAAAGCCAAAGAAAAGAATCAGACAAAGAATGTGACAGAGACATACAGAAATGGTCTGAGGAAGACACTTCATAAGCTGCAACCATTACCAAAGGACTTACAGGAAGAGACTTTCCAAGACATATATAATCACTTTAAGTTTGACCTCAGGCTGAAGATTTGTTCTGGGGATATTTGAGAGGGAGGAAGTATCTCTGAATCTTAGTTACTCTGTTTGCTGCATCCTAGAGCAGAATGGAGAGCCATTTTGAGGATGTGGTGGGAAGACAAGCTGCGAGAAAAAGGAAACAACAGACATGGAGGAGAAATGTGACATGGGACATGTGCAAGGCATGGTTTGACTGGGAGAGAAGATGGCCCCTTCATTGGTGCCTGCTGGCAGCACCGTGATGCAGTGCTTGCCCCTCTCACCTGCTCACAGCACTGGGATGCAGTGCTTGCCCCCT
>NW_022196896.1:3273398-3284371 GCF_008632895.1 Mastomys coucha
CAGCACTGGGATGCAGTGCTTGCCCCTCTCACCTGCTCACAGCACTGGGATGCAGTGCTTGCCCCTCTTACACGTTTGATAACTAGGTCTACAGATCATCCATATATATATATATATATATATATATATATATATATATATGTTCCAATGTGAAATTATTACCTAATTATGTATGCACTAAGCAACATATTTTTTAAGTATGTGAAACAGACCATCAGATTGTTCTAACAGTGGTTATACTTCAAATACAGTGGGAAGAGAGTGAGAGGATGAGGGGAAAGGACTGAACCCATCCAATTCTTTTTGTGGGATATGAATATTTTCATCTTACTAAAGTGCTAAACATGCATTACTTACACAGTTTAAGTAAATCTAAAATGATGTATTATTTTGGGTAAAGTATATAAAATACAATTTGAGTCTAGGCATACTGATGGATTTCCCGGAGTCATATGCTTAATATTTATTTATTTATTTTTCTTATTTTTTTTGTCAGCAACATGGAAGGACAGAGTGAAAAATGTATGAGGAAGCTAACAGTTTCTGGAGTTCTCTGACTATAAAAAGTTGAGTAAATAGTTTGCTCAAATACCAGCCTCGTCATCTTATTTCCTGTGAACCTGAAATGAGAAGCCTGGGCCACTTAGTAAGAGGATCTTCAAGTCTCATGATGGAAGGGGGAGGGCAGACCCACCAGCTCTCTGAAGCCCTTCTGCACAGACTGTCCTCAATCAGGATTCTGTTGTCAGGTTTCCAGTACGATCTCCATTGGTCCATGACTACTGGGGTCACAGACCTGAGCCCCAATGGAAACAGGTATCTTTAAGAATAGGCAGGTCTACTAGCTCAGGGTCTTTATGTGATGGCTAAGACCCCAGGGAATGGTGCCTAAAGTGGGCTGGGATCTGAGATCAAGGTCATCTGCGTGAGTTCAGAGAAAAGATGCAGAGTGGGTGCCTGTAAGTTGAGTCAGGTGCCTATTTCATAAGATTTTAGAATAGGAAATATGTCCTGTGGTTTCTCGTGGGTGGGGAATAGGCAGGTAGGTGAAAGGGGTGCTGTGACACACACCTGGAGTGACACACTGGGGAGCTTATCCTTAGGGCAGGGCTTAATTGTGTCATCTGGACAAAAGAAAAGAAGTTCCAAAGGCGTTAATCCCAAAGATGGAAGGAGAAAGGCCAGCAACCCAAATCATTACGGCCAAATTTACTAAAGCAAGCTTTTTATATTTGTGTACACAGGCCTGCCTTGCCCTAAGGTGGGTTTGAGAAGTCAGCATTGCGTGTGAGGAAGACAAGGTTTTTATAGCACAGTGGTAGGGGATTTCCAAATGGGGGATCTGGTGGGCAAACTAGGCGGGGTTACAGGAGCATAAGCATAACAAGTTAGTCATGATGGCCTCCTGAAACAAAAGTATGATGGCAAGGTGCTTATAAAAATAGGAAGTCATAACCAGGTAGTCACAGATGGTCATAGAATCTTTTGAAACAAATGTAGGATTGTAAGACAGTCATATACAACTTTTTAAATTGCCATTCCTGGATGAGGCAGTACAGAACCATTTGTAGTTACAGTTACAAGTGAGGGCACCCTAGGCTCCTGTCTGGAAGGGCAGCACAGCATAGCTAACAGTGTCAAGACTTGGTGCCCATCCATGGGATGGATTCCCAATGGGGCCTGTCACTAGATGGTCATTCATTCAGTCTCTGCTTCATTTTTGTCCCCGCCTGTTTTTGGTTTTGCTTTTTTTTTTTTTTTTTTTTTTTTTTTTTTTTTTTTGACAGGATCAATTTTGGGTCAAAAGTTTTAAAGGTGGGTTGATTTCCTTATCCCTCCACTGGGGGTTCTGTCTGACTAGTAGAGGTAGTCTCTTCAGCTTCCTCTCCCCACTGTTGCGTATTTTGGCTAAAATCATCCACATTGAGTCCTGAGAGCCTCCTCCATCCCTGGTCTCTGAGATCTTCTTTTCTTTCTTTATTTTTTTTTTTTTTTTTTTTTTGGTTTTTCAAGGCAGGGTTTCTCTGTGTAGCCCTGGCTGTCCTGGAACTCACTCTGTAGACCAGGCTGGCCTCTAACTCAGAAATCCACCTGCCTCTGCCTCCCAAGTGCTGGGGTTAAAGGCGTGCGCCACCACTGCCCGGGTTGGGAGTTCCCTCCCCCAACCTCCAGGCAGACCAAGTTCCTCTGTGGAGCGGTCAAAATGTCAACCAGTGGCTGGGGATGTGGGTCAGCTGGTGCTTGCCTAGCATGCTTGAATCCCCGGGTTTGATTTTCAGCACGGCAGTGAATGCTTGTCATCCAGTGTTCAGGAGGTGCACTCAGGAGAAACCTTCAGGCCAGCCTGGGATGCTTACAACTCTGTCCTGAAAAGAAAAGACAAAAGACCAGAAAGTGCTAGTTACTTTCTCCACAGTGGAAAAGGGAAGTCCCTGTTCCTCCAGATCTCTACCATGATAATTATGAAATTATAAAGGAACTGAGATAAAGCAACCTTCGCTGTTGCTTTGGAGAAGTGAGAGCCAATGCCAGAGAAGGAGCTCTGCTTGTATCCATTTCTGCATCATTGCGCAATCGTCTTCAGACATGCACAGGTCAGGAGAAGCGTTGCAGTGAAGTGAATGAGCCAACTGCATTGGTCCAGTGTCCAAGAAACACTGTACTTGGATTATAAAACTACGCCTGTGTGCCAACAGTTCAGGCAAGGGAACCTAGCAGATAATACCCGGAATTCAACAGAAGAGCAAGCTGAATAAGATCTAAGCATTAAAAAGCTTGCTTCTTTCACTTTATGTGTATGAATATTTTGCCCTTGTGAATGTATGTGTATCATGTGCCTGCCTGGTGCCTGTGGAGTCCAGAGGACAGCATCAGATCCTGTGAAATAGTTGTGATCTTTTATGTGGATGCTGGAAACTGAACCTAGATCCTCTGAAAGAAAAGCCAAGTGTTCTTGACTGCTGAGCCATCTCCCAAGTGCAAGAGCTAAGTATTTTTAATCTAATTTTGTCTTGTTGCTTCAGTTGTGTGCTTGCTTGTTTTAGCTCTGCTGAGGAGATGAGGAGGTAAATAACCAACTCTTGTCTTCTAAACAGCGTCTGTTTAGATGGCACG
The DNA here is from genome assembly GCF_008632895.1 of Mastomys coucha. Lineage (NCBI taxonomy): Eukaryota > Metazoa > Chordata > Mammalia > Rodentia > Muridae > Mastomys > Mastomys coucha. Next base: position 3,276,513 of record NW_022196896.1, read on the forward strand.
GAGGGCCATCAGGCAGGTAATAGCATTCGGAATGTGCTACCTCATACTTCCCTCTTGAGTAAATGAAAGCCAAGAACTACTATAAAAAGTAGTTTGTGTCTAGCTCTTGGGGCAGGGAAATATTTGCCTGATGACAATGTCAAATTCAAAATTTTACCTAGTACTGCTTCTTGATATTGTTTATAAAGAAATTCACATGATTTTTTAGTAATTCTAGCTTCTTCAAATCCAGTTGTCATGAAACAGGATCACACATCACTGATTATTTTACAGGAAAGCAAAGGCAGGTCAAGGGCTACTTATTTCATCAGCTTCATAGTCACAGAAATTGCTCTGGCTAAAAATTATCTGTAATAATTCTGCCATTTATACTTTCCTTTTTGCTTCTAAATTATCACCCTTAAATGTGTGTGTGTGTGTGTGTGTGTGTGTGTGTGTGTGTACATTTGCAAGCTGCTTCTATCTAAAACATGCTTCCTTCTGCTTATATCACTTTTATCCTCATTTAATATTTCCCACTTTCTATTAGTCAAGGGTGTACTTATAAGGTAGTGAGCAGGCTACTAACTCAGAAGAAAAACAAACAAACAAAATAAACATACAATATGAGATGGAAGATCTGCCTACCCCAGTAATCAAGAAATCCAGTATTTGGGACTCAGTAGTAGAACACTTACTTAGTCTGTAAAAGGCTTGGGGTTCTATTCCTAGGCTACAAGATAAAAGAAGAAAAGAAAAGAAAAGGAAAAAAAGGAAAAGAAAAGAAAAGAAACAAACTTTCAACCAAATTCAATTGGATTAAACAGCCAGAGCTATATATTACAACCATAGGGAAGTAAGGATGAGCAATAATTTAATGGCTTGATAAAGGTGACCAAAGATCAAGAATTTCAGGATGTATCAGTTGCCAGCAGAAGGTGTGACACTTGACCTGGTGCAATAGCTAATAGGAGCTTATGTGGTGCTTACTGCTCTAATCATTTTACATACAGTAACTTATTTACCTCTCAAAACATTACTATTAGACATAACCATTATTATCCCAAAATTTCAGATGAAAAAAACAGACACTCAATGGTACTTGTAATAAACACAGAGATGGACTGCCAATCCTCCTTCAAAGGACTTTGTGTTAGCCGTCTGCAGCCCTTCATCTATCATCTCCTTCAGGCTTTGTCTCAACGGTTTAGCCCAAGGTCACAGTTTTCCCATGAGTGATAGGGACAGAGGGGGAGCATAAATCTCCAGCCACCTTAGCCGAACACAGGACAGTTCTGATGGGTCATAGTCACACAGACCTCATTGGCTGTTAGTAGGATCTTTGATGAGCCAGCTTGGCATTTCACCCAGGCCTCAGCTAGGGATTCCTCAGGACTCTTGATTTTAGTGGAAAGTGTTTCCCTCCTCAGGAAACCTTCACATGCAAACAGGATACTGCCTTCCTCAGTTTCATCTTGTTCCCCTCTTCCTTTCACAGGTATTGATTACCAAAGAATAGTTTTACTCCAAACTCTATCTCAATATGTTTCTTGAGAAGCTTTTCATCCCAGTCCCATGACAGTAGAGATCGTTGAGAGTGGGAATTGAAAAAAAAAAAAAAAGCCATTGCAGGGCCAGATAATGGTTCTTAGTCTCCAAGACTGATTCTCCCTTCATATATGTATTCATACCACTAGTCAAAACTCAGCAAAGGAAGAAGTAACAGTGAAGGTGGAAGTAGCTCATGTAACTTAAATGTGCCAAGTAATATGCTGGGTGCTTTGTATGTGAGGGAGACTCTATCAACATCCTTATCTTGCTGTAGAAGAACCTGAGGTTCATATGCTTAAGGAGAATCTCAGGATTTTAATAGCTGTATTCTGTCCCTAGAGCAATACATTAGGTGCCATGTGATAGCCCTCTCAAAATTCTCCTGATTCCCGTTTGCCCCTAGCCTAGAGGAATTTGCACAGAGGTAAAAGATACAAGACACAAAAAGACCCAAGATAGCTAAACCAGCCCTGAGTAATAGTAATACTGCTGGAGGAATCACCATCCTTGATTTCAAGCTGTACTTCAGAGCATGGTACTGACAGACAAACAGGTACATTGGTCAGTTAAGGAGAATTTAGGACCTAGAGATTAGCCAAGGCTCCTATAGCCACTTAATGGTTGACAGAGAAGCCAACAATATATATATATTGGAGAAAAAATTTGCAATTAAACTAGATAGCTACATGAATAAGAACGAAACTAGAGGCTCATCTTTTGCCCTGTACACAACTCAACTCCAAATGGATCAAGGACTCCAATATAGACTTGATACTCTGAATTTAATACAAGAAAAAGTAAGGAATACAGTTGAGTTTACAGGCATAGAAAAGCCTTTCTGAATAGGACCCTGGTTATTGCAGGCATTAAGACCATCAGCTGATAAATAGGACCTCGTGATACTAAAACACTTGTGCAGGAAAAGGCACCAACCTTAGAGTAAAGAGGCAGGCTGCAGAATGGGAACACTCCTTGGCAGCTACATATCTGACAGGGGGTAAGTACCTAGAATATGCAAAGAGCTAAAAAATTGGAGCATGGAATTAAAGTGTTCTCAAAGAGGAAGTATAAATGGCTGTGATGTATATATATATATATATATATATATATATATATATATATATATATATGTGTGTGTGTGTGTGTGTGTGTGTGTGTGTGTGTGTGTGTGTGTGTATATATACATACACTCAGGATATAACTTATATATATGTTAATTTTCAACACTCTTGGCCATCAGGGAAATATAAACTAAAAGTACTTTGAGATTTCATCTTATAGCAGATTGGCTAAGATAAAACGAAACCTAAAACAAATGGTAACCAATCCTCCATGGATGTGAGGGGGGCGAACAGTAACTCGCTGTTGTTGGGAGAGAGAGCTGCTTCAGCCACTACGCAAGTCAGTGTGCAAGGTCCTCAGAATATTTCTTTTTAGTTAGTGCATAAAGATATTCAATTAGAAGGACAATTATTTTTCTAAGGTAATATATTATTTTGAGGTATCTTGCTATAGTTATTTTCAAATCCTTTTCTCTAGCTAAAAAAATTGTTTGGGACAAACATCTATAAAAGAGGAGAAAATTGGGAGAATATTTAAATGTGGGGTAAATATTATGTGAGTTAATAGTCAGTGAGATAGTTATATTTTAGCTACAAAGAAAATACATTTTTCTTTTCCACTTATTAGTGGTGCAGGTTGAAGTATTATACTCAGGATATTATAATGCCTTTAATTTACCTTAAAAGCTTCAACATGAAAAATGATGAGTTGGGGGGAACTCTGAAACAGATGTCAGGCCTCCCTCCATATTTGTGACCACATCCAAATGAGACACCACACACGGAGGTCTTTTAGTCAGGTACAACAACATTTGCTTAAGGCTTCAACCCATTTGAGTATTGGTCGTATAGGCTTACTAAAACTCAGGAATGTAAGACTAGCTTGAGCAACAGAAGAAGACACCACATCAAAAAAAAAATGCACAAAAGCAGAGAATGGGAAATGTACCTAATCTAACATCAGACTTTAATTAGTGTAAGAGTAAGAAAGTAATGAATGCTGAAACCTTTTTACAAAATTTGAAACCAACTGCCATCAGAAACTCAACAAAATGCAGAAGCCTGGGAATACAATGTAGGGAAATATGCTGATACAGTCATCAGGAATATCAAAGATTAATCTTAGAAATCCTACAAATGAGCAGGGCAGTGGTGGCACAATCACACACTTTTAATCCCGTTACTTGGAGGCAGAGGCAGGTGGATTTCTGGGTTGGAGGCCAGCCTGACTTAAGAGTGAGTTCCAGGATAGCCAAGGCCACACAGAGAAGCCATATCTCAAAAAATAAAAAAAATATATAAACGTGAGGACTATTTTTCAAAGGCAGTCAGCCATATTTGCAAGTTAGCTGGCACCAAGTCACTTATAAAAGTAATGTGAAGTTAAAAAGTTAGTTAGACTGAGTTGCTCAGTAACAGTGTGTTTGCTACATCTGTCTGTTGCCTGTACATATACATATTTTAAAGTGCTTGCATAGACTGCATACATAGATTTCTCACAACCTCCTTGAATGGTTTAGCCTGCTGAGTACCTGATACTTATTTTTCTGCCACCTACCGCATCTAGACTAGATTCCACAGCCAATGCCCCAGCCTAGCTTGGTTACCTATGCCTTGTGTCAGTCAACCTCTAGGCTTCCATAGGATCCCAAATCTTTTGCCTTAGCCTAGTCTTAACCCCTCTCCTAAGCTGTAGCCATCATCCAGATTTCTGCCAAGATTTTACCTACTTGGGATCCACCCATGGGACCCTTTGCATCCCCTGCACCACCCAACTCAATACCCAGACTTCCAACATCCTTCTCCAGAACTTAGTCGGGTGAGTGAGTACCGCTGACCCCTTCATCCACAACTTTTTCTTAAACTGCCACATTTTGTCTGGGCCTCACAACCAATCTACTATCCTAACATGGCCTTCTCTTCCTTCTCTGCAGAGGAGCTCTAGCCTTAGACTGGTATCTTCCCTACCTCTCCACCAAACCACAGGACTCTCCATCCTCATATCCAACCTTTCCACTTAGACCTATCCCCACACTCCTGGCTTGGAACAAAAAAGCACATCCTGTATATAAGCCTGATTCCCTCTGTTGAGACTTCATTTCATCCAAGCCATATCTATCCTCTAGGTCCAACTTGCTCTAACATCTTCTCTTCTTCCCTGACTTTCTCTGTCCATAAAACAAAACAAAACAAAACAAAACCTCAGAACTAACAAAGTCCACATGCCTAGTTCTCATAGTAGGAATACCAGAAATATAAAATGATCAAGCCAGTTTCTTATTCCTAAAACCACCAGACCTGTAGAAATGCTTGCCAATGAGAATTACCTAGATGTACTCTGGGACACAGAAGTTAAAGGATTAATCATAAACTTACTTCTTCAAAAGTTTGAAGGAATTTAAAAAGACTCCAAAAGACCAGCTCATGAAATCAAGAAGAAAACACTTAAGGAGGATAAAGGTCTGGGTGATGTCCAAGAAAACACAAACATAAGGCTTGTGGAAATGACAAAGACAATCCAAGATTTAAGAATCAAATTCAATTGGGAGATAGAAATACTGAAGAGGACTCAAGCTGAAATGAAGATGGAATTGAAAAACCCAATAGCACAAGTAGAAAATTCAAAGGAAAGACTTACAAGTAGAATGAACCAAGCAGAAGAGAAAATCAGATCTTAAAAATAAATAAATAGAGAATCCAGGCCAAATAAGCAAGTAACATGAAAAAAATCAACAACAATAACAACAACAAAGCAAAAACAAAACAAAAAATATAGGAAAAGAACACAAAAGATATGTGGGACATGATGAAAACAAACAAACAAACCTTTGAATTAGGTTTATGTGTAGATGAGGGAGAAAAATCCCATGTCAATGGCAAACACCAGATCTTCAATGTGATCATAAAAGAAAAGATTTCCAACTAAGAAAAGATGCATTCAAACAAGTAGAAGAAGCATACAGAACACCAAATAGACAAGGCTAGGAAAGAAAATTCCAATGGTATACCATAGTGAAACACTAAATAAACTGAAAGACTCCAGCATATTCAATGTTGCAAGAAAAAAAACTCATCACATATAAAGGAAAACCCAACAGAATAACAGCCGATTTCTCAATGGAAACTTTGAAAGCCAGAACAATGTATTCCAAGTCCCAAAAGACTATGATGGCTAACTTACAGTACTATATCCAGCAAAACTATCTGCCATGATTGAAGGAGAAAGAAAAAAGTCTTCATGACTGTGGTGGTTTGATAGGAATGGCCTTCACAGAATGAATGCTTGGCTCATAGGGAATGACATTATTAGGAGGTGTAGCCTAGTTTGAGCAACTGTGTCATGGTGGAGGGGTGCCATGAGATCTTATATGCTTAAGGTACACGTAAGATGGCACACAGTCTACCTGTTGCCTGTGGATCAAGATGCAGAGCTCTCAGCTCCTCCAGCACCATGTCTGCCTGGATGCTGCTATGCTTCCTGCCATGATGATCATTCGCTAAACCTCTGAAGCTGTAAGCCAGCACCAATTAGATATTTTCCTTTCTAAGAGTTGCTGTGGTCATGGTGTCTCTCCACGTCAATGAAACCCTAACTAAGATAACAACATAAAAATCATTTCAGACTGGAGAGGAATGAGCACAATAGAGAGACTGTACAGAGAAATATGAAGCCATACTTATTAAACACAAAACACTTCCAAGAGTACAATCAACAATGCAATGACCACCACTAAAACACACACACACACACACACACACACACACACACACACACCAATGAAATTCTAAATATTGATGACCTCAATTCTCTAATCCAAATACAGACTGCTGACTGTCTTAGGGTTGCTCTTGCTGTGAAGAGACAGCATGATCATGGCAGCTTTCATAAACTAAAACATTTCATTAAGGATGGTTTATACTTTCAGAGGTTTGGTCCATTATCATTATGGTAGGAAACATGGTGGTTTGAAGGCAGATATGATGCTGGAGGAGCTGAGAATTCTACATCTAGATCTGTAGACAACAGGAAGAGACTGCTACACCGGGCTTATCTTGAGCGTCTGAAACCTCAAAGCCCATCTGCTAGAGACACAGTTCCTCCAACAAAGCCACACCCACTTCAGCAAGGCCACACCTCCTAATCATAGCACTTCTTATGAGCTTCTAGAAGACATGTTCTTTCAAACCACCATACTGACTGAATGGATCATGAAACAAAATCCTTCTATTTACTGCCTACAAAAAAATTTAAATGAGCTTAGGCACCTGCTTCCATTTATGCCTCAGACAACTTCCATATCAGTCAGCAGTGAATTCACATCGCTTAATGTTTATATTTAAGTTTCATATACCTTTATCTCTTTCTTTGTACTTATTTACCATAAGGTTTGGGATTTCATTAGTTCTAGTCTCAGCTCCATGAACATCTCACCTAATAGCGCTCTAAGGAGTCATATAACTTCAATTTCTATTTGCAGATAACCCACTAGTTTGTATATGTAGTTACAAGTTTTCGATGAGTGCTAAATGTTAGCACACCTATAGCCCTTCATCTAGATCTGGGTATACGTTCTGGTGCTTTAAAAAAATAATGCTCTCTTTCTAGATGGAATTTCCTGAATTTAGCAAGTTATCATGCCTAACTGTTGGGTTTTGTATGGGCACCATGGTTATATTATCCTTTGCAAGGGACAGAAGTAGAGGGCTCTCTCTGAAGCCTTACTGTGATGGCAGTTAGTGGAAAAGGGGACTCTAAAACTGAGTGCCTACTATTTTCACTTTGTGGTCCAGACAGTTGAGTACCCACTAATACTGTAATAGCAAAGGCAACAGTCTTCAGATGGGATCAAGATCCCTTTTGGTGGTCCTTCCCCTAACACTACCCCTATTTGGTAGGCTATCTCCTGATTAATTCTTAACTTTTATTTATACAGGTTCGTTTTGTCAACTCAATAACAAGTTAGGGGCATCTGGAAAGAGAGACTGTAAATTGAGAAAATCTCCCTGTGGTTTTTTTTTTTTTTTTTTTTTTGAATAAGAATTGCTCCCGCAGACTCATGTATTTAAATTCTTAGCCATAGGGAGTGGCATTATTAGAAGGTATGGCCTTATTGAAGAAGGTATGGTCTTGTTGGAGGAAGTGTGTCACTGTAGACGTGGGTTTTGAAGTCTATATACTCAAGCTATGCCCAGTGAAGCTTAAGTCAGTCTCTTTCCGCTGCCTGTGGATCAAGCTGTAGAGCTCTTTTTTTTTTTTTTCGAGACAGG
>NW_022196896.1:3284541-3287701 GCF_008632895.1 Mastomys coucha
TCTACCTGCATGTTGTCATTCTCCCGTCATTGATGATAATGTACTAACCCTCTGACACTGTAAGCCAACCCCGTTTAAATGTTTTCCTTAATAAGAGTTGCTGTGGTCAGGGTGTCTCTTTATAGCAATAAAACCCTACCTAAAACACACCCCGCCTGACTGGCCCATAGGCAAATCTATGGGGGCATTTTCTCAACTAATGGTTGATGTGGGAGGGCCCAGTTATCTGTGAGTGGGGCCACCCCTGGCAGTTGGTTTGGGGGTTGTATTAAAAAAGCAAGCTGAGTAAGCCTCTAGACGGTGTTTGTCTTTGGTCTCTGCTTCTCCAATTTCCTGCCTCAGCTTCTGTCTAAGATGAACGGGGACTAGGACATGTAAGCCAGACAAACCCTTTCCTCCTCCAGTTGCTTTGGTCATGGTGTTTTTCACAGCAATAGAAACCCTAACTAGGACATTACCTTATCTTCTCATACCCAGCCAACCGGAGCCCCTTGAGCCTAGATAAACAGCCTTTTCTCTGGTGATTTGCTCTCCTCTGGTTACTGCTCTGGCCTGCCATCCATTCTCACTGATATTGTGTAGACAGCTTTCCGTTATTGAGTTGTCACTCAAATAAAATCCTCCTTGTTTCACTCACCCGCAGTGACCCATGCACTTTGTTCTTCTTGGTAGAGAAGTAAGAACCTGGAAGGGAAAGAAGAAAAATTGTTACATTGGAGTGTTTGGTAGATATTCTGGATGGTTATTAGAATTCTAAATATTTCAGGCTGTGCAAAAAAAAAAAAAAAAAAAAAAAAAAAATAGAAAATGGTTAGGGAAAAATCCTTAAGCTTTAAATACCTCTCAAGTCCTTGGGTTTAGTCTAAGTGGCAGTAGCTGCTGTGTAGCAGTAAGCATCAGAACCTTAGGATCTGAGGAAAGCTGATGATGCCCAGCTTTTGCAAGTCGTTAAGCCTTACATAAACCCCAAGCCAAGTATTTATTTATCTATTCACTCATTTATTCTTTCATTTACAAGATTTATTGTACACTTGCTATTAGTTAGTCACAGCACATGATTAATAAGGCATGGAAGAACCAATGGAGAGGACAAATGGGTAAATGTGTAAATTCCCACAGTGGCTGTTGTTACAGGGGCATAAACAAAACACCAGAGCCTACTTAACCAGGAGAGTAATTGTGCCTAGAAGAGCTAGCAAGTGACAGCTGGGGTGGGTCTTAGATGGCAGGTAGGGCTTTTCTGAGTGGTTCTGTGTTGTCTGGCTTCATGGGGACAATAGCACAGGCCCTTGTGAGCAGAATGAGATCTAGAAGTCTTAGTCTGTATCTCTTGGGAATAAACTTATTTTTTAAAGTGTCAGCTAAGAGCTGGAAGAACCCCACCTAACTTCTCATTTCCCTACAGGAAAGAGAATGAGTGGAAAACAGAATATTTCTGTTTTGTTTTGTTTTGTTTTGTTTTGTTTTTGAAATAGGGTTTCTCTGTGTAGCCCTGGCCGTCCTGGAACTCACTCTGTAGACTAGGCTGGCCTTGAACTCAGAAATCCACCTATCTCTGCCTCCCAGAGTGCTGGGATTAAAGGCATGCGCCACCACCGCCTGGCCAGAATATTTCTGTAGGATGTTTAAGTGTTCAGTCTGAAAAGTCAGTAAAAAATTTTAAATGACTTCAAAGACACTATATTTAGCACTTAAATTTACTTCCAGATGTATATAGTATGAAACTACAATTCCCAAAGGTTGTTTTGAGACTTTGTCCATATTGTTCTGGAATCCACAGTGTCAGCCTGAACTTGAACTTCAGCTTCCTGCCTCAGCTTCCGAATGACAGCAATGAGCTACCATGCCCAGCATTCAAAAAAGTCTTTTTAAAAAAGCAGGATTATGAGTAATTAATGAAAAATAGATACTAAAATACAAACGACAACCTAACCCATTGCGAACACTCATATCAGACTGCTATATTTTCCATGTAAAATGTTTCCCAAAAAAATGCATTATAAGCTTGGTTCCCAGGTTCTGGGAGGTGCTGGGACTTTAAGAACATTTCCTTTAAGGCTTAGCAGGGGGTCTTTAGGTCATTGGTGTGTGCCCTGGATGGGCATGGCATGATCCTAGCCCATCTTGGCTGTATTCCTTCTTGGCTGTATTAGTAGCTTGTGTTGTTGCTGTGACAAAAATGCCTCACAGAAGCAACTTAAGGGAGGAAATGTTTATTCTGAGTTATTGTCCCAGGCAGGGAGGTACAGTCCATCTTGTCAGGGGAGATACTGCATCAGGAGCAAGAGTTGGATACTGGAGTCACAGTCAGGAAGTAGAAATCAATTGAATCCTTGTGTTCAGCTCAGTGTCTCCTTCTAGTTCAATCTGAGACTCTTGCCTAGGAAGACCACATTTAGGGTGGGGTTTTCCACCTTAATTAACTTAATTTAAGTAATTCCTTACAGAAATGTTATCTCGCTGGTGATTCTAAGTCCCACCAGATTGACAGTCAAGATTAGGGATCACCTTGTCCATACAAGCCATTTTGCCCCATCATGTATCACCATAATACATTATCCCTCTATAGATTCAAAACAAGGCCAACCTTGGACTAGAACTTCCAAAATAGTGAGCCCAAATAACCTCTGTCCTTTGTAAGCTGATTGTCTTGGTGTTTATTATTGTCATGGAGAGCTGGATGATTAACACAACAAGCAATAACTTCCTAATTTATAATATTGGTACATATTTATAGTTATTTCCTCAGTTGTCCCCAAATTATGTTTTATAGATTTTTTTTTAAAAAACATGGCAATCCTATATTTTTAATGGGTGTCATAAGCTTTCTGTATCGTTTGGACAGTCCAGTGTAATTTCTACTTCACACCATACTAGGTAGACCACGATCCTGAAATTACACTTAGGGTTGTGTAAGTATAAATAAATGCACAAACAAAATGGGACCAATCTGCTGAGAAAAGCTATCAAAAGAATGGACTGGAATTCACAAAGTAGTCATAATCTAAGTATCTTATTCTTTCAGATCAGGTCGCTTGAAAAGGTTGGTCTATCTTTTTTTTTCTTTAAAAAATGTTAACTTGGCTGGGCCGTGGTGGCGCATGCTTTTAATCCCAGCACTTGGGAGGCAGAGACAGGTGGATTTCTGAGTTCAAGGCCA
>NW_022196896.1:3287867-3317642 GCF_008632895.1 Mastomys coucha
AAAAAGTTATTTTTTTTTTAAAATTTTAAAAATTTGAGATAATATGTCTCTTCCCAGCTCCCCTCCCCCCTCCTCTCGCCCAGATCCACTCTCCTTCCATTTCCTATGAGAAAGTAGCAGGCCCCCTAGAGACAACAACCAAGCAGGACAGGACAAAATGCAGCAAGACAAGGTAGAAACCCTTCCACAGAAGATGGACAAGGCAGCCAACACAAGGAAAAGAGTCCAAGAATAGGCAAAAGAGCCAGAGACACACCTGCCTCCACAGTTAGGAGTCCCAGGAAAAATGCCAACCTAATAGCCAGAACATATACACAAAGAACTTGATGAAGACCTATGCAAGCCCCATACTTACTATTTCAGTCCACAGCACAGACTCCTCAGGGTCTCCTCTCATTAAAGTGACTGTCATAGACATATATATGTATGTGTGCGTGTGTGTATGTGTGTATGTGTGTATGTGCGTGTGTAATTAAACAGCCATAAAAGAAGTAATAACTTTCTAATCTGCCAGCAAGAAGGCTATCAGCTGGTGAGGCCCTTTGACTCTGTACTACCTTCAGAAGTGTAAGATAAGTCAGCCCGTTGTCTTTATAAAGTAGCTTTCCTCGAGTATTTCAATTTAGCCATGAAAAATAGACGAATACAGGTTCCTTTCTCCATTTACAGAACCAACTGCATAGCATTGTCAAATTGCCCTCTGTCCTCGTCTCTCAATTCACAAAGACCTTTGTGATGATTATATTAGGGCCGTCTGGATAATCCAGACCACTTACCTCTAAACTCAAGGTCATTGATGACTTTTGAAATTCTCCTTTGCTATATATTTACAGATTTCAGAGATGTGAACAACCTTGGAGTTCTATAATTCTACTTTCCACAGGATCAAGGTACATGTATACACACATATTTCTTTATCTATAAATATATTGACACTCTTGGTTTACCTGGGTACCACTGATTCCAATTCGTTCTACATCTGTTTCAATATTTCTAATTCCTGTCCACAACCAGTGGACACTTGCCGTTCATTCTCCTTACTAAGTGGCTTATCCAGTCATTCTCCTCTGTATCTGCAGCCAGACTCTGACACATTGGAGGGGGACTCTGCCTGGACCATGATTCTGTACTCCTGGATACCCTTTGTGGGGATGCCTTCCTCAGCCCACTTGGATCCTGCCATTTTGAGCCAGGCTGCCCTGCAAGAACACTGTCCTACTCTGTTCCAGCTTTGACCCCAGCACTAAGAAGCCGTCCTATGTGGACACTCCGTCATTCTGCTGAGGCTCAACACTAGCCCTGGACCACTGTAGCTCTCTAATAGGTCCACATGTTTCCTTACCACACTCCATCTAATGCTTTTACGGTCCAAGCTGTTGGAAAAACGAAGAGAAGAAAGAAAAGCTCAAAGGTCAGAGGACAACTTGCAAGGGTTGGTTCTTTTCTTCCATCAGTGGGTTCTGAGAATTGAATTTAGGTCATCAAGTTTGGCAGCAGGCTATCCCTTAAATGTGCTTTGTAGCTGAGGATAAACTTGAATTATGGTCCTATTCTCCATCTCCCAAGCACTGGGATTACAGGCTTATACTACCATACCTGGTTTTCCAAGTGGTAATTTTAGGAAGTAGAAAAGGCACTAAAACTAGTGCAAAAAGGAGTATGGAATGCCAAGGTTGGGAGGTGGGAGCTGAGGGTGGAGGGAGGACTATAGCAGAGGGCTTGAGGCAACAGTGACTTTGTTCACTTGCCTGCATGTTTGAAGAGTCTACTCAGAGTTTCCCGGGCTGAAAATAATGCCTCCAGCCTTGTGCTTATCGAACTGTTCATGTTAATAAAGCATCCTTTGGTGCCAGTTGTTTTTATGCAGATTAAGAACACAGGTTTGCAGTATATGAATTTGAGTATATGAACTGAATTTTAATTTTTTCCCAAAACTATTGAATGGAAATGTCTTAGATCTTATTAGTATAGAAAAAGCTCATCACGTTTGCCCTGACAAACAAACAAAAACCCAACACAGAATTTGTTTTCTGACAGTTTCAGGGATGTATAATGTGCATTCTGATTATTATAACATACTCTGTTTAATGTTCCTCCCCATTCTGTTGCCACCCACTTCCACACAAAGGTTATTTCCACATTTATGTGCTGCTGTTGTTGTTGAGGCCCACTGAATTTAGCCAGAGTGTGTGAACATGGCTTTGGAACTATTCACTGGAACCGGATGGATTCCTCTGTGAGTACTCAACTGAAAACAGGAACTGCCCTTTGTCTTCAGGGAAGGGTTGAATCCTGTAACCCCCTCCTCAATATATAGTTGACCATTGATGGGCGTAGTCTTGGGTAGGTCCATAGCTGGTGGTCCATGGCTGCCTTGAAGTTATGACTGCATTGGCTGTGCCATGCCCAGAAGACAGACAATTGCTCTTTTAATCTCTTCCTTATTCTCAGTCTCCTTAAATTGATTATTTAATGTATCTGCCTACTGAGAAGGGAACCTCAAAAGAGAACAAAGCTTAGCAATGTATGAAGCCTTTTTCTTTTCTTAGAGAATAGGTAGGTGGCTTAGGTCTTCTGTGTTCTTCTGCACCCAGAGCAAGGATATGGTCCAGCAATGACTGGGGGTGGGGGAGCAAGCTTAGCTTTACTATATAGCCATGTAAAAGCAGAAGCCTATCAATATTTCCCTTGGTTTCCTGGTAACCAGAAGGATTTTTAAATGCCCATTTTTAGTCTACCATCTGCCACATGTAGGTTATCATCTTCACTCACTTACCTCAGAGGGCTATTGTAAGGGCTGGCTAACAAACTGGGTGTTCAAGTGACAATGAGATAAAAAGAGAACTCAGGAGCCCAGAGATACCATTGTTTCCATTAGGAGTGAGCTGCTCACATGGCTGGTTTTCATTTTGTTTTGTTCTGTTTCTCTGTTTGCCTTGTTCACTGAATAAATTATTATTTATACTTATTAATTACATTCATAGTAATATGTTTGTCTTAACAACAAAGTAGTCATTTACTCTACTATTGTGTGTGTGTGTGTGTGTGTATGTGGGTGTGTACTTCCTGTGTGCCTTAAACTCTGAAAGTTGGAGTGGAAAAATCCAAGTAAAAAACAAATTATGGCAAGGTCAGAGAATGGGAAATACCAGCGAGCCAGTTCATCCTTATGTTGTTACTCTGATGATTATTTATTCGAATGGTGACTTTTCACCATAAAATAGTGAGAGAGCAGATGAGTAGTTTCCTGTCTGAAAGATATATCTTAGTTTTTTAAAAGGAAAGGCTCCACACTATCTGACTTGTTACAGATGGCAGTCCTGCTAAAGTCATGATATTCCATTTAATAGATTTTTACTTTGGGCTCCTTACTGAAAATGATATTAACTTTATGTTGTCAAGAACATATTAAATAAAGTCAGTACCATCAGATTGCATTCAGTATAGGTGAGTTAAATAAGATGACACATGAACTCAAAAGATAACTAAGAATGCTTATTTCTTATTCCTGAAATCCCCACATTTATGCATACATGATGCGATATACACGATATAATAAATAGTGATGTGTTGCTTAAGTCTATTGAAATCAGATTCTGGGAGCATAAAGCACTGTCGTGTCTCCTCCAAACCTTCCTGTTTTAGGCCAGGTTAGCCCTATGGCTCTGTAACAGGAAGAGAGAACAGATGATAGCCCAAGAGTAAGAGCATTACATCTCTGAGAACAGCTAGATGGTGAACTCTTCCCAACAGAAATGCTATTGTTTATCCCGTGGTAGAAAAGAGGCTGCAGCCAGGCGGTGGTGGCGCAAGCCTTTAATCCCAGCACTTGGGAGGCAGAGGCAGGCAGATTTCTGAGTTCGAGGCCAGCCTGGTCTACAGAGTGAATTCCAGGACAGCTAGGACTACACAGAGAAACCCTGTCTCGAAAAAACCAAAAAAAAACCAAAAAGAAAAAAAAAAAAAAAAAAAAAAGAAAAGAGGCTGCAGTGGGAAAAGAAGGTGGGAGTTTCCATAGAAAGCTTAGCCATGCAGAGAAACCACCTTGCTTTCTTAGCTAATTTCTGCAGGATGTTCGTAAGCCCCCAGCTTTATTACATCATTTTTGTTTGCTCTCTTAATCAGTCATCCCTGCTCGATGTTGTGACTAGCCAATTTGATTGTGGTCTGCTATCTATCTGCTACTTAATTTCCATCTACGTCCCAATATTTATTCTTTTATGTTTGTTTGCTGTATACATCATAAGCCCAGTCACTCACGACCAAAGCCCTGCTATCAGAGAGCGCTCTCTGGATCGTGGAGAACACACTGCACTCTCAGATGGCCGTGCCTTTGGTGGTGTTATCTGTGATCTTAGAACAGCAGGATGATTTCATGTTCTTTTTTTTTTTTCATCAGCCAGAGCTGTCATCTAAGTTTAAAAGGCCAAGGGAAAAATGAAAACCACAAAATACCACCACACAGAGTGGTAAGTGGCTTTGTTTCCAGTTGTTGGCTTGGGTTCTGGGAAAGGCTTCTGGTTCTCTCCTGTAGGAAGACTTTCAGACTATTTTTAACAGATATAAACCACATGAAATTTCTATTATTACTCCAGTTTTAGTTATCTTTAGGATACAGAACTTTCCTGTTGCTCAGCATATGGCTCTGTATGTGGGTCCTCCATTAGAACATGCTTTGGGACCATTGACTTGGAGGGAAACTGCTCTAGAATGATCGTCGCATGCTGAATACTTGTAGAGGACAATCAAGGCTCCCTCCTGGGTTTCCTCTTCTAGGTTGTTATTAACTGTATCAAAATCTAAGGTATCAGCCAGACAGATAAAACAGAGAACTGCAAAACACAGATGCTCTTGTGTTTGCAGCAGAAACAGCGTGGTTGCTGCTTGTACTTCAGCTTGCCTTTGCTCCCTCATGCCATTGTCTCCTCATTAAGGAAGAAGAATGGAGCAGCTCAAAGGATTTCCTTGAGATTTAAAGAAACTTAGAAAGTGTTTCATGTAATAATTTTAAAAATCTTTACATGTCATGGTAGGCTTGTGATTAAAGTTGGCTAATTTCTGTTTTCTTGGGAATCCTGAACTTGAAGAAATTGAGATTTTTATAGTTTTTTTTTTTAATGGAATTTGTAGGCTAGAGAGATGGCTCAGTTATTAAGAGCACTAGATGTTCTTTCAGAGGACCTGTGTTCAATTCCTAGAACCCACTGAAGGTTCATAGCCATCTGTAACTCTAATTTCAGGGAATTTCATGCCCTCTTCTGGCCTTTTTGGGCACCATGCCCTCACATGGTGCATAAGTATACATATAGGCAAAATACCCATATACACAACATAAAAAAAATAAAAAATAAAATGACAGTTTCCTTATTTTAGTAAAGTCATCACTCTAAGAACTATTAAGTATAGAAAAGTTACACACTCACTCTCTCAAACACAAAAGAGATACACACACACATACACACATACACGCGCATGCACACACACATACACACAGACAGAGAGAGAGAGAAGGAGAGAGAGAGAGGGAGGGAGAGAGAGGGAGGGAGAGAGAGAGAGGGAGGGAGAGAGAGAGAGGGAGAGAGGGAGAGAGGGAGAGAGAGGGAGAGAGAGAGAAGTTTAAAGAAGTAGATAAATAAACACAAATAATTTACCTTATGTCAAATTTGTTCTTTCTTCAGACACTTTATGCATGAACCAAGATTTCAGGAACTTCTTCAGATTTAGGTTCATTGGCAATAATTTCAATAATCTCCATATTATTTCAGTAAACATGTAAGGAAGACACTGAGTAGTGCACAGTCAGGGTAGATGGGAGGTCACTGTGTCTCTCTCAGCACAGGACCAAACCCAGGCATTTATAGGCTCTCCAGCAATGTCTCTCATCACACTCATCTTAGGAGGCAATGGGTTTTACAAACATCAGTTAGGTTCTTTGTAGTATGGGCTATGCCACTCCCTAGGCTGGGTTAAATGAGTTACAAATAAACAGAATCTTACAGATGATGCAGCCCAAGGTTATTTCCTTACTTACACAGAAAGGGAAATCCAAACTGAGGAGGTTAGGTGAGAAGTGGGGCTTCCACATTGGCCTTCTTCCTAGGTGTCTGCTGTCCTCTTTGAGGCTTTTTCTTGTCCTTGTCCTGCTGCCTTTGGTCTTTTCAGCTCTGCTTTCCCAGGACGTTACAGCTGTCCCGTGTGCCTGCTTTTGATCATGTTGTCCAAGCTTTCTTTCTCATTCTATTCCCAGATCTCAAAGTAGACTATAGTGTGCTCAGGAGGCACCACATTTGATGGTCTAGAGATTACAGGGCTGTTCAATGGAGAGAGATCCTGCAGACAACTGAGAGAGTTCTTTTTCTCTTCTTTTCTTTTCTTCTCTCTCTCTCTTTTTTTTGGTGAAAGTATCTTTTATTCACCAGAATAATCATCATGTCAGAGGCTTATTGCCTCTGTCTGCTAACCTAGGCTTACCTGCTAACCTGGAACCTTCTGGCCTCCATACGTCTAGGCCTAGAGTGTTTTTAGCTTCTGAGACTTGCTGCTGAATAAGCTCACCCTTTTCAGATCTTTTTGAACTCTGGCTTCCTGGTCAACTCAGCTATTCTGACTCAAACTCCTCTCCAAGCTGACTGGTTCAAACTGGCTTCTTTCAGCTTCTGACTAAATTGGTTAGATTGACCTCAAACTAACTCTGGCAATCTGTCCTAATCTTTTGGCTCTTTCTCATTCTCTGTCTTGTTTAGTCTTCACTGACATCTATCTTGTTCTCTCTCTGCAACCTGTCTCTGTAAAACTCTCAGAGTAAAAACTGCTTCCTCAGGCCAGGCAGTGGTGGCACACGTCTTTAATCCCAGGACTGGGGAGGCAGAGGCAGGTGGATTTCTGACTTTGAGGCCAGCCTGGTCTACAGAGTGAGTTCCAGGACAGCCAGGACTACACAGAGAAAGCCCGTCTTGAAACTACCCCCCCCCAAAAAAAACCCTGCTTCCTCCTCCTTTTCCCCCTCTTCAGTAGCTTCCCTTTTCACTCTTTTTGTGAGAGTTGGGAATATTTTATTCTGTCAAATATTTCTCTGATTTGTCACTTTGCCACTCAATTAGATATCACTTTCAAACATGGGTGTTTCCTTTTACAAATTAACTGTACCTTCATTGTTTGGATGAAAGGTGTGTACTAAGGTCATCTCTATATTCCATCCAAAGGGATTAAATGTATGTGTTAAGGCTGAGCCATAGCACAACTAGGAACAGCTTATATCCCCCAGTAGGTAACAGTCTTGGGGTTTACAGTGTGATCAAATATTCTACAACACTTTTTGAAGGTTGTGATTCTTTTTCTTTCACAAATATCCATGTAGTCCTTCATTGATTAATCATCTATTCTATACCTACCATTGTGCTAGGTATTGCTCTAGATACTAGGAAGTATTTATTTTAGTAGAGAAAAGAGATATAGAACAAACTAACATACAAAGGAAAGTTGATTTGTCAAATGAGTGCAAGAGAAGATGGAAATTTATAATCTAGATGGAGCAAAGGGAGCAGGCCTCTCTGGAAAACTTGTGTTACAAGGAGAATTGAGAATTAAGTAGGGAATACACACAAAATCCTTAAGGTGGGAAAAACATTGCAGATTCAAACGATACAAAGGATGGTACAGTTAGGAGGCTCAGCTCTTGAGTGGCTGAAGCAGGAAGATGACACATTCAAGGCTAGAAATGGGCACTTAGCAAGACCCTGTCAAGAAGAGAAGAAAGAAAGAAAAAGAAAATTAAAAAAACCCAGCCAGCTAGCATAGGATAGCCTAGAGACACAGGAAGAGTGTAGCTTCTCAGGCTCTGGTGGGTTTTTCTATTCTAATGTGTGTTCAAAGGGAAGCCAATATATGAGGGAAATGGTTGTTTTAGCTCTGATGCCGTATGGAGAATGAATGGGACAGGTAGAGAAGAAGAGACTAGTTAGAGGAGATTTCTATGGAAATCCAGGCAAGATAAGAACTTATCCAGACAGTGAAATGTCAGTGAAGATAGACAGGCGACTGACACTATATTTTCAAGGTCAAATTAAAACCCCAAAGATCTCATAGTAGTACACTATGACCTCTGAAACCGAAACTCTTTAAAATTACATGCAATGTACAGCTATAACTATAACTTCTGCCAACTTTTTAATAAGATGCTGAATATTTTCCTTTTTTAAAATTGCTTTTTGAGACAGGGTCTCTCTACGGAATCCTGGCTGTCCTGGAGCTTGTTGGGGTGTGGAATCACTGCATAAACAACTCAGACATTGATCTCAGTCAAGCAGGGATGGTTTATTAAATGCCACACTCCAAGACTTATTGATCAGGGCCACAGACCAGATTCAGTAGCTGGCTGAGACTTTAAGTTAAGATTCTTATAGGTTCTTATAGGATCCTACAGGGCTTTTAAACCTAAAATCTACAAACATATGTGCCGAGCCATTCAATTTTCTTAGAAACATGTCTTTGTCGTGTGCTTATCCTGCTCCCATTGGTTGGGGTATTCAACTGTGGCAGGGGACTTGCCTTGCCTGACATTCATGTCTTAACTTGCCAACCACAATGTCAGTTACCCATGTACATGTCTCTTTCTACCAAGCAGGATGTACGTTCCCAGGGAGGTGTTGGAAACTTAAACTTTACTTGACCTTTACTCAAAATGGATGTCTTATTCCAAATGGCTTCTTATATTGGTGCAAGGTCTATCCCAGGGGCAGCTTATAAAATCAAAAACCATAAAAGCCCATACACAAGTGCAGGAAGTGTTGCTGTTTGGCTGGTTTGGGTCCCAGCTTATTTTGGGTAACTATACAAAGCAGCTCTAATTGGCTTCTATTGTGGTTGGTTTCCAAGAACACCAAAGCACAGAACATTCTAGTAGCAGTGGTAACAACATATGATAAAGTGTCCTTATGACATTAGTAACAGCACAAAATGGCAGGCTAGTCAGGTAACAGTTACTTAGGCCTTGTCATTTCACCTAGGCCTCAACAGAGCCTACTACATATACCAGGATGGCATCAAATTCGTAGAGATCCTCCTGCCACTGCCTCCTGTGTGCCAGGCTGTAGACCACCTCTTGGCTTTGAATAAGAAAAATAGTACATTGTGTGTTTTCTCTTGATGGTCTCAGCACATTAGCTGGCACAATTGTGCCCTTGTGGTTGGCACATTGGCTTACCAGTCACAGTTGTATCCTTTACAATACTGAAGTGAGTATTCTATTAGTTGTTAATCTTTTTAATCTGGTTATGTCTGCTTATGTAAGACAACAAGCTGGTACAATTTCACTAGATAGGAGTGTCCTTAATGAGAGGGCCCCACCAGGACAGTGCTGGGATGTTCTGTGAGTTTAAATCAACACAATGCACATAGCACTGGCACCAGGAGGCTGTGCCCATGAGAGGTGCTAGGTGTTGCACAAACCTGCCTCTGGAAGAGAGTGTCTCCTTACTTTAAAAAAACCTTCCTTTCTGGTGAAGGAGCTCACTGAAAGTATTGCAAACAATGTTAGAGTAGAATGAATATATGGACAAACTTAGACTCCAAAGAATTGAAAATGAAAGAAAAAGGCCTCTAAAAATTCCAATGTTGTGGTTCAAACTCTCTTCCTCCCTGCACATTGTCCTTCCTGCTGGTCTCTGTGTTAATTTCCATCTACTGCAAGAAGAAGCTCCTCCGGTGATCTGTGGGCATAGCAATATGCCACCAGTAGTCATTTGATTGCTATAGCAATAAATAAATTCTGCTTTAGCAGACTAATAGTAGTAGGTTTTCCCCTAGGCCTATGATGTATCTAGTGTCTGGTTCTTGAGCATTTTATCAGTGTCAGGTATGGGTTCTACCTCATGGAGTGGGTTGTAAATCCAATCAAAATGTGGTTGGCCACTCACATTGCATCATCAGACCTTCAAGGCTCAAAGATCCATGCCAAAGACGAGGTGGCCAGATTGTAAGAGGTTGTAGATCACTCCATGGAGATGGTATCTTCTAGACACACCAGGACTGATACACATATGAATTCACACACAGAGCCTGTGGCAGCATGCACAAGACCTGCACAGGTTAAAACAAGACAAAAATCTCAGTACCAAGAAGGAGAAATGACTATAAGGTTCCACCTCAACCAAGGAGCAATTTGTAATTGATACATGCTAGGAGAGGAGGAAAAAAAAATCAGTGTTTCCCAGTGGAATATCACTGTGTATGAATAACAATCACATTCCAGGGCAGGCCCTGTGCCTGGGAGAAGTTGGCCAACACAAAGTGAACCCCGTGGTTTTTGAACGCAATGTTTTGTGTTTGTTTTGATGTTGGTTTGGTTCAGTATTTTTGTTTGTTTTTATTTTTATTTTTGGGAACAAATAGCAAAAAACAAACATGAAGGCAAAATGTGTTTGGTGAGTAGAGATGTAGGGAGGACCTGGTAGGAGTTAGGAGAGGGGAAACATGATCAAAATATAGTATATGGAAAAACTTAAGTAGAAAAGGAGTTGGAAAATAAAAGAATTCCACCTTGTTAACTGTGACTAGAGAAGACTTATAGATAAAAGCTTGTGTTATGGCTGTGCTTTTAGAATGTGCAAGAACAAAAGAACAAAATCAAACTTCCTTTTTCCTCTTCTAATCACTTCTCCATCATAGCTACAACCTAGGAAAACAGGTCAAAATGAAGACCTGAGGGACACCCTGCTCTGTCCTGTGGAAGTTTTCAAGTTGAGCATTTTTGGATGTGCATCATCCAAATGCACATCCTGAATGTTGGGAAGACAGCAGACAGGGGTTAGAGCAATTCTAAGACTAAGAAAAAGCCTTATACCTTTGCCTTGTTGTTTGAGACACAGTTAAGGATCTCAATGTATGACACCATCACAAATACCCAAATAATAAGCAGAGCTTATGGGAATTTGTGATATCTCCATAATAGAGGCAGGGACTGAGCTTCCTTTCGGAGGGCTCCACGGATAAAAGAACACAAGTGAGCTGGGAGGAGGTGACTGCAAAGCCCAGCCAAGTATAGAAGGAAGTCAGTACTCAGAGCTGGCGTCCATGCCTTGTCTTTATTCTGAGTGACTCTAAGTCTGATGAAGTCAGTCCAATTCTTCATTAGAAAGCTTTCCCAGGATAATAATCTTACCGATAATCAACAGATCCGTTGTCATTACTAGGATATAATGGAACGCTTAGTTAAAGCAACACCAAAATATAATACATTGCTAGTGAATCATTGAGGGATCTTGACTATCAATTCAAGGATGAAAGAAAGAGAAAGAAGGAGAGAAAGAAAGCAAACAAGCAAGCATGCTCTTTCTTATTCAACATGGTACAATGGAAGAAGAGAGTTTGGTCTTTTTAATTAGAAAAACCGAGATTTTATTTTATCAACTGTATGAACTCTACCACAGTCTTCTGCTGGAATGTAAATTCCACGAGTTTCCACTCTCGGATTAACCAGCACTCCGTGGGCACTCAGCCTAGATTGTTTAATATTACAGAGAGAACTTGAGTACCTCAGGAGGGCATCATGAAGACAATGATGGCTCCTGAACAAAGAAGACAGTCTGGTTCCTGAGTCCTGGGTTAGCTAATTGTCTGTTACCTTTAGCTACAGCCTGTTCTTGTCTCTTTTTCTCTTTCAAGTTTTTTTTTTTTTTTGGTTGTTTGTTACTAGTTTCCTGATGAACCTTTTATATTTCTGCCCTAGCAGTACCACCTTTACAGAGACACTAGCTTCACTGAAGAATGCAGACAATTCTTCACTAAAAGCTATTAGCAGAGGGGAAAACAAAACAAAACAAAACAAAAACCCAAACCTAAAACCAAGCCAAAATAAACAAAACAAAAAAAATTCTGTTACAGAAATTCTGTTACATGTGCTGCTGTTAGTCAAACTTTGTTTTCTTTTGCTTTTTTTTTTTTTAAATATAAAAATACAGTGTGTTGTTCTCTAGGGACTTCTGTGCATCTAAACAAATGTTCTGGACAAAGGATAAAAGGATGCCCTTTTATCTCCACGTCTGCCTGTCACTCTCAGTTTCTTGTTACAGCTGTGCTCAGCTGCTCCCAGTTTTTAAATAAACCGCATGCTTCCTGAGCTGCTAGCATTCCCACGTCTGTTTCCTCTGCCTGGAATCCTATAACCTTACCCTGCCCTTATGTATCATCTTTTTATTTTTTCTCCTGGGTACCGTGGATAAAACCAGAGGTCTCAAGCACTACCACTGAGCTGTGCTCCTGCCTCCAAGTCTCATTTAAAAAGGGTTCAGTTTTAAAGATGCCTTTTCCAGACTTTCAGAATCTCTCTGCTCTCTCGTCTTCGATCTGCATCTTTATTAGAATTTCCACATAAATAACAATCAAAACCAAAATTCTTTTCCACATCACCATTTCTGCATTTTTTTGCACTTTAAGAAATCTCGTAGGTACAACGATATTATTTTTTTCAAACCAAAGCCAGAAATTGCATTGCTGCACAGCCTTGCCATTGCACTGTGAAAATGTATTCCTAACTAACATACTTATTTAGATTATTTCTCTTTAATTCAAAATTATTTATTCTGCATCATATTTTCATGTAACTGGGTGAATTGATCTCTGGAACAACAAAAAAAGTAATTTTAGAGTAGCTAGGAGGATCTACCCACTATTCTACTCAATAAGCAAGTGTAAGCTAAAGGACTGGTAAGCCTTTCCCAGCCTTGCTCAGGACCCAAGGGCTTCCTGCAAAGTGAACACCTTGAAGAACTGACCTTGCTTCCATTGCTGAAGACATCTTATTCAACTTTAGTAGAATCTATAGTAATGGGTTTCACTGTGATGATCTCATACATGCATAAAATACACTTTGATTATAAGGACCCCTCTACCTTCATTGCATCCTATTTCCTGGGTCACGTTTCTTTCTGATAATGCCTCTTTTGGTTATCGTATCATGTCATATCGCATCATATCATATCATATCATATCATATCATATCATATCGGTACTTAATTTCCACAATTCTAGGTGAGTGTCAGTTATTCCATTTGGCTCTTTTTAAAAATTATTATTATTACTATTAAGCTATCTTGTATATCTGTGTTTGCCTGCATGTATGTCTGTGGACCGTATATGGGTCTGGTGACCCGATGACTACAGAGGCCAGAGAAGGATGTTAGGTCCCCTGGAACTGGAGTTACAATTTTGAGCCACCATATGGGAATTGAACCTGGGTTCTCTGGAATGACAGCCAGTGCTCTTAGTCACTGAGCTGTCTCTCCAGCCTGCCTACTTGGTTCTTCATTTGAAAGACACTAATCTATTCCAACAGTGGAGCACAAAGTCCCTGTATAATTCATGGACAGTAGACGATGGTCTCCAACAGATCTTCCTAAGAGATCAATGGTGGTTTTGATTCTAACTACTTTCCTCTGTATGTTCTGCCATTTGACTAACTCTAGGGTAAGATGGGACTACACTTTACATTTGAGATTTCAGCTATCCAGGGCACAACTCTACAGACACTGTCTTTAAAGAACTAAACATTGTTTTATGTTCTCAGGTTCATTTTCCTTAGTAGCTTCAGAGGTCAAGTTATTGTTTACTTTTCTCAAAACATTTGCATGATTGCCTTGAATTAAGTTAAAATGTGGTCATTTAATACATTCTTTTAACAAAGTACTAATGTTGGAGGAAAAAAATCTGCCCTGTGGGTTTAGTTTCATATATACCAGAGTCTTTCAAAGAGGAACACACATTTGGAGCCAAATGGAATCCTATGCCGAGTTAAAGCATTCAGTTAGCTGAGCACAGTTGCCAAGGCTTTGGGCAGTAATCCTAGAATGAGAGCACTGGCAGGTGGGCCCATTCCTAAGTCTCAACTGACTCTGCACTCCGGAGTATAGCTTGGCATTCTCCTCTCTTCTATTGGGCAAACAGATGAATTTGGTGGTGTTACTTTTTTTGATACTGTTATTCTGGATCTGCCTTTCAATTTGAACTTTCATTTATATACATTTTGATCACATTCTTTCCCTTCCTTTTATCCCTCCCAGATCCCCTTCCTCATTTACCTCAAGTTCATATTCTTTTTCTTAAAAGAAAAAACAAAAACCAGCACAGACACGGAAATATCCAAAACATAATGAAAAATAAATAAACTACCCCATCCAAAAGGAGTCTACTTTGTGTTGTCTAGATATTCCTGACCACAGGGCTTCCTTTGGGTTGTGGTTGATATATCCAGTATTCCTCCATTGAACAAAGCTGATTTTCCTTCCCTGCCATCAGGTGCCAATTGCAAATAGCTTCTTGGATAGGGGTAGGACTTTGTGCCAACTTCTCCTTCTCTGTGATAGGATTTGGTCTAGCTTGAAGTTCTGCATGCTGTCCCAGTCTTTGTGAATTTATGTGTGAGAGGCCTTGCATTGTCTGGAAAACAGTATTTCCTTGGGGTTGTCCCTACCTCTGGTTCTTAGACTCTTTCTGTCTCCTCTTCCACATAAGATCCTTGAGAGAGGAGTTTTTTTTTCTAACTTTTATTGCATTATGATGAGAAAAGTTGCATGATTTCAATTTATCTGAATTTGTTAACATTTAAAAACATATTTTAAGTAAATAGAATTAAATCACATTCTTGTTCCTCTTTTGTACCTCAACTCCCCCCAGAGACCACCCTTCAATACCTACAATATGTTTTTTGTCATATTCCTTAAAATTTATAAAATATTATAACTATAAAAATGAGTATTATAAAAGTTGTTTGATATAAAACAACAATCAATTTAACAGTCTTATGTAGATGCTTGTCTATAACAATACTGAAAATACATACATTTTTCTCAATACAAATTATAAATAACTCCAAACATATTAACTGTATGTTTCAAAATAATACATCACTACTAGTATTTTCTTAAATAAACATAAATATATAAAGCTTTTTTGTTTGTTTGTTTGTTTTATATTTAGTAGAGTTTAAAATCTTGGCTCTTACAGTGGTACAAGCCCAAAATAAGAACAATTTTTAGACACTGGATTTCATCTGGATTTCATTGTAATAAGGCTGTACTTCAATGACCCTCACAAGAGGGAGGAGTTTGATATAGCTATCTCACTTAGAGATGAGTGCTCCAAAATCTCTCACTCTTTGAATATTGCTCTGCTGTGGTCTCTGCGTTAGTGACAGTTTAGTACAAGAAGCTTTTCTGGTGAGGGATGAGTGATGCTCTGGTCCATGGGTATAGCACTGTGTCATTATGAGTCATTTTACTTGCTATATTTCTTAAACAGTGAGAGTAGTAGGTTTTCCCATGACTTATCTAGTGGTTCTTGGCCACTTTAGCATTGTCAGATGTGGAATCTATCTCATGGAGTAGGCTTGCAGTGCAAACAAAAGGGGGTTGTGTATTCAGTGAATTTGTGCCACTACTGCATATATCTCACAGGCAGTTTGATAGTGCAGCTTGCAGAGTCCTAGCTGGGTGAGACCAATGACAGCTTTCTCCACCAGGAGCTTGTGTAGCATCTTCTAACACTATGAATGCTAGTCAGGATGGGTGATGCTTCCAGTTGAGCGCCAGCTCAATCTCTCCATGTTCAATGACTTAAGGACCAGGTTGTAGAGGATAACCAATGGGCTTGGAAAATAGTCTGTCTGATGTCTGGCCAATGAGTAACCCATTTCTGGTACTGGGTGGTTTCATTTGGTAGTGTATAACATCTAGTTGGGACATTATCTCACCCACTGAATGATAATTCCAAAAGCGTTTAATTTGGAGCTCATAGTTCAGAAGGTAGTAGAGTACATAACTGCTGGTCTGCTATCTGTGGAGATCTGTGGGGTTCTGGCCCAGCTGGAGTTGTGCTCTCTGAAGGGGAGGGGGAGTGAGATCAGGTGGGCTGTTGGGTCTCTTCCAAGAGGCAGTGGCAAGCTGGTAGGGTGCAGCGGGTGGTTAGGAGCCAAGGTTGGGGCCACTGAGTGGGAAGTGGCTGTGGCAGACTCCAGCAGCTCTCAGAAATGAAAGCTTCGGGAGTGAATTCTCTTCCCCAAAGTGTTACAGCTCTTTAAGACAGTTGTTCTCAGACAGTCTTCGATGAAATAACTCGCATGCTTGATTCCTTGTGGATAGGGTCTTAGATACATTTGGGGGTGGGTTGGGGTCTAAAGGCAGATGCTTTCTTTTCTTTTCCTTTTTATTAGATATTTTCTTTATTTACATTTCAAATATCTACCTCCTTTCCTGGTTTCCCCTCCAGAAAAAACAAAAAACAAAAAAACAAAAAAACCCAAAACCCCTGTTCCCACTCCCCTCTCCCTTCTCACCAACCCACCCTCTCCTGATTCCTGGCCCTGGCATTCCCCTACACTGGGGTCATAGAGCCTTCACGGGACCAAGGGCCTCTCCTCCCTTTGATGACCGACTAGGCCATTCAAAGGTAGATGCTTTCTATTGGCTTGATCTGAGATATTAGGCATTCCTCATTTGCATATGGAGGGGCTTCAGGGTTTGCCTCTACATGACTGATTGTCACAGTCCTCTTCTTGAGTTGTTGTGATCACGTGTTCCAGGACAGGAACCTGGTCAGGAGTAGATGTAACACTTACCGATCTCAGATATAAGAGTACCAGGGTTTTTGAATCTGCTTGACCTCACTATGTTTTCTGTTTTGTGGGTAGATTACGTCTTATCAACAAACATGAGGGAGGGAGGGAATGAAGGAGGGAGGGAGGCTGCTAGGAGAAGACTGGCTTCCAGGCAGCTAGGATGAGGGTTTTAAAGCCCACACCCACAGTAACTACCTATTCCAACAAGGCCACACCTACTTTAACAAGGCCATACCTTCTAGTAGTGCCACTCTCTGGCCAAACATATACAAACCAAAGAGTCTGATATAGCTCATATTTGCCTGGAACTTGTTATGTTGCTGACTATGACCCTCTTGCCTGCAACTCTCTCAAGTGCTAAGACTTAGAACTGTGTATCATCATGCCTTGTAGTGTCTGGTTTATGTGGCTAGCATTGAATCCAGAACTTTCTATATGCTAGACAAACTCTCTGCCAGCTGAGCCACACCTCAGTCCTTGATAGGTACTTTTGAAAGAAGGCCTAGAGGCAAGAAGAATATTTAGAAGAGGAAAGGAGGCTTTACTTGCAGAGTAAAAGAAAGATGGATGAAGATGAATTTTCATATTAAAAATGCATGTTTACCCACCTGGGGATCCATTCCCATATGCAGCCACCAAACCCAGACACTATTGCTGATGCTAAGAAGTGCTTGCTAACAGGAGCCTGATATAGCTGTCTCCTGAGAGGCTCTGCCAGAGCCTGACAAATACACATGTGGATGCTTGCAGCCAACCATTGGACTGAGCATGGAGCCCTAATGGAGGAGTTAGTGGAGGAATGAAGGCAGCTGAAGGGGTTTGCAAACCCATAGGAAGAACAACAATACGAACCAACCAAAGCTACCAGGGTCTAAACTTCCAACCAAGGAGTATACATGGAGGGACCCATGGCTCCAGCTGCATATGTAGCAGAGGATGGCCTTATCTGGCATTAATGGGAGGGGAGGCCCTTGGGCCTGTGACGGTTCAAGGCCCCAGTATAGGGAAATGCCTGGGTGGTGAGGTGGGAGTAGGTAGGTGGATGAGGGAGCACCCTTATAGAAGCAGGGGATAAGAGGGATGATATGGGGGTTTGTGGAGGGGAAACTGGGAAGGGGATAACATTTGAAATGTAAATAAATAAAATAACCAATAAAAAATACATGTTTAAAGAAAAATAAAACTCAAAGTACCCCACTTCCAAGCTTACATTTTTTACATAGTAGATATGTGTGGGAGTCAGTCTTGACAAGAAATAAAATATAAATCTGGCTTAAGTTGTCTAAGGAACTTATAACCTGGAAATTCAATGTTACACTATAGACATGTAATTTCATCTAATGATGTCTGCTTGAATCAAAGTTGGGTACAATGGTGAAGTATAGATTCTAAATAGCTTGTGTGAGGCATATACTTTAATTCCAGGAAAAGTGGAGGGTGGGAGGTCAGGGCTTTGGAGAGATTTGAAGACTCACAAACATGGTTTATTTATTTAAAACCATGACTGCCGTTCAGGCACCCAGAATCATGGCACACACAGGAAGCACAAAGAAAGGTAGACACACATCTTGTTTTAGTGATCTGTTGTTATGAAGGGACACCAGGACCAAGGCAACTCTTACAAAAGACAGCATTTATTTGGGACTTGCTTATAGTTTCAAAGGTATGTAGTCAGTCCATTATCATCGTGGCTGCAGGCAGCAGGCATGATGCTAGAGGAGCTGATCACTCTACATCGGTATTTACAGGTAGTCAGAAGAGAGTCTCTGGGCCTGGCTTGGGCTTTAGAAACCTCAAAGCCCATCCCAATGACACATCTCCTCTAAAAAGGGCCCACCTCCTCCAACAAGGTCACACCTCCTGATCCTTTCAAATAGCACTACTCCCTAGTGACTAAGCATTCACATATATAAACCTACGGGGGCCATTCTTATTCAAACCACTATAGGTCTATCCACAAACATATACAGGTAGTCTGGTGAAGGTTGAAATTAGGGGTAAGGCAAGGATCAGGCCTTTGACTTCAATGTCATATGTCCTGGCTAGTTTTGTGTCATTATGATACAAGATAGAGTTATCTGAAAGGAGGGAGCCTCAGTTGAGGAAATTCCTCGATAAGATCTGGTTGTAAGGCATCTTCTTAGTTAGTTATTAGTGGAGGAGGGATCAGCCTATTGTGGGTGGTACCATTCCTGGGCTGGTAGTTTTATAGAACTCGAGTTCTATGAGAAAGTAGGCTGAGCAAGCCATGAGGAGCAACCCAATAAACAACATCTTCCATGGTCTCTGCTTTAGCTTCTGTCTCCATGTTCTAGCCTGTTTCAACTTCTTTATTGACAACGAACAGTGATATAAAAGTGTAAGGCAAATAAATTCTTCCCTTCCCAAATTGCTTTTTGGTCATGGCATTTTGTCAAAGCAATAGTAAACCTAACTAAGACATCATATTTATACAGAGCCCACACGAAAGTGGCATTCTGCCAGGAATAGTTATATAACAAATTACATCACCATTTACTTTTGAGGTTCCCTGGACATCTGGTGTAAACCATTTTGTGCTGATTCATAGCTTCTTGGATGGCCAATGCCTTGGTGACTTTTCTATTGTTGTAATATAATACCAGAACCAAGGCAACTTTTGAGAAGAAAGAGTTTATTTGGGTTCATGGTTCCAGAAAGATAAAAGTCCATTACCATCACAGCAGGGTGATTAGAGTCGCAAGCTGAGCCCTCACATTTTCAAACACAAGCTAAACCAGGAGATTGAACTGGGACTGATTTGTTTGAGGCTTGAAAGGCCGAATTTTTCAACCCTCCTCAAACAGCACCACCAACTGTGGACCAAAAATTCAAACACCTGGGACTATGAGAGATATCTAATTCAAACCACCATATCCATTGTCGGCCATGTTTTAGCTGATTCCTACTGGATATTGTCAGCACTCTGTTGTCTAAACATAAACTGATCATTACAACCTTATGTTCCCTGCACTTTTATGTAAGACTGAAAGGACTCCTGAATCTGAAGATCAGGAGGAACTGAACGTTCACACTTGGACCATCTTCCCTTTATTAAGAAAATCAATAAGCCATGTGGTAGTGGCTCACCCTTTTAATTCCAGTACTCAGGAGACAGAGCAAGGCAGATCCTTTTTGAGTTTGAAGTCAGCCTTGTCTACAGAGGGATTTCCAGGACAGCCAGGAGTACACAAAGAAACCCTGTGTTGAAAAACCAATAAACAAACAAACAAACAAATAATTGGTTGGTATAGTGTTATATGTCTTTGAAAATTCAGTGGTGGTCCTTTTGAGGAGTTTTCATGGAGTTGTGTGTAATATTATCAGGGAGGATGTTGATGTTCTAGAATGGCAGGTGTCTAATGTCAGTTTAGTGTTAGAGGAGGAAGGACATTTATCTATCGAGGGAAAGCAAGAAGGTCACAGTCTGGATGCCTTCAGCTGTAGATAGCTCCAGATGTTCATGGAATGAATCCAAAGGCATGAGAGAGCTGGCTAGGAAGCCATTTAACTTGCTACGATGGAAAAACGATTGAGAGCTGATAATTAGAAGAGGGCTTTCAAAGCAGGTTTTGAATAAGAAGCTGGTTGGCTTGACTCAGTTATTTTCTTTTGTAAGATTTCAAACTCTATTATTAACAGAAAGTATGTTTCTCACATTTTAGTCATAATTGCTCCTGTGCTTTTGAGTCTGTATAGCTATAGCATAACCCATTTCCTTGTCTTCTATGTCTACTAATACCAGTTAGTTCAAGTGTCACTGTGGGTGTGGGCTTTAAGACCCTCATCCTAGCTGCCTGGAAGCAGTATTCTGCTAGCAGCTTTCAGATGAAGATGTAGAACTCACAGCTCCTCCTGCACCATGCCTACCTGGATGCCACCATGCTCCTGCCTTGATGATAACGAACTGAATCTCTGAACCTGTAAGCCAGCCCCAATTAAATGTTGTCCTTTATAAGAGTTTCCTTGATCATGGTATCTGTTCATAGCAGTAAAACCCTAAGACAGGCTGGAACTCACTATGTAGACCAAGCTGACTTCAAACTCTTGGAGTCAGCCTTCCTGTCTCTCTTGGATCCCGGATATAAAGGCGTACACCACCTCTTTTAGTGTTTCCATTGCTGTGAAGAGACATTATGACCAAGGCAACTCATATCAAGGAAAACACTTAATTGGGGCTGGCTTTCAGTCAAGAGGTTTAGTCCATTATCATCATGGTTGGAAGCATGGTAATAGTGCAGGCAGACATAATGCTGGAGGAGCTGAGAGTTCTACATCTTTATCTGAAGGCAGTCAGGAGACTGGCTTCCACAGGCAGCTAGGAGGAGGGTCTGAAATTTCACACTGGGTGGATCTTGAGCACTAAGAGACTTCAAAGCCCATTCTCCCAATGACATACTTCCTCCAACAAGGCCACACCTCCTCCAACAGGGCCACACCTCCTAGTAGTGCGATTCCCATGGGCCAAGCATTCAAACACAAGAGTTTATGGAACTGTATCTATTCAAACCACCACACCACCACACCTGGCTTTATTTTGTATGTATATGGGTATTTTGCTTGCATTCAGTGCCCACACAGGGTTAGAAGAGGGCTTTGGATCACTGGGACTGGAGATGCTGATGGTTGTGAGCCGCCGAGTGGATGCTGGGAATTGTATCCTGGTGCTCGGGAAGAGGAGACATTGCCCTTAAACACTGAGCCACCTTTTAGCCCCTTGCCTTTCTATAATACATTTTTCCATTTGAAAGTGGGTAGAATTTGTGACTATGTTACATTACAAAGTAGTAAATGAAATTAATATTTTAAATTAATAGGCTTTCAGATGAGAGGTCGTGCAAGTAGATCTTTGCTAATGAAATCCATCAGTTATAACTGGATCTAGAATCAGAAACAGAGAGGTCAGAGGGACTTGCCAAAACAGGAGCATGATTCAGTGAACTGTTTCTGGCTCTAAAGATGGAGCAACCCTCGTGGGGAAGCACGCACGTCCTCGAGGATGCACAGCATAGGCCCTGGCCGGTATTCAGAAGATAATGGGGAGCCTCAGTCATGCAAGCAGCAGAGTTTAGGCAAAAGCCGCACAGCCTGGAAGGGACTTCTCAGCTCCTCAGGAGACCACAACTCAGCCTATCCCTATAATCCCAACTACTGGTAGGTTTCTGACCTGCAAAGACCCTACAGGGACTTTGAATTTATTATTTGAACTTTTTATTTATTATTTTTATTTTATTTTTTTGAAACCAGAACTTTTACTTCATGACTGATTGTAGTCCTCAAGATGAACCGGATGCTGCAACAGCTGCCCTCTTGGGTTTAGCTGCTGTTCCTTCGCGGAATCCATGTCTGAATCTGCGATAGACAATTTTTAGGTGCGTCATCTGACCAGTTCCGGTAGTGTTTTGCCTCTTAGCCTTGGCATTCCAGTTATACTTTCTCTCGTGCTTGTCAGGATAGGCAAACTTGCCACAAGTCGACTTCTGAAGGCGGCAGGCCTTAGAGCCACACAGCGTGTGTGTCTTACTGAGATGCTTTCCTGGAACTCACTCTGTAGACCAGGCTGGCCCTGAACTCAGAAATCCGTGCCTTTGCCTCCCAAGTGCTGGGATCAAAGGCATGCACCACCACTGCCCAGCTGTGATGCTTTCCAAAGGATGATGTTCCTTTCATCATCCTGCGTCTACCAGCAAGGCCAAAGAGATGGGAAGAGAGAATTTTTATTTTTTAATTTAATTAATTAAATTTATTTTCCAAACTTGGTTTCCTGATTTCTTGTTTTCTTTGGTGTTTAGTTTGGACACAACCCTTTGATCTCCAAGACATCCTTTAAGAGTAAGCACACATTTAAGTTTGCGGTTATTTGTTACATAGCAAACAAACAAACAAAATAAGAGCAAACCAAAACCAAAACCAAAACCAACCAAATACACTCGAATCTGTGTTGTTTAGAAAGCAGAGCCTGAGGCTAGAACTTGTATCCTCCTTTGTTGTTAGTAGCTTGCATAAGGGGAAGGTGGAGTTAGACAAGGAAGAGAAAGCAGTGTGAGGGTGTTTATTAGGGGGCAACTTATTTTTTGATCTTGGAGAGCTCCTCTCTCTGTCTTTCTGTCTCTGTCTCTCTTTCTGTGTGAGTGTGTGAGTGTGTGTGTGTGTGTGTATGTGTGTGTGCATGTATATCTAACAATACTCCCAGGTTACAAAGGGGGACGCTGTTGGTTCATGCTTCTCTCTGAACTTAGCTTCTCCCCACTGGGTGTTAATTGCTGAATACTTCTTAAATAACACACACGAGTGTGTCTTTGGGGTCTTGCACATTAGCATCAATAGGGAAGACATAAGGCAGAAGGTGGGTGTGGAACATCCAGTGAGGAATGTATGAGTGAAGCTGACTGCCATTGGCTGGACTGGGGCAGAATGCTGAAGGTGGCAGAAAAGGGAAGTCTAAGAGGCGGGAGCAGCACCTCAGAGGGGGCTTCTTGGTATTCCCTTTTATGTGGAAAAAGCTGAAGAAGTGATCAAAATTTTATTATTTTTTGTTTTGACCTTATGCTTTCTTTGACAGAGCTCACTAACTGCACTAGTGAAATCTATCACAACATTTGCTGTAAACAGGACATCTAATCTTGCTCTCTGGAGAGCATCCCTCAGCGAAATGTTAACTATCGCCTCTCTTCATGGAGAGTATGACTGTTTTCTCCCAGGTTTTTTATTTTTCTAGACCTTGTCTCCTGTTTTCTTATTTCCTTTGGTGTTTGGTTTGGAGGCAGTCGGAAGTGTTAGATGCAACCCTTTGATCTCCAAGACATCCTCTAAGAGTAAACACACATTTATAATATCAGCTCTTCTGAAGTTCAAATTACACTGGCCTCAGCCTACACTTGCTTCCTGGCATCTCAATTTCCCCTTTCAACCTCTGCCCAGGGAGTAGGTAAGCTTGTTTCTTCTAGATAGCAACATTGTTATTATTGGTAGGAGTATCACAGAGAAACATTTCCCCAGAAGTCTCTCAGTGGATTTCTTCTTATATTCTCTCTGTTAGAACAACAAACCTTTTTAACCCTGAGCTGCAGCTGGAAAAGGTACTCTCTGGCCATTCCATAGGTACCTTACAGTAACAGGGAAGGAGGGGAAGGGATGGCTATCAGAAAGGCAACCCAGAAATGAGTTTTCCTCTTTTCTTTGCTTCTAATCCTCCTATCACCCTGGGACATTGCTTCACTAAAATTGGAGATGATGAATTTTTTTGAGACCACACATACACACCAATTACAGAACAGGCAATTAAAAAACAAACAAACCTGTGTCTCTGTGTGTATGCACAAATGTGTGCAGGTTCCATCAGAGGCCAGAAGAGGGTGTTAGATCCTCCCTGGAACTGGAGTTACAAGCAGCAGTGAGTGACCTGATATGAGTTCTAGGAATCTAACTCTGGTCCCCAGAAAAAGCAGGAAGTGTTCTTAGCCAGTGGGTTGTCACACTACCTGACGGCTTTCTATTCAGAGTTCATCTCACCTCTTATGTGTTATTATATTTACTTTGAGAGAGTGACCTTACTATTAAGTTCAGAGAGAAACCCTCTCCCCTAAACATTGACTAAGGAGGGGGGGCAGTCCACAACCTTTACCTTGACAACTTTAAGAGGTCTTAGGTTAAGTAGTTGTTGTTCTTTAGCTTAAGCTACGTTTTATATTTAGTACTTGTTTGACCTCTAAATCAGTTGGCCTTCAAAAATGTCAGAAATCAATTGTGATCCTCTGGGGTACACCCACATGCCCTGAGCTGCATGCTGTCCCCACAGAGTTCCATTGTCTGGCCACCTCTCTGCCTGCCTTTCCTCAACCTGCAACATCAGGAACATACAGTTAGATCCCTTCTCTCTACCCACTACTCTGCCCACCAAGTCCTTTAGGGTACCCCCAGCTGCCCTAAGCAGCTTGCTATCCCCCTGGAGCTCCATTGTCTGGCCACCTCTACACCAGCATTCACCATCCCTGCAGCACCAGGAACATACAGGTTAGCTCCCCTCCCTATACCCCCAATCTCCTGCCTTGTCCACAGGGGCACACTCATCTGCCCCTTGAGTTCCATTGTCCATCCCAAGGCTGCCCACCAGAGAGGTCTGCTGCACCAGGAACATCCATGTTAGGAGGCCTGCCTTCCCAAATACCCAATGATACACCAGGAACATCCAGGGACTATCAGATGGCCAAAGGCCAGCTTAAGAAAACAATCAACAAAAGCCAGGGCAATCTGGCATCTTCAGAGCACAGCTATCCTACAACAATAATCTCTTGATATCCTAACACAACCAAAGCACAAGAAAACAGCCTTAGATTCAGTCTTATAAAGATGATAGATGCCTTTAAAGAGGACATGAGTAAAATCTCTTAAAGAAATACAGGAAAATAAAATCAAAGAGGTGAAAAAATGAATAATAACTGCCCAAGACCTGAAAATGAAAATAGAAGCAATAAAGAAAACACAAATTGAGGGAATTCTGGAGATTGAAAATGTAGAGAGAACAGGAACAACAAACATAATAAGCATCACCAACAGAATACAAGAGATGGAAGAGAAGCTCGGGTATAGAAAATATCATAGAGGAAATTGATACATCAGATAAATCTAAAACATTTCTGACCCAAAACATTCAGAAAATCTGAGATACTAAGAGACCTACCCTAAAAGGAATAAGAATAGAAGAAAAAGACTTCCAGCCCCAAGGACCAGAAAATATTTTCAACAAAATTATTCTAATATCTAATAAAATAAACTTTTAACCAAAATTAATTAAAAATGGGGCAGGACACTTCATAGTCATAAAAAGAAAAATCCAAGAAGTTGACATCTTTTTAGATTTAACTGATGTATCAATTTCTTCTATGACATCTCAATTCTGAACATCTATATCTCAAATTCAAGGGCTTTTAGAGTCTGTTGAGAACTTGAGTACAATTCTGATAGGCCTGACTTTGTATATTACTTGGCCTTTCCCCCTTTCAGCTTTTAATATTCTTTCTGTCTGTAGATTTAGTATTCTGATTATTATGTAGCCAGAAAATTTTCTTTCCTGCTACATTCTAATTTCTATGCTGTAAGCTTCTTGTATGTTTATAGGCTTTTTTTCCTTTATGTTGGGGAAATTTTCTTCTGTGATTTTGGTCATGGTGTCTGTTCACAGCAGTAAAACCCTAACTAAAACACATGTCAATAGTCAACATCAAATTAAATGGAAAGAAACTTAAAATAATTTCACTAAAATCAGGCAAAAGACAAGGCTGTCCACTCTCTCCTTGTCTATTCAATATAGTACTTGAAGTTCTTGATAGAGCAATAAGACAACTAAAGGAGATCAAGGGGATACACACTAGAAATGAAGAAGTCAAAGTATCACTATTGGCAGATGATATGATGGTGTACATAAATGACCTCAAAAATTCTCCCAGAGAACTCCTATAGCTGATAAACATCTTCAATGAAATGGCTGAATAAAAAAAATAACTCAAAAAATCAGTAGCCCTCCTGTATACAAATAATAATAAACCTGTTGAGAAAGAAGTTAGGGAAACAACACCCTTTACAATAGCCATGAATAGTATAAAATATCTTGGTGTACCTCTAACCAAGTAAGTGAAAGATCTGTATGACAAGAACTTCAAGCCTCTGGTGAAAGAATTTGAGGAAAGTATCAGAAGTTGGAAAGATCTCCCATGCTCATGGATTGGTTGAATTAACCTAGTGAAAATGACCACGCTACCAAAAGCAATCTACAGATTCAGTGCAATTTCCATTAAATTTTCAACACAGTTCTTTACAAAACCTTGAAAGAGCAATTCTGAACTTCATATGGAAAAGCATAAAATCCAGAATAGCTAAAACAATCCTGTATAATAAAAGAACTCCTGGAAGTATCAGCATGTCTGATTTCAAGTTATACTACAGAGCAATAGGAATAAAAACTGAATGGTATTGTCATAAAAACAGACAATGGAGTCAGTGGAATTGAGTCGAAGACCAGAAATGAACCCATACACCTATGGACACTTGATATTTGACAAAGAAACCAAAACTATAACACAGAAAAATAAAAGCATCTTCCACAAATGGTGCTGGTCTAACTGGATGTCTGCATGTAAAAGAATGCAAATATACCCATATTTACCCTGCATAAAATTCAAGTCCAAGTGGCTTTTAGACCTCAACATAAAACCAGATACACTAAACCTAGTAGAGAAAGTATGGAATACCCTTGAATACATTGGCACAGGAGACTAGTGGCTCAGGCTCTAAGATAAAAAATTAATGAGACATCATGAAAATGAAAAGCTTCTTTAAGGACATTTTCTTTTCTTTTTTAAAGATTTATTTAATTATTTTATGTATATGAGTACACACTGTAGCTGTACAGATAGTTGTGAGCCTTCATCTGGTTGTTGAGAATTGACCTATCAGGACCTCTGCTCATTCCGGTCAGCTCTTCTTGCTCACTCCCTGCTCGCTACAGCCCAAAATTTTATTTATTATTATAAATAAGTACACTGTAGCTGTCTTCAGATGCACCAGAAGAGGGCGTCAGATCTCATTACGGGTGGTTGTGAGCCACCATGTGGTTACTGGAATTTGAACTCAGAAACTTCAGAAGAGCAAACATACCCACTGAGCCATCTCACCAGCCCAAGGACATTTTCAGTAGGACAAAATGATAGCCTACAGATTGGGAAAAGATCTTCACCAACTCTACATCCAACAGAGGACTAATATCCAAAATACATAAAGAACTCAAGAAATTAGACATCAACAAACTAAATAACCCAATTAAAACATAGGGTTCAGAGCCAAACAGAGAATTCTCAACAGAGGAATCTCTAATGTCTGAGAAGTACTTAAAGTCATGTTGAATGTCCTTAGTCATTAAGGAAAGTCATTAAGGAAATGCAAATCAAAACAGCTCTGAGATTCCATCTTATACCCTTCAGAATGTCTAAGATCAAAAACTTAAGAGACAGCACATACTGGTGAGGATGTGGAGCAAGAAGAATACTTCTCCATTGCTGGTGGGAGTGCAAACTTGTACAAATTGATTTGGAAATCAATTTGGTAGCATCTTAGAAAACTGGGAATATTTCTACCCCAGGACCCAGCTATATCACTCCTGGACATATACCCAAAATATGCCCTACTATACCTCAAGGTCACTTTTTCAACTATGTTCATAGCAGCATTATTCATAATAGCCAGAAACTGTAAGCAATCCAGATATTCCTCAACTGAAGAATGAATAAGGAAAATGTGGTACATCTATACAATGGGATACTATTCAGCTATTGAAATCAAAGATATCATGAAATTTGCAGTCAACTGGAAGGAACTTGAGAATATCATTCTGAGTGAGGTTATCCAGAGCCAGAAAAACACATGTGGTATGTATTCACTTATAAGTGGACATTAGCTATAAAGTGCAAGATAACCATGCTACAACCTATAGATCCAAAGAAACTGGGTAATAAAGAGGTTCCAAGGGAGGATGCATGAATCTCACTGAGAAGTGGAAATAAAATAGTCATCAAAGGTGGAGAGATGTGGGAGAGGGGTTGGGGAGGAGAACAGGGTTGGTGATCAGGTGTGTGGAGAAGGGAAGCAGGACAGGGCTGGGAGTGAGAAAGGAAATCAGTCGGGGGCATCTCTGGGACTAGCTGGATACCTCGGACAAGGGAGTCTATGTGGAATCTATGGGCCTGACCCTAGGTGAAATTTCTACCACGGGAGGATATAAAGAGTGAAGTGGCTGTCTTCCGTAGCCAGGCAGGACAGTAGAGGTAGGAGGACATCAACCACCTACAAAATCTTCAACTCAAAATTTGTCTTGCCTACAAGATATTCAGGGATAAAGATGGACCAGAGACTGAGGGAATGGCCAACCAATGACTGCCTCAACTTGAGACCCTTTACATGCGAGAGGCAACCTCTGACACTACTAACGACACCGTGCTGTGTTTGCAGATAGGAACCTAGCATAACTGTGTACTGAGAGGCTTCATCCAGCAGCAGATGGAAGCAGATGCAGAGACCCACAGCCAAACACCAGGTGGAGCTTGGGGAAGCTTGTGGAAGAGTGGGGGTTAGAATTGAGCAAGTTGGAGGAGTCAAGGACACTACAAGAAAACCTATAACATCAACTAACCTGAGCCCAGGGGGCCTCATAGAGACTGAACCACCAATCAAAGAGCATGCAGGGACTGGACCTAGGCCCCCTACACTTTTGTAGCAGATGTGCAGCTTTGTTTTCATGTGGGTCCCCTAACAACTGGATTGAGGTGGATTGTCTCTGACTCTGTTGCCTGCCATTGGATCCCCTTCCTTTAGCTGGACTGTCTGTTTGGGCCTCAGAGGAAGAGGATAGCTTAGTTCTGCTGGGACTAGATGCCCCAGGGTGGGGTGGTACCCAAGGTGGAGGTGGGGGGGCTTCCCCTTCTCTGAGGAGAAGGGGAGGGAATTATAGGGGAAGGGATTTGTAAGGGTGGAACTGGGAGGAAAGGAGAGAGGGTGGTTGCAGTTGGAATGTAAAGTAAATAAACTTATTGAAAAAAAAAAGAAATCAATTGCAAATTCATTTGGTAAATTGTATATAATATAGTCCAGATTAAGTTTCCACTGTAAATAAATTTGCTCCTTAAACCATCAACTCTTTTAAATTTTAGTTCTTTTGGATAGAAATCCTTATATAAGAAAGTTTTCCATATGCTCCATTGCATGCATTGCAGGAGATCACTGGACAACCAGTTATCTCCTCTCACCATGCGCATCCTAGGGACTGAAGTAAGGTCACCCGGCTTGGTATTAAGCTCTTTTTTTTAAATTTAATTTTTTAAAAAAAATTTTTACACTCCATATTTTATTCCCCTTCCCCCAATCTACCCTCCACTGTTCCACATCCTACACCTTTATTTTTTAATGGCATCACAGCGTGTAAGCATTTCATGGTGTGGGGTTGGGAGGTCATCTAGGGTTCAGGCTTGCTCTTCCATTTAATTCATTCCCATGAGAACAGTATTAAGTCTTTCTAAAGTCAGTTCTTTCAATAATTTAACTACAAGCCTTTGTTCTTAAAGGTTTTATTACCATTCAATATCAGCACACAAAGTTCTAACATC
>NW_022196896.1:3317652-3340180 GCF_008632895.1 Mastomys coucha
TGTGGGCAAGGTTGCTATTAAATCACGCTGCTGTCCACTGAGCCAACTACTGCCATCATCAGGAATTTGGTTGGGCCTGCTTGCCGTAGATTGTAACAGCTGGGTTTGTTGACTTCTTTCTTTAAAATAGGAGTGGGGAGGGGGGTTGTGCTACTCTCAGTGAGGTAGCCAAACATTCCTCCCAACATTACTTGTGGTCTTGAGGTCTCCAGGAACGGCTAGAGGATATAGGAGGGGAAGGATTGGGGTGGGGCCTCCATCTACACAGTCATGTTGGAGTTGTCATCTATGTTGGGCACGGACCTTCCATGCTCCTGCCTGTTACCCTGTAAGTTAGCCCAATAAACTCATTGATTCCCAGAATGTACTTTGGTGGAATTACACCTTGGATTGTCATTGACACCATAGTAGGAGGGGTAAAAATTGTTTATGTTCCCCTAAGGGAAGGAATTTAGCAACACACAGACAGACCAAAGCACTAGAATTTCATGCTTCAAAATAAAATTACAGTAACTGCTAACCTAAAGGACATTCATAGTAAGAGCTATATTAGCTGGGTGGTGGTCCACGCCTTTAAATCCAGCACCTGGGAAGCAGAGACAGGAGGATCTTTTGAGACCAGCCTGGTCTACAGAGCGCAGAGTTCCAGGACAGCCAAGGCTTACAGAGAAGCCTTGTCTTGAAAAACAAAAACAACAAAACAAAATAAACAAACACCTATGTTAAGCCAGAGAAATCTGCTCTTGCAGAGGACTCTGATCCTATTTGGCAGCTTATAACTGTAGCTCCGGTTTCAAGGGATCTGAATCTGACACCCTCTCTGGCCTCCATAGGTACTAGGTATACACGTGCTGCATGCATATATGTAATCAAAGCACCCGTTCACATAAAATAAAGTAAAAAATTTAAGGAACTATGTTCAAAACTTAGTGTGCATTATATTATTGACTCTGTTTAGAATCATTTCTAGAAGTTTCTAAACATTCTTACATTTGAGATGGCAAGTGAACCCTGAAATCAGGTTGTAAACTCATTTTGTTCTAGTTTTCAGTCTGATCGTAGCTGCTAGACACCTCAGTAAAGAGTTGCAAGTAAGGGAGGGGACAGGGTTTTAAGAAAAGAAAAGCAAGTCCAACAAAAGATATGAGATAGGATATAGAGAATTCACAGGTGTGGGGTAGTAGACAGTATCAGGAAAACTGGTAAGGTTGAGTTGGTTCACAGACCCTGGCACCAGCCAACTCATCTGAAGACAGTAGTTGTCTCCCTGATCCCAACCAAGATTCCTGGTCCAGAACACATGACCACATTCCCCACAAAAGTATGTGAGCAATGGTCACATAGCCTAGAACAGAGTTCTCCATGTTGATGAGGTATTTAGAGCCCCTGAGAGTTTAGTCAATCAGCCTCCCTTCCTGGACATTCCTTCTTGCAAAAGGTATTTAATCTCTGGTCCATGCTGAGGAGGTGATATGTATCCATTTTCTATGATGAACAGTCAATAAACATTTTAGAACCAAGAATTATCTCTCTCATCAAGAACCGCCATGGGGAACATGGAGAAAGCCTTCATCTACAGAGCTGCTGGCCCTGGGTTCCCAACTCCCCATGACTTCCAGGAGTTTGGGACCTCCTCACCCTAGGCTTCTCCTCCAAGGCACGTGTGTCCCTTCTGATCCTGACTCTACATGGTTTCCAGCAGCTGCTAGACACTCAGGAGTTAGGGAACCCCAGCTTTGTCTTAGCCTATGTTGTTTCTCACTCTGGCTGCATTCTCCCACTTCTTGAGCCCAGCACCCTATGATGGCATAGGGTAAATGCAGTCTGTCTATTGTCCCCTGTTTCCTCTGCCCAAGGTGCATTTCCATACCTCAGGAGCAAGGGGAAACTTGGGACCACACACAGGCAATAATACCATCTTCTAAAATCACCAGTCTGTGCCTAAATAAGACTTGAACAGGGTAGACACCAATAGACATGTGGAAGAGGGGTAGCTCATGTGGTTGATTGAATGAAAATGGCCCCATACACTGATAAGAATTAGCATTATTAGGTGGTGTGGCCTCGATGGAGGAAGTATGTCCCAGGGGGTGGGCTTAACAGTTTCAGAAGCTCTCTCTCTCTCTCTCTCTCTCTCTCTCTCTCTCTCTCTCTCTCTCTCTCCACCCCAGCAGCCTGAGGATCTGATTTAGAACTCTTAGCTACTCTCCAGCAGCACCACACCTGCCTACATGCAGTCATGCTTCTAGCTATGATGACAACGGACTAAATCTCTAAACTGTAAGCTAGTCCCAATGTGATGTTTTCTTTTATAAGAATTGCCTTAGTCACCATGAATCATCACATCAATAGTAACCCTAAGACAGCTCATGAGCCTCAATCCTAGACAATGAGCTACAGGCAACTAAAGGATGCTGAGAGTGGGAGAAATAGTTTTCCCCAGGAAAGAGCATATCAATTGTCTTAGTTATTTTTTTATTATTATTTTGATAGAACAGCATGGCCAAGACAACCTATAAAAGAAACTATTTCATTTGGGGCTGACAGTTTCAGAGGGTTAAAGCCCATGATGGTGGAACCGAGGCATGGTGACAGGAAGTGCTGAGAGCTTATATCTTGATCCTCAAGTTGGAGGGAAGAAAAGATAGAGATAGAGGTAGATAGATACAGACTGAGAACTGTTTGATTTTTGAGACCTCAAAACCTGCCCCCTATGACACACTTCCTCTAACAAGGCTACACCTCCTAATCCTTGAACAGTTCCACCAACTGGGGACCAAATATTGAAATATATGAGCCTATGGAAGTCATTCTCATTCAAATCATTACATTCTACTCCCTGCCCCACATAGACTCCTGGCCATATCATTATACAGAAACATATTAAGCCCAACTTCCAAAGTCCCCGTAGTCTTTTACAGTCTGTCTCAATACAGTTCAAACGTCCAAAATCTCTTCCAAGACTCAAGGCAATCTGTTAATTGTAATTCCTGGTAAAATAGAAAAGCAGATTACATAGTTTCAACACACAAGGCACAGAATGTACACTACCATCCCCAA
Organism: Mastomys coucha; assembly: GCF_008632895.1. NCBI lineage: Eukaryota > Metazoa > Chordata > Mammalia > Rodentia > Muridae > Mastomys > Mastomys coucha. The sequence goes on from NW_022196896.1 coordinate 3,320,713, forward strand.
AGGAATGAATGGTGCAAGACCAAAATGCAGGAGGGGCGAATCCCAGTTCCTGTAGCTCCATATCTGATGGTAGACAGCTTATGTCTCTTCCCTTCCCGCTTTGCTGACTGCAACACACTTCTCTTTTGGCTGGTTACACTCCCTATAATCAGCTTTCCTTGGCAAGTATCTCAGGACTCTGGCATCTTTAACATCTATGGTTGTCAACTCAATTCAAATGTCAAGTTCAAAGTTTCATTTCCTGCATGCAGGGAATACCACCCACCCACCTGGTCTCAGTGGCTCACCTTCCCTGTGGAGGGAGATTCCCAACCCCTTTACTCATGTATCCTTCCGTCATGACCTAAAGCCAGATGCATGCGGATGACACTGTCCAGTGCACCTGCCCACTTGGGATGAAGCCCTGTCCCCTTGAACCACATTTGCAGAAGCTTTCCTTAGTTGGTGCTTTTTAGAAGCACAAAATTCCTCAGGCCTTTCCATTTTTTTCAGGTTGGATGCTCTGCTGGGTGTAGTCTTACCCAGAAAACTCCCTCCTTTTATTCTGTTTTAGATCGGGCCTTTCATTTTATCTCTTTCAGCACAAGCATTTGTTTTAATATTAAGTTTTCTGGTGTTCTTTTTCTTTTGTATTCTTTTTCCTTTGTATTTTTCTTGTCCCATTTGCTCTTTTTCATTATAGATATGTATATGAGTGATCAAGTGATTACTACTAACTGCACAATATTGACCCTGTTGTTGAAATCTGTCTTGAAATCTCCTCCACCAAGGAAATTATTTCAACACATTTCAGTTTAGCTTCAGCCAGATTGTCTTAGGACTAGGGCAGAAACCAGTCACATTCTTTGCCAAAATATCACTCTAGCTCAGGTGCTAATATTGTCCCCTCTGAAACCCTTGAGCTGGGCCACATTATCTTCAGTATCATTATCTTCCAATCTTATACTTGAATGGTCCATTAACCCCTGCTCACAGTGCTCAACTGCTTTCCTAGTAAAAACTACCAATCTTTCACCTCCCTCAAAACAACAGTATGGTCAGGCCTATCACAGCAGTAGCCAGTTTCTGGTGCCTTCTGTCTTAGTTACTTTTCTATTGCTGTCATAAAACACCATGACAGCTTATTAAAGTAAGCATTGAAGCAAAGACATGGCAAAAAAAATCATTGATTCTCAAGATGGAGGGAGGGGAGAGAAAAGGAGAGGAGAGGAGAGGAGAGGAGAGGAGAGGAGAGAGAGAGAGAGAGAGAGAGAGAGAGAGAGAGAGAGAGAGAGAGAGAAATCCTTCTGCCTCAATATCCCAAGTTCCAGGGTTATAGGCATGCTCCACTTTACCTGGCTGTGATTCATTTGTTTATTTTATCTGCAGTTATTTCAAGAGTGAGTATTTCAGCCAGGTGTGGTGTGCGAGCCTTTAATCTCAACACTCAGGAGGCAGAGACAGGTGACTCTTAGTGTTCAAGGCCAACCTGGTCTACAGAGCAAATTTCTGGATACCCAAGGTTATGCAGAGAAATCCTGTCTCTATAAAAACAGGAAACAAAAACAAAACAAAAAGTGATTATTTAATAAGATCTTTATGTAGACTTACATTCATGTCCAGAGAAGGTCTTGAGTTTCAGAATGATGCTCCCCACCCTATCATACATATTTTGTTTCTTCTTTCCTCTCCTTATTTTTCACTCTATAATCTATGGTTAGCTTTCGGCTTCAACAAGCAACATTGATTCATTCCTATTGGTTCTATGTGCCTTTGGGTAATTTTTTAAAAATCATATGGTGATAAAAATGATTTCATTTTAAATTAGGGAGAATTGCTAATCCCTTATATAGACATGGATTAAAATTTATGTGCATTGAAAAAACAGCATACTTTGAAGTTTTCCAGAAAGAAGGTATCTCTTTCACTGACCCATATACCAGGACTGATTAGAGGTTCAATTATTTTTGAGAGGTTGGAATGCTGCAGATCCAGAGCCTAATTACAATTTCTCTTAGCCTTTTAAAAACTCCTCTATTAGATATCCCTTTCCTATCTCTATGTGCTGCAACACCCTTGTGATTATTGGGTGAAACCTCTTGAAATATATTAACGTAGCAGACCACAAGCTTCCACCAACTCAAAAGCTAATGGTGTTATCAGACAGCATTTGAGGCTTACATCAGAGGGGTTTCTGCTTTGCTATAAGCCACCTGCCTGATATTTCCATTGATGTCTTTGAAAAAGCATCTTGATTCATGAAGTCCTTTGTTCTATTTTTATAAAAACTTCTTGAGATTGCTGCCTGATCGAAATGTGGAACTTGGGTTAATCAGATCCCCGTTGGATTACTCTTTTCCCCCTTGAGGTGGGAGTTGTGTTTCCGTAGCAGCAGTGCTGTTTTGTGTCTGCATAGATCTTTGTCTTCCTGTAGCACCCGTCTCAGCGGTATTTTTATTTTTATCAGTATTTTTATTTTTCTTGGTACTTCAAAAATATTTCTGAACCAGTTGCATAATATTGAAAAGTGGTATCTTCACACTGATCTTACCTCTTTTTCCTTTCCCATGACTAAAATATAGGGCATTTGTGTGATCTTTACTGAGTCAGCCCCTGTAGGGGAGGGATCAGTTTCACCATCTCAAACCATCCTAGGAAAAGCTTAGCTCACTCACATTAGGTGACTTGTAAAGTAGGGTCCTTCCCAGGTGTCCTGGCTGGTTTTGTGTGTCAACTTGACACAGGCTGGAGTTATCACAGAGAAAGGAGCTTCAGTTGAGAAAGTGCCTCCATGAGATCCAGCTGTAAGGCATTTTCTCAATTAGTGATCAAGGAAGGAGGGCCCCTGTGGATGGTACCATCCCTGGGCTGGTAGTCTTGGGCTCTATAAGAAAGCAAGCCGAGCAAGCCAGGGAAAACAGACCAGTAAGTAAGGAACATCCCTCCATGGCCTCTGCATCAGCTCCTGCTTCCTGACCTTTTTGAGGTCCAGTCCTGACTTCTTTTGGTGATGAACAGCAATGTGGAAGTGTAAGCTGAATAAACCCTTTCCCCCCCAAACTTGCTTCTTGGTTATGATGTTTATGCAGGAATAGAAACCCTGACTAAGACACCAGGCAACTGGAATAGTAACACAAGCTCAGGCAGAGACAGATGATAGCATTGGGATTATAATTTTAGGCAACGGGAAGCTGCTTAAGACAGACAACTTGAAAACCGTAAGGTTTATGAATCCAGCAGGCAAGAGAGAATAGCAAAGAATTATCTCCGGTACAGCACAGGGGCCCAACAGGGAGGTAGAGGAGGAGCGAATCCCCTCCGGTACAGCGTAGAGCTTGAGGGACACTATCCAGGTAGAGGCAAGGCTGAGAGCACTGATTTATAGATTTGTACTTGCCTGGATTTTTGTTTCTTTTCCTACGTGCTGCTTTGGTCAATAAGTTAAGTATTTCAGTAGGTGAGCCAGTAAGCAGGAATCAATGGGAAGGGAGGTGGACAGGCGGAAGTGACCCCCGGCTGCTGCGTTTGATGGGCTGCCTGCTGGCTTCTGTATAGTTTGTTTGACAAGCCTCTGGTCGGTGTGTAGAGAGGCCTACTGGAAAGCAAGGAACAGTGGCGAGGTCATCGGAGAGACAGTGGGGAACCTAGGAAACGCAATATCCAGATCTTGAGGAGAACCGTGGCAAGTGAGTCTCACTCGCCCGAGCCTTGGGTTTCCTACCGTTTTGCTACCAATGCTGCCAAACTACTTGCCCGATTTGTTAGCCTCTGACTGAACCTTCAGCCTGGGTCCTATTGAGGTAAAGGTTTATTTAAAGAGGCAAAGATGTGTGAAGTCCTCCAGCCTTTCCCGAGCTCCTCCAGCTTTTCTGAGATATGTGGTTGTGACTGGACAGTTAGCTGCTCTGTCACTTCTTGCAAGCAACACCCCACTACTGCCTGCCGCCTGCGCTCCCATCAGCAACCCATGTGGTAATCTAACTCTTTGAATCAATTTAGATTCATTTTCAAAAAGTAAGCTATTTCATTGGTGGTTTATTCCAGCTTTTGTGCTGGGAGAGCTCAAACCCAACAGACTAATTTTTAGTGCATTCTAAGTAGCAATTAATCTATCACGGTCACATTATTCTTTTGTCTCTAGAAGGGTATCAGTTTCATATGTAAGTCTATCTGTCATGCTATCAAGATAGGAAAATAGAGGAGTAGGTTTTGTGTTTTGTTTTGTTTTAACACCCTAAATACATCAAGAGATTGTGAATTTCTGCCTTCTCTTATTTTCTGCTGGCACAATCTGAGTGAGTTGTCCTTCACACTTATTATTTTTTTTTCAGTATTAAAATACAGAAGGAACTAGAGAATTAGAGAGATGCTGATACAGTGCAGAGCAGAAAGAAGAATCTCCTCGACTGGGCAGGACAGTAGAGCTGGCCCTGGTGTTGTAGCTGGCTGGAGGGTGTGAGCTCTTGCTGGCTACCACAAGCCAGAGAGCTGACCCTACTCCTTCCTTTGGCAAAGTGGGAGAGCTGGTAGGCTGAACAACAGAGCCACCACTAAGGCTCAGATCCAGGGCCTTGAGCTGGTCCACCCTACCGTCTACCCCATCTATAAATTGCTGGAGTTTGTAAAGCAGTTGGTCCTGTAGGACCAAAGCTGTAGGCTCTCCATGACACAGGGCAACGGCACAATATCCGAGAGGAACCTGGGAGAGGATCCAGTACTGATAATGCAGTAGGAGCCAGAGGCCTTGAACCACACCAATTGCAATGAACATTTGCGAGTAAAGCTGTTGCGGCAAAAGGGTATACCATGGGACATACCACGACCCATGGCAGACTCCATAGCAAGATTTTAAAAAAATGTTATTCTTTTTCTCTTTTTTTTGTTTTTGTTTTTATTTTTATTTTTGTTAGAGGTCTTAGCGTCAGAGGCTGGGTTCTGTTTTCCTACAAGTGAGGCTCAGCCAGTTACCTTCAGTAGGCCAATTAAACAGACAAGCTGATTGATAGTCAAGGACAGAGACTATGTATTCAATGTTGCTAGCTACATTGGAAAGAAGAACAAGGATTGCCACAATGCAACCCAAGTCCACCCTTTGGGTCCTAATATGAAATTTAGGTTTAAATAAAAGGCAAAAGTATACATTACTAAGTACTTCTGGTCAGTGTAGGGTGCCCGTTACCATTGTCTGGGCTAGAAGGTGATCTGATACGTTTTCAGAACTCCGTGAAGAATCTCCTGGGAGACAACTTCCTCTTCTGGCTGGCTCCAGGCTTCAGCCTTTTACTTCTCCCAGAATAAGGAATGTAAGGGAATTTCAGTTTCTTAGAGACCATTGTTTTAGTAGTGATAGTTTGACAGTCAAAGGGGGGGACATAGTGTCTTTTAGGCAGCTCTTCATTCATGCCAGGACAATTACAGTTAGAGGTCCTCTAGCTGGTTGCTTCTTAAAAAAAGATTTTTATAATTTAACAAAGTCTATACTTTAACTTCTAGAGTGAACAGAGGAATTCAGTTTACTGAGTCAATAAATTCTTCCTCATTCCCTCCCTCCCTCCCTCCCTCTTTCCTCCTTCCCTCCTTCCCTTTCTCCCTCCCTCCCTCCTCCCCTCCCTCCCTCCCTCCCTCCCTTCCTTCTTACGGCCTTAATATGTGGTTCAGGCTTGTATCAACCTCAGGATTCTTATGCATCAGACTACCAAATGTTGAGATTCAGGTATGTGGCACCATGCCAGGTCACACTTCATGATGAATTATCATCCTCCCAGGCGTGGGGGTGCCTTCCTGTAATCACTCAGGAGAAGGAGGCAGTAACACGGCAAGTTTGAGACCAGTCTGCACTGTGTGGGGGAGTTAAAGCAGTTAGAAGTCGGAGCTGTGGGCTGGGGAGAAGCACCTTGGTAGGACTGTTCCGTGGCACCTCGAAGCCACAGGAACCACAGTTCTCATAGGTGTTGAGGTAGAAGAGCATAAGAGGGGACAGCATGACCACCAGAGACAGCATGAAAAGGCTGTGGAGTGAGAGAGAATTATAGACATTGTAAAAATGCCAAGAGTTAGCTTAAAAATGAGTGAGAGAGAGAGCCACCATGGAGAGCATGGGGCGTGTGTGTGATAGACCTGAAAGAAGGAGGGAGTCCATGACTGTATAGCCAGAGAGACAGAGAGCACAGGAAAAAGCCCTTAATTTTATAACTCTCCTCAGGGGTGGGATATGTTGACATTAAAAAAACCACCTCTGAAAGAGAATAAGAGATAGTTTATTCTGTTACCATTTTAAGTGACCACAACCCAGGAGCGTAGATTTAGATTTAACCCAATTTCCATGTTCCAATATGGAAGCAGTTTTATAGACTTACAGGACGAAGAAAGCCACAAATCAAGGCAAGTTTAAAATACATTGGTGGGCACATCGGAAGGCAGTTACACTGAGATGGCAGAAGCTTTTCTACAGGCCCAAGATGCTATCTGATGACAGTTTTAGTTTTTGGGTTAGTGGAAGCTAGTGGTCTGATAACAGATTCTAAAGGTTTTTATATATTAGTCACAGGATGTTGGTTCTGACACAGAAGTAGGCCAGGAATGGTTGTTCTGGAGGGCAAGAAGTATCCTAAGACAGGGTAATTAGACTATGGACCTACAGCATTTTGGTCTCTCTACAATATCCTCATTCTAGGCAGTCCGTCTTTGCAGACACAGCCTCAAGGCATGCTGTGCAAGCTTTCCTACCATTGAACTTTATCCTTTGCCCTGAAAGCTAGTATTTTCAACTGTGAATTTGATGGCTCTGCAACAGATAGAGCCTTTTCTGAGGGGTCCAGTTCATATTAACAAGTGTGATTTACAGAATCTACTATACAAGTCAATACAATACATAACCAACATGAAGGACAATTACATAGTTGAAAGATATGTTTGAAATATAAGGTAGAGTAGCATAGCTTCTTGAATAAAAATAAGTGGAGCAACCATATTGCCTCATGTTTGTGCATTTAAACACAGGAAACTGATATTTAGAAAATGACATGGACAATTGCGGGACAGAGATGCAAGGTGGAGAGGAGCGGGGTAGAAGGGAGGGAGAGGAAAGAGAGGGGCGTGGTTCCTGATGATTTCCGAATCTGTTCTGCTGCTAGGTTGAAAGTTCTGGGATTTCTGTGTAAACTTGCTTTCTACTAAAACTTTCTTTAAGGGGGCGAATGCAATGTTCCTAAACTCTTCACAAAGTGGTCCAGGGGTAGAGGAGATGGCTTTAAAGTGTTTTTAATTGTTTTTATTCTAGTCGAGGGCAGCAGTGAGAAGGGGGAGAGTGTGGAACGAGGAGGAATTTGCTCTGTAAGGGACTCAAAAGTCGTTTCAGAAACTCATGCCCTTTACCCCAGCCAGGAGCTAGCCTTTAACATCGTCTGCGGGCCAATGATACTTTCGCTTTGGGGCTTCGTGATCCTAGCTTAGTGAAAGCCTTTCTTGAGGTTTCCCTGTTCATTTCTGCGTTAGGAGTGCCACGGGGATGCCGATTTCATGGAATCTGTGACACAGCCCACAGTGACTTCTCTCAGCCATCAAGAACAAGGACAAGATAGTGACCCTTCTCAGTCTTAGTTTAATCACAAAGACGAAAATCTAAAGCGTATTTTGATCAAATCTTTATATTTGGCTTTCTTGCCATGTTGACAGAGGGAGGTGGTGTTTTTAGGATTCTGATTGTACGGTGGCTAAAGACAGAGATGTATGTATTTGAGCCCCCGCTCTAGTTCCTTTCCATCTGTACTTGTAAAAATCTAGTGTCTGTGCAGGGCTCCCTTGCCTATAAACATGTTCTCCCAGTCTTCCCTTTATTACACCAGTATGTCAGTGGAATTCAGGTGAGATTCGATAGTCAGGGAAGGATCTCAGGGACCCCCATTGTTTCTGCCAATACATTTTCTTCTGTTGTGATAAGTCCCTGCACCCTCATCCCCTTCCCTTGGCATCTCCTCAGCTACCCTCACCTGCTAAAGCCCTTGCTTCTCCTTGCATACATGCGTGTTTCCAGCTTGCCTCCTTCTCTCATAAGCCATTCTGTACACAAATCCTCAGACATTCCTCTAGGGATGCAGGGCTCAGCACATGGTTCCAGTCATTTAGCAGCATGCTATTTCATTTTTAAAAGCCCTTATTTCGCTGTGTCAATGACTTGTCTTCCCCTGAGAGTAGGGAGTATTTCTCTGGGTCTTCCATGCCCACGGTGATGCTCAGCATTAGCTGCTATTACTACTTTAATGGGTGCTAGGTTGGGATTGATGGAGATGGCGTGAAAATGAAAGAAAAGCCCAGCACCTCTGGAGGTGGATTTGTTCCTTTCATCAGAATAACTGAGGGACCACAGTTTCTCTGCTGATTTGGTGGCGTGAGCTTGGGGATTTGCAGAGTGGTAAGGGTTGGGATTGAAGAGTCTGCTTGCAGTGCAGTCTCAAAGAGGAACCTTCCACTCCAAGAGGTATGCTGATCCTCCAGTCAGAAGGGCCTGGAACCTAACGGCCCACAGGTATCCTCAGCGAAGTCGACTTTCTTGTCCAGAGCTGCTCAGCTCACTTGAGGCTTTTACATCTTTAAGCATTCAGTGGCTAGTAGAGTGATCCAGTCGTTAGCTCTCCCCCAGAATCTCTGTCTGTCATGCTTTGCCGAAAGCCAGGGCCTCGAAGACAAATTAGCTGCCTTTTGTGCATGCTGATCACAGCTCAGTGTAGAAGGCCTCATGCCTCGTACCTCATGCCTGTTTATTTAGGTGCCCTTGACATCTCAGGCTAGTTAGGAACATCTTCTTTGCTCTCTCACTCCCCTCTGCATTTATCCATTAGCATACTTGGCATGCAATCTATTTTCTATAGAAAATTTCAAATATGCATACAGTGAGGTACACTGCAGTCCCCTCTCCCCCTTTGCCATTCTGGATCATCTACCTCTCCAATTGTTTTTCCTGAAGGAGAAGTTTAAGGTAGGTTCCAGATGCAGCATCATTCTGCTCATTCACAATTTGTAATCTACATCTAACATCTAAGAGCTTTGTGAAGAAGCCTAACAGCAAAGCTATGGTCACAATGAACCAAGTTAGCAACATGCTTCGAATGCCATGTGACACTGGGATCACGTGCATTTTGTCTAATTGTCCCCAAGCTATCTCCTTAAAAATCTCTTTCCTAAGTCAGGTCTGTGGTTGCATTTGATTGATATGTTCAAGGTTTTTTTGTTTGTTTGTTTAAAATCAATTAGTAGTTTCCTCTTGATCTCCGTTCAGGCTGTGTTTTTCTTTTAAGGGCAGCTTAGTTATTCATTTTCGGGGGTCAGCTAATTGATTCTACTTCTGTAGTCTTTGTGATATGTTTTTGTAGGCCCTCCCCCCCCCAGATGCCTATAGATTGACAGGTTTAAAGGCTCAGATCTTTTTTGTCTGTCAAGAATATTTGATTGGGGGCTGGCGAGATGGCTCAGCTGGTAAGAGCACTGACTGCTCTTCCAAAGGTCCTAAGTTCAGATCCCAGCAACCACATGGTGGCTCACAACCACCCATAATGAGATCTGATGCCCTCTTCTGGTGCGTCTGAAGACAGCTACAGTGTATTACACCGGAGCGAGCAGGGCCAGAGTTCAATTCCCAGCAGCCACATGATGGCTCACGGCCATTTGTACAGCTACAGTATACACATGAAAATAAATAAATAAATAAATAAATTAATTAGCTGTAAAGAATATTTGATTGAGGACCAGCAAGACAGGCTTAATGGGTAAAGGTGTTTGCAGCTAAGCCTGATGACCTGAGTTTAATCCCCGGGACCTAAGGAGAGAGTGGACTTCTACCCTTCAGAATAGTTGTCCTCTGACCATCTCATGTACACCATGACTTGCTTGTGTGCATCCACCTAGGCACCTAGAGGCAGCGTGACCTCTTTATGCTGTGTCTCATGGTCAAGTTTCTCGTCCTCCCCTTTTGACTTGTTTCTCAAGGTAGACTTTGGATAGTTTCAGATTCTACAGAGCCTAGTCCCTACTCTGTCCTTAGTAACCGAAAAGTGAGAGGCTCTGCCGGGGTAGCTAGGAGCAAGCTGGTTCCTTTACAATCAGCAGACATTTATTAGGCAGAAGATGGAAAAGACATTCCAGGGAGCAGACTCAGGGAAGTCCCATAGTCTGGGTAACCCTCATGGGCTGGGTCCCGCTTAAGGAGGCACTGGTCGTCATAAAGCAGTAACGTTTACCTTAGGTCTGGTGATTTTGCCGGCAGAGAAAGTATCGTGTAAATAGACCATAACAGAACCGAGGCCAGTCTTCTGGGGCTGATATATGAATTTCAGACACATTAGGAACCAGCCAACGGATTTTAAGACTCTCAGGCCAGGGATGCTGGGAAGAAATTTTAGTTACCACCCTGTGGCAGAGCATGGGTCCTCTCCCGTCTCACCAACCCCGCGTACTTAGTGCAGGGAAGAGTAGGGCGTTGTAGAGGGCCAGTTCCAGACTGAAATTAAACGCCAACTCTAATTGGCTGCGTGACCTTAGACAAAGCATCTAAAATTTTTGCCCCACTTTCTTTTATCTAGAAAGTGCCGAGAGCAGCAGTGACCTCACCCTCCGTCTGTGAGGATTATATAGTTTATGATGGTGCCTTTTTGCAGATTAAAGCATGTTCTGATTCTGTTAGGGCATTTCGGGATCTCTAATTAGGTCACTGAAAGAAAATGGCACACAAAGAAGTTTGTTGATCCTGTACAGCAGAGGGTAGACTAGCAAAATTACCCAGCACACCCCTGTCCTGGGAGAACACACCTGGCTCCTCATCTCTGCGGCTTCAGATCCAGGAATCCGGGCTTTTGGGTAAGCAGTGTTAATTGAATTTGTTTCGTCTGCAGTACCACAGAACTCAGTCGGAGGTTCTGAAAGTACAAACCACAGCCCGAGCCACAGAATAATTGGAAAGTATGCCCTGCCGCCACACACAGAGAATGGAGTGCCTCGGTGGTTCAGCCCACCCCTGGCCAGAAGCACACGTCCTGCATCGATTCATCTCCGGCAGTGAGACTGTTGTTGCTTCTGACAGGGTTTTTAGCCACAGCTGCCTTCAGGCTTGCTGCTGAGAACACACACTCAGGACGCCCAGTGAGCTGAGGGGTGAAGCATGGGCTGCAGGAGGACCGGTTTCTTTTCTACAAGTACTGCCTAGGTTTTGGTTTTATGCTTACTCTGTCTGACAGCTTGCCGGCTTGGGCTGGATTTGAAGCTTTCTTAGGCTCGGCAACTGAACAGAATCTTGCTTTTTCTTTATTCTTTTTGGGACCCCCAGGTTTTCTCTAGTTAGTGTTAGAACCTTTGGTCTTTTCTTCAAACAAAGCGTGCTCTCTTTTTTAAAGTTGTGAAATATGATCTAGTGAGAAGCTCAGAGGCAATGTATAAAGGGAACACCCTAGTAGCTGTCACCTCCTTAAATAATATGACATTTCTTAATCTCAGGACAACCTCTTCCATGTCCTGTTCTGGTTATAGCTTGCCTTCTCCTTGAGTTTAATATGCTTTTTTTCTACCTCTGGCTTTTTTTTGGGTTATACTCTGCTAGTTTCTTTCATTATGCCTTACTGGTTTGGTATAGTGTTATGTGGAGGCCTGGCATACCCATTTTTGTGGATTTCTAGTACAGATCCCATGATTAGAATGCCCAGCGATGTGTTCATTCTGTAGTTACAGAACATTTGAACTCTTTGTACCCCCCCCACACCCCTGTCTCTGGTTAACGACCCCATGTGTTCAGGTTGTTAGGTATTCGGACTCTTGATAAAGGAGAAGCCCTGATTCCAGTCAGCAGAGATGGGAGTGTGAGGCTTTAGGAGGAGCTGAGCCTGTGTACTTAGGATGACACTCCAGCAGCTCTGTATTCATCGATGAATGGGTGGGTGTCTTTGGAGGCCCTGTTTATCAGGATTCTCTCTAAAACTCAAGACAGCAAAGAAGCAAGAGCTTTCTGGGCAGGCCAAAGGGAGAAACTTGAAAGGGTGTTGAACTGGAGATCAAAGAGCCCTTCATGCTGCCGGCTTTTGATGTTACCATAACCACAGTAATTAATTAACTTATCTTCAGAGCTTGCTGCGTTTCCTCACCCACAGCCTCCTAATCAGTGATGCTGTGCTCAAGGCCAATGCTATCGTCATTAAGTTCTGCAGCTGGCAGGGACAGGGCCATTGGCCGCAGCCGCCTTCTAGTGCTGCTATTGGGAAATGCTACTCCTGTCCTCTCCTAAGAACTTTGAAGCCCACTTAGGAGTCTGTAAAGCCAGAGAAAGTCAGAAGTCAAAGTCCTCTTAGAGGTTATTGAGGCCAACTAAGGGACTGTGGGTATGCTTATTGGACAAACTGGAGTTCTAGTGGGAAAAGGTAGTTGTTTCCTTCCATAAAAACTAGTTAGTAGTTGTTGGGCATAATGGCACGCACCTTTGATACTCAGGAGGCAGAGGCAGATGGGTTTATGTGAGTTTGAGGCCAGCCTGGTCTCTCTTTATATATATACAGTGTGTGTGTTCCAGGACAGCCAGGACATAGTGAGACCATGCTGTGAAAAAACAAAGGACTAATTGGTTCTCACTGTGGGCTTTTAACCCAGCCACTTTATTCCCAGAAATAATGACTCGAGACTTAATATTCCATGAATAAATGCTCAGGCTATAAGTTTGGCTTTGTTTCTCGACTAGCTCATATCTCAATAATCCAGCTTATTCTAGTCTACATTCTTCCTGTGGTTAGTTACCTCATTTTAGATTTATGTGTCTGTCTCTTCTTCAGAGATCAGGGTGAATCTCCTGCATTTGATTTGTTCCCAGAATTCCGCCCTCCGACCCCCATCCTGCAACTCCCAACTTCTATTTCCTGCCTCAGCTCATTGGCCATAGGCATTTGTTTGTTTTTGTTTTTTTGGGTTTTTTTGACAGGTGATGCTTTTATATAGTGCACCCGAGATTCTCTCTATGGTTGGTGGCCAAGGCATGCTTAGGAAAGGAAAGGACCATGTTCTTCTGTTTATGCTGCCTTTCGTCCTAAGTCCTATGCCTCTGCTTTATAAATCAATTAGTTTGTTCTCCTTGCCCTGAGTCTGTGTACTTTGCCAATGAGTCCTGACAGACGGGCCAATTCAGTCCTCAATTAACAAGATCAGAGCAAAAGACTGAGAGTTAGGGAAATGTAGGAAAATGGGGAAGCTTATCTGCAGTGACAGACGGAGAGAATGTCCTCAAAGGGAGAGGAAATGGTTAGGGGAGCCAGGACACCTTCAGTCTCGACTTTGGTGGTATTTACGTGACTAAATTCATCAAGCTATGCACTCCTATTTGTGTGCTTTCCTCAGCTGAAGTTACACATAAGAAAGGCTGTTAGAGACCTTTGGTTTATACTGGATGTCTGTGCTCTCACTCCCAGCTTCTTTATGGGGCCAGTGTCAGAGGAACAGCACAGGGTCTCCTTGAAAAGTAGCTGGAGATCTTAAGCACTGAACCGTCTCTCCAACTTGTGATAGTTTATCCTAAATTTAAAAAAATGTTTATATGTATAATGTGTGTATGAGTATGGACACACACATGCCACAGCCCACATATGGAGGTCAGAGGACAACTTTCAGAAGCCAGCTATTTCCTTCTACTGGGTCTTGTGAGGATCAAATGTTAGACCTGAGAATGTCAAGAGAAAGAAGAGTTCCACAATTTTTGAGCCAATCTGAAGCAAGCTTGAATTAAATGCCAGCCAGGATGATGGACTCTGGCCAAGACCACTCTAGGGCTCCCAGAAAATGGGTAACAAGTCACATTTTTTCAGAGGCTTAAAGAGGCAGAAACATAAGCAACCTTATTTCCCATCAGGTCCAATCAGGGGCAAGCAAAAGTCCCGATGTGCTTCCTGCATGTGTACCTCCCGGCTATATCCAATCAGGCACATCCTGTGTGGTTGGGTTAAACAAACTTGTTCAGGGAGTGAAGCCCTTGGCTTCTTATCTTATAAGAATTGCAGCTCCCGGTGTTCCAAGAAGTTACCTGTCCTTGGGCAAGTGGGGCTTACAGGTTACTGTTGGTGGGTTTTTTTTTTTTTTCTTTTGGTTTGTTTTTTACTGTTTTATTGGGTTCTTATACCTCTATCTCCCTTCCAACCCTTGTTGCACCCTAATTTCTTCCAACCTTACAAAACTAGATAGGAAAGAAAGGCGGTTAGAGGGGAAGTAGTCCTCTCTAGACTACTTCCTGCTAATTAGGGACGTCGCGTTTCTTGGGGCCAGGCCAATCTTTGCTGTCAGGATGTCTCCAGCTTCTTGTCCAACTGCAACAACAGCAACCAGAAGCAGCAGCCTCCTTCTTTGGAGAGCCTCTGGCTTTCTCAGACTTCCTGCCTGCAGACCCTCTCCAGAGTCCCCAGAATTAAACTGTCTGCAACTGGCAGAAATCATGACCCTCTTAGAGCATGAGACCATCATAGTTAACAGCTGTGGACAAACTGAAGCAGCCCCATATCCCACACCCGGCATTAAAACAAAAATATATTTCCATAGCATAATAGGGTTTAATTATCACTGTAAGCTGTCTTTGACCCATATGCAAACTCAGGTTGTCAGTTTTGCATAACAAGAACCTTTATTTGCTCAGCTATCTTGCTGGAACTACTTTGTATTTCAATTCTAGTAGTCTCATAAAAAGGAGTTTCTGGGTATAGTGGCACATACTTTTAATTCCAGCACTCTGGAAGCAGAGGCAAGCAGAGCTCTGTGAGTTCCAGGCCAGCTATAGCTACATAGTGAAACCATGCCTCAAAATACAAAAAGAACAATTATCCAGTGTCATATCCTTCCTCTAAAAACTATCCAGGAGCGGTAGAATGTGCCTGTTATTTTAGTATTCTGGAGGCAGAGGCAGGAGGATGGACACGTTTGAAGTCAATTTGTTCTATATAGCAAGTTTCAGGCCAGCCAGGACTATATAGCAACATGTTGTCTATACAAAAACAAAGACAAACAAAATTGAATATTTTCACCTTTTATATACTTTTCATTACCTTTAAATGGGCTTCACTATTTTATTTTACTTTATTTTATTTTATTTTATGTTTTGTGGTTATTTAGAGTTCATACTGGATTCACCAGTTATGGTAATTAGTCTGACATAACTGGAAATGGAAACTTGCCATCTAATATTGTCTGAAGATTGTATATCTTTTAAAAAAATTATTTTAATACAATAGGTTGGATTTGAAGTAGAAAGACAGCAATCCTGGAACCTGAGAAAAGAAAGGAACCAACAGGGGTTCGTTCTTGTTGTTTTTATTTGTTTGTTTGTTTGTTTTTTGGAGGGGGAACTGGGAAAGGAAAAATTTACATGTAAATAAAGAAAATATCTAATTAAAAAAAAAAAGAAAAGAACCTTTCACCTAGGGGTTGGTTGAAGGCTCTTGACAAGAGAGAAATGAGAATTCTTAGCACTATTAACAATTCCTAGGGGCCTTTCTGTTTTCCCAACCACAAACCTAAAATTTTTTAGGCTTCTTAGCAGAAACCCTGTTTGTAGAGACATGACACAAACCATATCCCTCATGCAAGGCTAGCAACTTCTAGTTTTATCTTATCAGCTTATAGCCCCAAGAGTTCTCTTCAGAGCCTCCTCATGGTCTCACTTATCACAGCAGAGAGAAAACAGGGAAAAGGTTTCTTAGCAACCTTTTGAATGAACTTGAGAGCCATGAAAAAGGTATTTATGGCTAAGATAACTAGTGGGGAGACCACACCTTATTTGATATGTCTTGCTTCCTGTGCCTCTCCTTTGAGGAGCACACACCCATACTTGCACGTCTGTCTGTCTGTCTGTCTATCTTCCTTCCTTCCTCCTTCCCTCCCTTTCCCCCTCTTCCCTTCCTTCCTTCCTTCTTTCCTTTCCTTGTCTTTCTGTCTTTCTTCCTTTCTGGCTTGCTTTCTCCCGGTACTCATGCTTTAAATCCACATTAAATAACTTTAATAAAATGTCCAATTCTTTTTTTTTTGTTTGTTTTGTTTTTTGTTTTTCGAGACAGGGTTTCTTCTCTGTATAGCCTTGGCTGTCCTGGAACTCACTCTGTAGACCAGGCTGGCCTTGAACTCAGAAATCCACCTGCCTCTGCCTCCCAAGTGCTGGGATTAAAGGCATGCGCCACCACCACCGGGCAAATATCCAATTCTTTAAACAGGCTTGAAATTCTTTCATGTTTTGAAACCACAGGCTTAGCCTGCATTCAAGTCCCTACAAGATTTAGGAATCTTCTCAAGATGCTGAGGGTAAGCATGTGGATCTGTGTCTCTGTCCTCTTACCACTGATAGACTAACTAATAATAAATATTTAATTCAGGGAAATGGGAGTGGGTAGGTGGGTGGAGGAATACCCTCATAGAAGCAGGGGGAGAGAGGATGGGATAGGGGTTTTCTGGGAGGGGAGTGGGAACCGGGAAAGGGGATAACATTTGAAATGTAAATAAAGAAAATATCCAATAAAAATTTAAATATATAAAAATAAATAAATGCATAAATATTTAATTCATTATCAGAACTGCCAGGCCAAGTAAGATGGTACACACCTGTAGTACCAGCACAAGGGAGGGTAGAGGTAAGGGAGTCAGGCATTTAAGGTCATGTTTGGCTGTAAACTGAGCTCTAGACCACCTTGACCTATATGAGGCCTTTTATTTGGGGGTTCTGATGTATTCCATGTAGGTAAGCAAATTCCAAAGAATCAAAGAAGCTAAAGAAGGAGGATCACAAGTTCACGGACAGCCTGGGCTATAGGTTTTGGTTAGATATAGTAGAGCATTTGTTTGGCAACAAAACAATGCAAAACAAAACAAAACCAGCCAAGCAAACCCAAAACACCCCCCATTCCTCAACCTAAAACAACATGAGAAGCACTTCCAGGATTCAAAAAAGTAATCCTACTAATAAAAACAGAAATTGAAGAATTTTGATTTTGTAAGAGTTACAAAGACCACTCCCTTAAAAGGTACTATTTATAAATTAATTTGAGCAGTTTTCATAGGTATACTTAAATCACTGAAAATTTTCAAAACTCTTTCTAGTCATTTTCTCTATTTCCAGAGAAAATGGAAATTCTGCATCACTATTGCAATTATTATTTTTTGACTTCTTCTAAACATCTTCCTCCATATCCTTATTTACAGCAACATGTCCACTGTGTGGGTATCAAGAAAGTCGAGGAGCTGAGGATAGAGGAGCTGAGTGCAGTGGGAAATGGAGAATTTTCATTATTTTATGGCACATTGTCTTTGTATAGATGAGAAACAAATGCTTGTAATTAAAAACCTCACAGCCTTTTCTCTATTCTATCACATCTCCTGGTAATGCTTGCCACTCTGCAAATGGTGCAAAAGTCAGGCCATTCAAGACTGACGAGGACCGAGGTTCTCTGGCTCTCTAAGGTGAGAATATTATTGGGTAGAGGGAGAAGAAGATGCTGAATTCCTATGACTACTCAGCACCATGTTCTGAGGTAGAAGCCTTTCTAATGCTTTCCATATTTTGAAAGACATAAAATGGGCAAAGTCCAAGTGACTGAAGTTACCCTAGTGAGGAGATTTATCGCTATCCAAGACACTGGCTTTTAGGGTTTATATTTCCTGATAGTCTTTCCTTCCAGCATGTTCTCAACTAATATGAGATTTATTTAGTTATATTTCACTGTATAAAATCTTGGATACTAATTCCAAAATATTTTTAGATGGTTGGTTGGCAATAGAAAAATAACTAAATAAATTATTAGTGAAAATTAGGGGGAACTTCCGCACTGTATGTCATGTGTTAACAAGAAATCTGGGATTCCATTTCATGGGTTATTATTCTCATTAATAAAATATTTTTTAAATGGACTCAGTTGGAATCTCAAGGGCAATTTTAGTAGAATTTCAAGGCAGGCAAGCTGAAAAATCTTTACTGCCACTGAAGAGGAAATAGAGAAAAGGCAGAGAGAAAGCAGTCACGTGGCAGAAGGGGACATGGGTAGCTTAAAAGAAAGAATGAGAAAGCCCAGGCTTTGGGAGAAACATAGAAGAAAAAGTTATGTTTTTCTGAGTAACTCAGAAGAGTAGACAGGCTTAGAAGGGCTGTCTTATGTGGCTCTGTAAGTGACTACACTGAACTTGGGTGATTCTGGGAGGGAAAGTACGTTATCTCATTAATGGGATAATAATTCCTCCCATCTCCTTAGCATGGCTGGAGGTAAACGGGACTTCCTGGGAGATGATCTCCTAGAGTGGTGGCTGACACAACCAAAGGGGGAGGAAGCAAAACCATGTGATGTCCTAATCTTTGGAGCACATCTGAATGTCGTATCTCTACGTGGAGACAGAACTCTGACAACATCTCCTCATGGGGGACTTTAGGTCCTAAGGAGAGGCAGTTGTGAAGCTTTGCTTTCTGGCGTTTTGTGGGAAACATGAGGTAGAATCCAAAGTGGATTGTGAGGGAAGGTCCACTCATCATCTGCAAACCTGCTAATCCCAGTAACATCCCAGTTCAAGAACTGATACCCTAAAATCATTTACTATATAGACCATTTCAGCAATGAAAATCTATGGGTCCAGTCTAGAGTTGTTAACCAGAAGAGAGCAGAATTTCAGTCAGAATGAGATCTTCTGCCTCCAGCCAGGATGGTACCAATGGCAATTCTTGACTTTTGGCCTAGGACAAGATTAGAACTGCAATTTTTGCCCAACCATGGTTTTGAGGATCTACACTCCTGTTATTTACTCAGTCCAATGTCTGTTGTTGTTTTTAAAAATAAAACAAGAACCAGTGTGTTTCCTTGAAGTACATCTTGGATGGCCAAAGACCACAAATGTCTTTCACAAGAAGGCAAATATTTGCACAAGCAAGAAAGATACTCTCTGAACCCAATTCCACTATATTCTGCTGAAACCCCTGACCCAGCAGCTGCAGGAAGTTGTAAATTCTAAACTATGAAAACATTCTTTGGCTTTTTGATAAATAAACATTTTATTATTAGAACTCAATGTGAAAATGTTTCTTGGTTTATCAGGGTGTCTTTTGGTATGCTGCCGGCAAATTGTTGTTCTGGTTTATGTAATTACAGGCTGATACTTCATTGATATGAGATTCCAATCGTGTTGAAGATTGTACATTAAAATGTAAATGTTTTCTCATGGGAAAAAGGTTTTGGAATAAAAAAAACAACAACAGTTATTAATTATGCTGGAATTCTTGCTTTACTGCTGCCAAGGGCTTTAGGCAGATCTCAGAGTAAGAAGAACTTTCCATATCGTCTCTTGCTCCTTTTTCATGTTCCTGAGATTTCCTAGCCTTTCTGTACTGCCTCACCTCAGGGACCACTGATTTTAGCTGCTATGCCCTCAGCTCGCTAGCCCACTTCTATTCTTGGGAGTACTTCCCATGTCTTACCAGTCTCCATTTCTATTTTTATCCACATGTTCCTGTTCTAATGCT
>NW_022196896.1:3340190-3357146 GCF_008632895.1 Mastomys coucha
TTTGTGGAATACAAGAGCCTGGATCCTTCCACAGGTTCCTAGGGAATCTGTTGCATACCTCTTATGTCAGCAAGCAGATTGCACACCAACTGGGTTAGGCATTATATTAAGCATTTTACTGCACTCTCTCAGTTATTCTCATTCCCTACAAGCATCATTCCTATGTGTGGTAGTTTCAATAGGTTTGGGCTCCATAGATTCATGTTTGAGTACTTAACCTATACTGTGGATATTTGAAAATGAGCATAAAGGACTTACATGGGGTCACACAGTGTCTTAGGGTAGTATCGCTGTGAAGGAGACTTTTTCACACTGGACAGACTTTTAGATATATGTGAGACCTCAACGCTCTGCCTCCATAATAACATACTTCCTCTATCAAGGTACCCTTCCGAATAGTGCCACTTGCCAAGGGCCAACCATATTCAAATCACCCCTCACAGCTATTTTTCAGAAGAGTTTTAATTGTGCATCTATAATGTTCAGTAAAGCTGTTTCTATGGTTCATGTATGGATCGGTCAAAATTATCAAGTTCAATTAATTCACCCACTAGTCAAAATAATAGAAATCTTATTAAAATCTCATTGATATGTTAAAGCAATCTGCTTGAGTGAATATGGAATAAGAAAGACAATACTTCTGAAAAACCAAGCCACTTTGTTTAGCTGTTCACTTACATACAGGTAGCAGGTGATTTCCAATATAGCTATCCTCACAGTGTTGAGGGGCCTATGTGCTTATGATAAGACTAAAACAGTATGTGATATCATAATATCACAATGGATTAGAAGCTGAAAGAAATATGGCAATATACCCATCCTCTATAAACCTAGACAGTAAGATTTGCAAAAATACGAAAGTGTCGCGCCTTTCATAAAATAACTCCTTGTTTAGAAAATGTTATGTTTAAAAATATTGTTTATGTGTAAACATGCAAACACAGGCTTTTGTATTATTTTTTTATGATGGATTAGTAGCTATTGTAAGCACTTCTCAATTTTAATATGTGCTATCATAAGTATCAATAGATGCACCTCACAAACAAAAGCTTATGGGGAGGGGTCTGTTGTGAGTGACAGTCCTCCAAAGAGCATTGCCTCTGGGCTTGTTGGCAGGCCTCTCCCTCCAGTATCCAACTGCTGCCTACCAATTAGCAAGTCTTCACAGTGCCTGGGGAACAACTAGAGTATACATCCAGGCCAGCTAACACCAAAGCAGTTTCTCTCTCTATGCAGCTATGAGGAAGTCCTCATCCCTGATGGATAAGGCTTTCCAGATACAGCTAGTTGGGGGAAGAGTGCCTATACCCCAGGTAACCAGTGATTTATGCTTTGTAAAGAATCCTGGGAATCATGCCTTGGCTTTTCAGTGAGACCTTAAGAGAAGATGTAGATGGTGCCTAAGTCAGGGAGGGGCACTATTTGAAGAGGATTAGAAAGATTAGGAGGTGTGACCTTGTTGGAGAGATGTGTCCTTTTTGGAGAAAGTATGTCACTAGGGTTGGGCTTTGTGATTTCAAAAGTCCACACAAGGACCAACCATCAATGAACACCACTCGTTGACTTGCTCTCCTTTGCTTTCACAGCCTGATTTCTTATACAACTCAGAACTGGGGAGTGGCATGGCCTATAGTGAGCTGTGCCCTTCCACATCAATCATTAATCAAGAAAATGCCCCATAGATTTGACTGAGTCTATCTGGTGGAAGGGGTGGGAGGTGCTTCTTAATTTATGTTCTCTTCGCTTATGTGTCAAGCTGACAAAAAACTAAACAGCCTACATTTTGACTGATCTCCCCAGCTTGCAGTACTTCCCAGAGGGGCATGATCCTGGTGCCATGTTTGTGTGATGGACGTCAGCTCTCTGTTGCTGACAGCTGAAGCAGGGTACATCTAGGGTGAGACAATTCAAGTTTTGGTGTTGGGATCTAGCAATACAGTATCTCTTTATGTCCAGAGCTCAGGAGGCAAAACTTTGAGCAGTTGGAAACCATACAGGGAATAGTTTAGAAGAAGGTAGGAAAAGAGGATAAGGTGGAAAAGGAGCACAGCAGTGAGAATCTTGGTTTGTTTACAAAAACACATAAATAGGAATAAGCTTTTGTTTTAATCCTAGGTGTGGAGATGTGGGACTGTCCACAGAGCTGACTATGATTTGCCTCATGTTCTAGCAAGGGGATGATTTTTGTCAGCTGCAGATAGTTTCTGCAATTTGTGTGACATTGGAATTCTGGGGGACTTTTCAGAGGATTTATAAATGCTGGGCCCTGAAAGGCGTGGTGAGTTATTGGTTGGTGGGTTAATGGTTATTGTTGATTATTGTGGTTGCCATTGCTTTTGGTTTGTTAAGTCATAGTGAGCAAAAAAGGAACAACATGAAGAAATTAGATGTCTTGATGGTAAATATCAAACTTGCGCCAAAGAAGCTGATGCCCCAAAGCATCAGGAACTAGTCTAATGATAACGTCACTCCCTTTCTGATCCCTAACTTTATTCAGGGATCTCTTTCCTCTTCTCTCTATCCTTTTTCCTCTCTTTTATCTAGTGTTAGGGGTTTAACAGGTGGAGGTAAAGGGATGGAGAAGAGTAGAAGAAATAAAAATCCAGAAAGTAGCCAAAGACAAGCTATAGAACACAGTCTTTCCTGGCCTTAGTTCTCGAGCCTTCTGAAGCTTGGCTGGCTGTGTACACCTGGGTTTGTGAATGGTCTTTATTAGCATGAATTCTACCCTACCATTAAGCTATTCAAGTTGATTCCTACAATCAGATCTTCCCTGAGGTTCTCAGCTGTCATTCATTTTTTATAAAGATCTATTTATTTATTTTATGTATATGTAGATGTACACTGTAGATGTACAGATGGTTGTGAACCTTCATGTGGTTGCTGGGAATTGAATTTAGGACCTCTGCTCACTCCGGTTGGCCCTGCTTGCTCAGTTCCTGCTTGCTCTGGCCCAAAGATTTATTTATTATTATAAATAAGTACACTGTAGTTGTCTTCAGACGCAACAGAAGAGGGCATCAGATCTTATTACAGGTGGTTGTGAGCCATATGGTTGCCAGGATTTGAACTCAGGACCTTCTGAAAAGCAGTCCAGTGCTCTTAACCTGCTGAGCCATCTCGCCAGCCCTCAGCTGCCATTCTTGTAGCAGCTAGATGCTGTTCTTGTTTATAGGTGTAAATGAAAATATCTCAGAAAGTGTTGAAGATAGTTAATCATAGGAGAAGAGACAGGGACAGCAATGAAACATCATCCTTCTTAGGAAATTCAGCAATGTTCATTAAAATTACTAGCTTCAGAAGAGCAAGTGAAACCTACCTGTGGTCAACCTACCAATGGAACCCAGGAGAATCTGTCTTTTATTCCTTACCTAGTTACCTAGAGAATACCCCAACTGGAGCATGGGTGTGTGAGTACAGTTATTTCAGCTAACCATTTTAGCTCCACCATTCTGTATTCTATAAACTCTGTCATGTTTACCATGTTTTCCCTAAGGACTGAACCTAGAGCATAGGGCACAGTTAGTACACATCGCCTGAGCCAATAAATGATTGCTTTAAATAGTGATGGTAATTATACTACATGCTAATAGAGTCAAATCTTGTTAAGATTTTAATTTTGAGTTTTAAACTCAATATGCAGCCTTCACTGAGAGACAAATGTCTTTTTATTAGAAGCTCTTTTTGCATCTACAATTTGTGTTGCTAGAAATTGTGCCATTTGATCCTTGTCTTGGACTAATCCTTATATTTCTGTCTTTTTATAACCCCTTGGCTTTCTACTTCCTGGTGATAAGATGCCATCATACCTCAAAATAAAAGTAGTAGAAAATTATGAAAGTAGAACTAAGACCCAAATGAAGCAATTAAGACTAGATCACGGGCTGGAGAGATGGCCTAGCGGTTAAGAGTATTGACTGCTCTTCTAGAGGTCCTGAGTTCAATTCCCAGCAACCACATGGTGGCTCACAACCATCTGTAATGGAGTCCAATGCACTCTTCTGGTGTGTGTCTGAAGACAGCTACAGTGTACTCGTATAAATAAAAGCAAATAAATTAAAAAAAAAAAAGGGCTGGTGAGATGGCTCAGTGGGTAAGAGCACTGACTGCTCTTCCGAAGGTCCTGAGTTCAAATCCCAGCAACCACATGGTGGCTCACAACCATCCGTAATAAGATCGGATGCCCTCTTCTGGTGCGTCTGAAGACAAGTACAGTGAATTAAGCCGGAGCAAGTGGGGCCGTCCTGAATTCAATTCCTAGCAGCCTCATGATGGCTCATGGCCATCTATACATCTACAGTGTATTCATACATATAAAATAAATAAATCTTAAAAAAAAAAAAAGACTAGATCACAGAAGGGCAGAGGCCTGGTGAAGTGTCTTAGGAATTCTGGGGCTCCCTTGAGCCCAGTTTCTGCTCTCTCTTTCTCTTTGTTCCTTTGTTTCTGCCACCCCCAGTTCCTCATTTTGTTTTTGAGATACATTTCATTTATTTAAAATCAATTTAAAGTTACTGTACAGAGTAGGTCGTTCCCATCCATGAGTGTCTTTATAGTTTGTTGTACTGTGAACCTCTCCGGCACAGCCCTTCTTTATCTTCTTTATGGCTCCGCTCCCCTCTCGCATACGTGTGAAGCAATGAGTTTAAGTAGGGTCACTGATAGGCTTGCAGGAGCATGGGCAATTTACAAGCTTTTTGGTTTCGCTTTTTTTGAGACAGGGTCTCACTAGGTAGCTCTAGCTGGCCTGAAACTCATTGTGCAGACAGGCTGGCTTTGATCTCACAGAGCTCTGCCAACCTCTGCCTCTTGAGTGGGAATGGTAGGATTGGAGGTATGAACTATCATGATCAAGCTTAGCTTCTTAAACTGAATCATGATCCCACATGTGATTCCATAACTAAATGTGAGGGCTATGAAAAATTCGACAATAGTCGATGGCCTCTGGATGTGCAAAGAATAAGAGTTAATTAACAATTAAGCATGTAATGACTCTGAGGTGCTCCTGGCAGGGTTCTCCTGTTTGCTGGTGAACTCACGGCAGCTCTGGCTCTGGGCACAGACATATGTACTTTGTATACCACACAGCGCTAACAAATGATGCCTGAAATACTTTGGATCATGTTCAAGATGATAGTTTTTTTGTGAACTACAATGTTTTGTCTGTATGCACGAAGTTTTCTGCTCCTATAGAAACATTGTCTAATTATGGAAAACAAAGACTTTCAATATTTTCCTGCTGTCATTTCTCATTAGTGTATATCAAAATAGTAAATCTTTGGATTGCACTGTGTTGGATGTTTGATTTTTTTTTAAAATTGCCATTTGAGTTGCTGACTTAAGTTTCACAATAATCATTAAATGAATTTTGATTTTAGCTTAAAACAGAATTTCCAGCAATTTCTGAAATGGCTTTACATGTATGTCTCCTTTTTATATTATGTAATTGTATGAGATAGGATTTTCAACATTGACATTATAAAATTAAAATTGATGAACTCTGAGAAACATTAAAGATGGTCCTGATGTATCACACATATGCAGCTGAGATTTAACTCTCATGTGTGTATACTTATCACATGTGTGAGCGTAGATGTGCATGAATGTATGCAAATGTGTGTAAATGTCTGTATGCATGTGTCTATATGTATGTGTGCATGTTTGTGTGCATATGTGAGTATGTGCATATGCACATGTACTTGAGTGTGTGCATGTTTGTGTGCATGTGTGTGAGTGTGTACATGTATGTGTGTATGTGTGAGTATATGCATGTGTGTGTGCATATGTGAGTGTGTGCATGTGTGAGTGTGTGCATGTGTGTGTGCATGAGTGAGTGTGTGCATGTGGATGGGTGGATGGGTGGATTTGAATGTGTGTGTGTGCATGTGTATGTGGATGTGCATGGGCAATAGTATACATATGGAGGTCAGATGACAACTTCTAGTGTTCATTCTTATCTTCTACTTTGTTGGAGACAGGGATATTTCATGATGGGAACGCCAGGCTACCTGGCCCATGAGGTCCCACGAAGAATCCTGTTTCCACCTCCCATTTGCTTAAATACTGGAATTGCAAATTTATATACTATCGTGCCTGACTGTATATGGATTCTGGTGAGTCAAATTCAGCTCCACATATTTGTGTGGCAAATATTTAACCCACAGAACCATATCCTCAGTCCTAAATTTTATTATATATATATATATATATATATATATATATACACATATATGTGTGTGTATATATATTATATAATACTATATATTTATATATATCAACAACAAAGACATCCATCTCAGTAGTATGCAATTGCTTTAGTTTTTAAGAAATTATAAAACTATATATACTAAGTAATTAAATATTTGCATCTATTATCAGTAAATGTTTGATTTGTATGTTTACTATGTATTTTTATATATCCAGATATGATGGCTAGTTTTATATCAGCTTGACTCAAGCTGAAGTCATCTAAGAAGAGGGAACCTTAATTGGGAAAAATCCTGTAGTGATTTATGGGGAAGGGCCCAGCCCATTGTGAGTGGTGCCATTCCTGACCAGGTGGCCCTGGGTTCTAGAAGAAAGAGGACTGAGCAGGCTAGTAAGCGGCACCCCTCCATGGCATCCTCCAGGAGGCTGCTCCTGCCTTCCCGCCTCTACCCTGTTTAAGTTCCTGCCCTGCCTGCCACCCTGCCATGTGAACAGTGATGTGGAAGCCTAAGCTTGCTCTTGACCATGATGCTCCATCACAGCAATAGTAACCCTCACTAAGACACCAGAGTTGTGTTAAGTTTTCTCAGGGGAAAAGGGGTCCCATTTAAGAAGCCTGGCTCTGCAGCGGTGTCGAATGCTCATCCAGGCTACACACAATGTTGCTGTGCAGCCTGCTACTCCTTGGAATATGTTCAAGAAACCTGTTTTCTTAAAAAAATATTAAAACCTTTTTTCCTATTCTGTAAGTTTTTCTTATCCCCCAAAATGCAGTTTATAAGAGAATGAATGAGATTTCAGTGTGCAGAATAGGTTGGAAACCATGAGTCAGTCAGGAGGCCAAGGGAAGCCAATCACTGTGGTTTGGCTATAGAGCAATTGTCACTGCAGCTTCGGACACAGACTGAAGTGCTCAAAAGGAGAAGCAGTGTTAGAAGATACTCCTAGCAGTGTTGTAGATACTCCTTCTGAAGGCTCCTATGCTTTAAACATGCTGTAGGAAGACATGCATGTGCAGCTCAGGAACTCGTCTAAATGTATAGTTCATGTTTGCCTGTATGTATGTGCATACACCATATTCATGCCTGCTGTCCAGGGAGGCCAGGGACAGCACTGGATTGCTTGGAATGAAGTTACAAAGGATAGTGAGATGTGGGTGCTGGGAATTGAACCTGGGTCTTCTGTAAGAGCAGCTAGTACTCTTAACCTCTGAGCCAGCTCCTCAGGCCCTGATTTCTGTATTGCTAAAGGCTTTGTGCTTCCATTCTAAGTTGGCTGTTATTCTGTCTAGATGGAATGTCCCTCATCCTCCAGATCCACTTTGTTGTCACTCCCTAAAGTCCATCAGACTTATAGTCCTACAGAGACAACATCTTAGAGAAATCAATAGGGTTTGTTTGTTTGTTTGCTTGTTTTAGTGGGCGTCTTATGTCATTTCCATTTCTTACCTAGACATGAACTTCTAGAGGACAAGACCTATGGACCTGCCCTTTGTGTTCTCTGGAGTACCTCATCCATGGCCGTCATCTAGACAAGGGCTGAAAATCATGTGATGTACGTTTTGAGGTTTGGTTTCAAATGAAGGTAACATTTTTACTACATACTCTTGATACCTGAGTAGATTCTAGATGAGGTGTTTTATTTGTACACAGTGGTCTGCCAAGTTGTAAAAAATGTAAATTATTTCAGTTTAAGGTGTGAAAATCACATAGTCTGTGTTTACACCTGTGGTTTCTAAGCTGCCTTGCCACTGTGAATAACCAGCATGATTCTCACTTTCCTGGATATATAAACACTAGGATTATAGGATAAACGTTCAAATGACTGCTTCTGAGCAGAGTCCCACCCATTTGGAGTTCCCTGGTTCTGTTTTGGAGATTGAATGACATGGGATTTAACTGTGTAGGACTAGTGTGGCAACAGTAAGTCTGCATGATTTCAAAAGATTCATTAGTCAGATCTAATGACTGCATCCTTCAAAACTTGACTAATTAGAACTTGCTCAGAGAGGGGAATTGGTACTCAGGAGTGGGTTCATGACTCACAACGCAGATACTTTTTCTATGAGTCTAGCAGAGGAAAGGGAGGCAGCCGAAGCAGGCCTCTGGGCTTGGTTTGCTTAGTGTTTTGCCTGTACCATTGTACACTGAAGCATTTTGCAGCTGCAGACAACCGCCTGCCAGTGACAGTACTGCTCTGGCCCCTTCCTGGGCGAGCAGAAACCAGTGCAGATGGATTTGAGGTTGGGCACTCAGTGAGGCCCTCTGCTCATTTGCCTTTGGGTTCAGAAAGCCTAGCTCTTCTGTATATGACTGGAAAAATGATAATATGCAATATTATTCAGTGACATTCAAACAATTCTTGGAGCTTGGCAATCACAAAGCAGAGACATTTGAGTGGAGGAAAGGGCTTTATACTTCCTGCAGCTAACAATTTCTTCCTATAATAAAGGCGGGTGGAATATCTCTTCTCTTGCCTTCTGTCCTCTGTAGGAAGCCTGAGCTGTTTCCTTTGTTCTCATCTCTGGGATGCTGCAAGTAAGCACAGAAAATCTCACAGCAAACTGGTTTCTGAAGCAGTAAATGGCTAGTGGTCTCACTGTTTTCATGATCATAATTATGATGTGTTTGTGGTCAGCTGGGTATGCTATGGAAGCAGCAGGCCAGGGCAAGGAAGCAAGTGTCGCCATCTCTCCTGCCATATCTCAAGACCCTAGTGCCCATCAGTGAGCAAGCACTAAGTACTCACCTGGCTTTGTCAGCTTCAGCACCATTTTGTCATTGGCTTATCAGAATCAAATGCATAATTGGGGCTGCTTAGGGAGAGCGATTGCTGTAGCAATTCTTATTTAAAATATACTCAAGTTATTTTTTTCTAGATTCATTGACATGTAATTTACAAGTGTTGTAATACTTAAGGCATATGATGTGATTATAGCTGTTAAGGTAATTAACTCCTACTATGCGTATGAGTGTGATGATCTCATACTCATAGTATGAAGGCAGTCTTGTAAGGTATTTTAAGCAATTGTGTACATGAAATGAAAGTCTTACAAGTGGGATTGTCAACTCTTGTTATCACTATGTGCTTTAGACTTGAGATTTTTTGAATTGGGGTGCTCAGCGTATAAAGAACTTTGTAAGTGGTCCCTGTCTATCTTGGTGTTAGATAAATGTGTTCAAAACTCTATGGAAAAAGACTTGGAACCTGAGTAGCACTGACCCAACCCTTCCTCTGGATTCAGTTTTTGTTGAATTGCTATTTGGAAAACTTGATTGAACTGGAGGCCACTCGAGCCTCTTAGGGTTGGGGAAGACTTAGGAGGGCTTCTGGGTCCTCTGATGTGGCTTCCTGTGACGTCCATGGAAGCTGTTGCCTGATAGGCCTCCATAGGACATTGTTTCTCCAACAGGAGCCAGGGGTCAAATTCTTTTAACTGTGTATAGGAGGGTAGGGTAGGGTCTTATTGTGTGTGATTGGAGAGATGATCCACACAGGTCAATGGGTGTTGAGTTTTGGTTACCTTTCTGCCACACTAGTTTGCATTAGAGGCAGCCTTCTTGTCTGGGTGATATCAACTGGAAAATGACAACTGTATGATTTAATTTGTAGAATTAAAACAAATGTTTGTAGCAGAGACGCCCAGGTGGGAAAACTTTACTGTTAGTCCTTTTTTCTTTTATTACCAAGGCATTTCCTGTTATCTTTTTTGTTTGAAATGTATTATACTGGCTTGGATTAGCTCAGTGTGTCTATGACTAGACTCTGAGTCACTGGATATGGCACGGCCTATTACCCAGCTCCTGTGAGATTATAGAAAGAGGATGGTGAGTTTAGGTTGGCCTGGGTAATATAGGAAAACCGCACGGTTCCTGTATGTTCCTGTTCTTTGCTTTCCATAATTTTCCATTTTCCTCGCTTACTTTGTCTAGCTCTTCTACTTTGCCTTCAAGTCTGCCGGCATTTCTAGTTAGGATATGAAGCTTTTCAATCCCATCTTCACTCTACCCTGTGTTCTCTCCAATGTTTTAATCACTTCATTGAATTCACTTTTCAAATCTTGATTTATGTTTGCTGTTTCTTTCAGATGTATATTTGTATTTTCTTGGACATCACTCAAGCATGTGCTTTTATCCTCTGGTAGTTCAGTGAAGGATCTGTTCACGTCTTCTTTAAAATTTTTAATTCTTTCATAAAGTTTGTGATTGTTCTTTTCAATTCTGTGTCCTTGGGTTCACCCAGGTAGCTCTAGTTAGGGAGCCCTTCTATAGGACTAATGGGTTTGACAGGAGAGAGACAGGCTGTTAGGGCCATTTGTGTTGTTTTAGTTTTTGCATTTTGACATGGGCATGTGCACTTCTCTGGCTCTGCATCTCATGTGGTAATCAGGCCTTCCTTAGATTGGGACAGTACAGGAATTGGGAGACCTGTGCTAGGTCAAGTTAATCTGGTAGATGAACTGTTTAATCAGACCAGTGAAAGATGGCTTCCAAACCATAAGGTATAGTGCAAGAGAGGGTCACATATTCTGGACAGTGTTTTTATTCATGAGCATCCTGGTGAGGCTGGGCTATTTACTGTGTAACACCATCCAGTACTATGAGAGAGAGTCCACAGTGAGGGAGCTTTCTGATCCAGGTTGGTTCTTCTAAGTCCTGGGTCCAACGTGTGGCGTGGGTGTCTTCAGAAATAGGAACTTAGTCTTCAAGTTATAGAAGGCAACCACAATCAACACTAGCCTATATTATTTTGTGAGTCTTTTGAATTCTAGTAACTCAAAAGGTGGTTTCTCACGTCTGGTCCTGGGGGCTTTATTAGACAGCCTATGTCTCTCAGGGGAGAATTATCACACTAAGTGCCAAAATTTCACTTAAACTACACACACACACACACACACACACACACACACACACACACAAACACACTATATCAATATATATCTATAATCATATGTGTGTGTATGTATAATTAAACCAAAATAATATGATTCCCTATGGCTTTTACAAACCGTCTTAGTGTTATTTATCCCTCCACTCTCCATCTCTCTTGTATTGCCTGGCCTCTCTTTTCTCCCATTAAAACCCTTCCCATTCTCCCCTTCATGGCTTCTGTACCTTGCTATTCTCCTCTCTAGATCTGTTTTACTTGTCCATGATCCATTTTTATTTTCCGTGTTTCTTCAGTTACTCCAGGCTGTATGCTCACATCTAAAGGTTCAGAACTTTGACCTACAGATAAGAGATACCATGTATCTCTTTCCCGGGTCTGGCTTACTTCATTCCTTATTATATATATATGTGTATATATGTATATATATGTGTATATACATATATATATATGTATGTATATATACACATATATGTGTGTGTGTATACATACATATATACATATGCATATATATATGTATATATATATATTGAGGTACATCCATTTATAAGCAAACATTCTTTCATTTTAAAAAAGTTGAATATAAGTCCATTGTGTGAATGTGCTTCATGTTCCATTCAACAGTTAAAGGACATTTAGGTTGTTTTACTTGCCCAGTTATTTTGAACAGACACTGAACATGGCTAGACAGTGTTGGGTAGAATGCCAAATCCTTTGGATGTGTATGTAGGAGCAATATAGCTTGGTCATGTGGTAGGTTTATTTTTAGGCTTTGGCAAATTCTCTGTACTGACTCTCTAGTGCTATCTATCAGTTTGCATTCTCCCAGGAATAAGCATTCCCTTCCTCTACATCCTTTCCAGCATGTACTGTTACTTGTTTTGTTGATCTTGGCCATTCTGGCTGGGGTGAGATAAATTCTCAAAAGTACTTTCCATTTGCATTTCCTGAAAGATGATGAACTCCTTTAGAGATGTGTCTTAATCATCTTTATTTCTTTGGCTTGAGAACTCTGTTCAGATCCATGTAACCCATTAAGATTTTTAGATTTATTTACTTTATTCCATGTGTATGACTTATGAGTGCTTTGCTAAATATGCATGTGCACCACATGTGTGCCTGGTACCAGAGGAAGGCAGAAGAAGTTATTGGGTCTCATGACATTGAAGTTACGGGTCGTTGGAGCCACCACGTGGGTGGGCTTTGAGAATGAAGCCCTAGCCCTGTGTAAGCGCCACAGTTGTTTTCAAGGGCTAAGTCAGCTCTCCAGCCTCCAGAGCCAGTTTCTAATAGGGTCATTGGTTCTATTGACTTTAGTTTTTTTTTGTTTTTTTTTTTAAATGTATTATGGGTAGTAATGTTTTCTATCAGATGGATACCTGGCAAATGTTGTCTTTCAGTCTATGGACTTTCTGTTGCCATGCGGAAGCCTTTTAACTTTATGAGGTCCCACTTGTCAATTGTGACTTAATTTCTTGGCAAAGTGAGCCCTATTCAGAAAGTCTTTTTCTATACTTATAGAGTATTGCCTATAGTTTTGTTTGTTTGTTTGGTCTGGTTTGGTTTCGTTTTTTTCCTAGCAGTTTTGGAATTTCAGGTTCATGTTGAAGTCTTTGATCCACTTGTTTTTGTTTGCTTGTTTGGTTTTTGTTTCTATTTTTTGTGCAGGGTGGTAGGTATCAGTTGTGGTTTTATGTTGTTTTGGTTTCGTTTGGTTTGGTTTTTTAAGATTTAAATGTATAGAGTGAACACTCTATACATATATGCCTGCATATACACCTGCAGGGCAGAATAGGGCACTAGATCTCATTATAGATGGTTATTTGCCACCATGTGGTTGCTGGGAACTGAACTCAGGACCTCTGGAAGAACAGCCAATGTTCTTAACCTCTGAGCCATCTCTCCAGCCCTAGTTATGGTGTTTTAATAAGAGATGTCCCCCATCATCTCGGACATTTGTATACTTGATCCCAGTTGGTAGTCCTGCTTGGGGAGGCTTATATGGAGTGGTATGGCCTTGCCTCACGAAGCAGGCGGTGGGGAGGCTTATGTGGAGTGGTATGGCCTTGCCTCACGAAGCAGGCGGTGGGGAGGCTGATATGGGGTGGTATGGCCTTGCCTCACGAAGCAGGCGGTGGGGAGGCTGATATGGGGTGGTATGGCCTTGCCTCACGAAGCAGGCGGTGGGGAGGCTGATATGGGGTGGTATGGCCTTGCCTCACGAAGCAGGCGGTGGGGAGGCTGATATGGGGTGGTATGGCCTTGCCTCACGAAGCAGGCGGTGGGCTCTGAGTTTAAAAGCATCATGCCACTTCCACCATGCTCTCTCTCTGCTTTGAGCTTTTGGATTAAGACCTTACTTCTCATTCTCCTGCCACTTGCTGCCATGTTTTCCCCACCACCATTGACTCGATGCCTCTGGAACTATGAGCTGAGATGAATTTATTCTTCTATACGTTGTCATAGTCACAGATCCTTATCACAGCAACAGAAAAGTAATTAATATATGAGCCTAATTTCATCCTTCTACATGTGGACACCCAGTTTCCCCAGTACTATCATTTGTTGAAGATGCTGTTTCTCTGTATATATGTATTTTCTTTTTTGTGTCTTTGTCAAATATCAGATGTGCTGTCATATCTGAATCTTCCTTTTGTGTGCATGTTTGTTTTGTGTATGGTGTTTTTGTGCTGTTTTCTATTACTACAATTTGGTAATGAAACTTGAATATTTCCTTTTGTTCAGGATAACTTTGATTTATGAGTTTTTTTGGTTCTATATGAATTGTAGAATTTTCTTTCTATTTCTGTGGATTTTGGTTGAGATTGCAATGAATTTGTAAATTGCTTTTGGTAAAATGGTCATTTTCACAATATTAATTCTGCTAATCCAGGGGACATTGGAAGTCTTTTCATTTTCTAGTGTCTTTTTACCTCTTTCTTCAGAGATGTAAAGTTTTCATTATAGAGGCCTCCCCACCCCCTTGCTTCAGTCTGTTCCTACTTATTTTGCTCCTGTTGTCTGAGGCTACTGTGGAGGGAAGAGTGTCCATGACCTCTTTCTTGGTGTATGTGTTGTTGGTATATATTGAAGCGGCTGGCTTTTGTAAGTTGCTTTTACATCCTGTCCCATTGGTGATACTGATATTTTCTAGAATTTTTCTGGTGTAATTTTTGGGATCTCATGAGTAATACCATATCATCTGCAAATTGAGATAACTTGACTTCTTTTCCTATTTGACTTCTTTTCCTTTTAATTTCTTTCTACTGCTTTATTGCTTCAGCTAGTAATGTCAAACAGTATCTTGAGGAGAGGTTATAACAGTGGACAGCTTTAACTCAGCCCTGATCTCCATGGGATTACTTTGAGTTTTTCTCCATGCAGGATAATGTTGGGTATGGATTTATCTTTTATAAATGTTATTATGTTGAGGCATATGCCACCCCATCTACTCTCTCTGGTACTTTTATCATGAAAGTGTGTTGAATTTTGTCAAAAGCTTTTTCTGCATCTATTGAGATGATTCTTGTCTTTATGTCTATTTATTTGAGTGCTTAAACTTGACTTACAGTATTGAACCACCACAGAATCTCTGGGATAAAGCCAACTTGATTATGGTGAGTGATCTGATTTATGCCTGGATTCAGGTTGTAAGTGCTTCATTGACAATATTTTTTATCTATTTTCATTGAGGATATTGACTAAGATTTTTCATTTCATTCAGCCTTATGTTTGTGTATCACTCCGACATTTATTGCTATTCTTGTTAAGTTCATTGTTCTGGTTTTTATGTCTTCCTTAAACTGTTTGAATTCTTTGATAACATTTATGATTTTTTTTTTAAATTCTGTGTCCTAGTGCTCATCTATGTAGTTCTCATTGGAGAATATTACTATGAGGAAGACATACTATCTTGGCCTTTATTTTGTGTGTGTTCTTCTAACGAGAATTAGGTGTGTGGGCTTCTTTTAATGTGTTTCTGATGTGAGTCTTTGCTGCTTCTGTAGAGTGGAGCTTTGCTGTTGCTTTCATTGTTGCTCAGTTTTGATTGAACTCAGGTCAAGAATGAGATGTTGGTAGGTCAATCCTTCAGACACTCACTGTTGATTTTGTATTTGAGGAACACAGTGATTCCAATTGAGTGGTAAGCAAGAAAGAATGTGAGTGGGATGAGCTCCTGGTTCTGCTTTAGCTGGTGTGCAAGCTGTGCTGCCCAAGCTATTCCTGGGAATGTGAGGATGGTGTGGGTGGGCTGGGGTTTGTGGCATTCACTAGGTTAGGGTGATGCATAGGTTGTGTAGCTGAGGGAAGGCCTGAGGACTGGGGATAGTGAAGGCAGATGGGGACTCCGTTGTTCTTCCTGAGTTAGGCCTGGAGGCAGAACATGCTACAGGCAGGCTAGGGTCTCAAGGATTCACCAGACTGAACACAGGGTCAAGTTGGAAATTGTTCCCAATTCCCAGGTAGGACTGCATTTATTGAGCTGGCCCACAGATGTGTGATGTGTGGTATGTCTGGGGACTGAGAAGGGTACAGGCAGGCTGCAGTTCAGGAAACCCACTAAACATGGGCAAGGTCATGTGATGTGAGTGAACTAGAGTCAGGTAGACTGATCACATTGGGCTGGCACAGAGAATGAGTTACCATGGCTGAACTTGAGGGGTAGAGATGGTGCAGGCAGAATTAACCAGACTGGAATGATATACAGGCTATCTGACCTGAGATAGGTCTAGGGGTTGGATATGGTTCAGGTGACTCATCACACTGTGCCTGGGTACAAGATGGTGCCTTGGCTACATCCTGCAAGATGGATATGGCAAGTTTAAAGTGGTAAGCTGACAAGACTGGGCTGGGACACAAGATGTATTATTAGGACTAAGCACAGAGGTTGGGAATGGTGAAAAGGAGAATCAGATAGGCCACTCTACAGGATATGTGGCTGGAACAGAGCCTGGGGCTGAGAATTGGAGGCTAGCGGTCTTTCCTATAAGTGAAAGACGTTGTGGTTTGCAAGGGAGAAGGCTGATGCTCATGCTGTGATGTGCATGAGTCTCTGGGATCACAGGGAAGATTGCGATAGTTGGTAAAGGAAAAAAAAAAAGGTCCAGAACTTGTGAGAAATCAGAAACATCTTTTCCAGAGATAATTTCTATTTGAATTTTGGAGTGCAGTGTTGTACACTTTCAGTGTTCATTGCTCAGATACACATGCAGACCTAGCTTTAAGTAATTTGATTTCTCAGCACAGGCTACATCCTGAGCTAGCAATGATCTCTTTTGAAGCATCACAGGCAGGATATTTGCAAAAAGAGAGGCTAGGGACATCCCAGAACAAATTGAAGTTATAAACAGAGGCAGAAGCAACAGCAATGAGGGCCCCACACCCTTCAGGCAGCATAGAGTTGGTAGTCAGACTATAACAACTGGCCTCTGAGAACTTTGAGTGCCAGGAACTCCATGGCCCAGAGTCTCTTGAAGCAGACCCAGGAAGGAAGGACTTGGTGTCCTCCCAGGAAGTAATCCCAGCAGTGGCTGAATTTGCTAAGCAGAATTTTCTGGTGTGAATGGTAAAATCATTGGGTACCATTGGAGAGCAGCCATGTCTCACTGTTTAATGATTTCCAGAAGGATTACAAAGGATTTCAAAGTAAGCTTGGAGCTATTGAGAGCAAATAATGTGCCAAGAATATTGGAGTAGTTTGGGTTTTGGACTCTGAACACTACTTTGTTAATTTAGGGGAAAATACAACTGGTTTCTAAATGTCTTGGAGGTCTGTTGTTTTCCTAATGTCATTTGTTTTGTTTCATCAAGATACATCTCTCACACACACACACACACACACACACACACACACACACACCA
>NW_022196896.1:3357175-3358491 GCF_008632895.1 Mastomys coucha
AGAGAGAGAGAGAGAGAGAGAGAGAGAGAGAGAGAGAGAGAGAAAGAGAGAGAGAGAGAGAGCAGGCAATACAAACTCTAGCTAAGCAGATCATCTCAGAAGATTGGTAGAATCAGGAAAAAAATTATAGATTTGTTTGAGTTGTTCATAGATGGGAGATGGGGAGCAAAGTAGGTACAAGAAAAAACAAAACAGAACAAAACAAACAAAACCAGGAATTGTGGCTCTATACCCAAATGCCAGGAAGTATTAAATAGACTTTTTTTTTTTAAAATAAAAGGAGCCTTAAATTTATGACCCTCTGCAGTGTTACATTGCATCTCCTTCCACGAAGAGATGGCGTGTGTTTCCCTACTACCTGAATTTGGTAGGACTTGTGATTTGTTTTGGCCAATAAAATGCAAGAAGAGAATCAGTTGAATTTATAGCCTTTCCTTACTCCCACTCTTCAGTTTGGAACTCCACTGAGCCACCAAAGAACAAGAATGGGCAGGCCTACTAGGTGGCAGGCTAGGTGCCCTAGAAACCTAAGCTAGGTGGCCTAGGTGAGATCAGGTTATATATACCCTACTCTAATTTACTAAATATTCTACCAACCAGTAGTTTTTCAGACTGTGTCTTGACCTAGGAGACTCCATTACAAGCAGTTTTGGACTCTACTTTGAGAGAGAAGAATGACTGTAGACCCTGAGTGTACCCATAAACTGTGTGATCTGTCAAACATCAGCATCCAGCACAGACTCAGTGACTTATTCCTAAAAGTCTAAAGAGAGCCATCTAAAGTCAGATATGGAAGTACACACCCTTAATCCTTGCACTTGGGAGGCAGGAACAAGCAGATCTTTGTGAGTTTGGGGCCAGCATGGTTTACATAGTGAATTCTAGGATGGCCCATGGCTACAGAGAGATCGTCTCAAAAACAAACAAACAAAAATAAAACAAAACCACAAAAACCCTAGGCAAACATAACAGGAAAGTAAGGAAATTTGAGATCAGGAGAAATAGTCTTCCCCAGGGAAGAACACAACTTTTGGTTATCTAAAACCAAGTGGTCGGCCTGAAAACATACATAACATTATACCCTGAAAATAAAAATACAAGTATTATAATTACAAAATGAGCAGGATATTTTAATGTATTTTACACACACACACACACACACACACACACACATACACACACACCACCACCACCACCACCACTACCACCACTACCACCACTACCACCAGCAGTACCACCATGAAGAAGATGAAGATGAAGACAAAGAAGAAGAAGAAGGAGGAGGAGGAAGAGGAGAAGGAGGAGGAGGAGAAGGA
>NW_022196896.1:3359287-3360138 GCF_008632895.1 Mastomys coucha
AGACCTGTGTGGAAGCTCTTTAAGAGCTGTTTGGAAGATCAGTGCTGTTTTAAGGCCATGGAAGAGCTGCCTTCACCAAGCAGCCCTATGTGGGGGTGGGTGAATTCAGCTTGGGAGATACTAGCCACCTGTTTCTGGTTAATGTTAACCCTGGCAGCAGCTTGGTATCCCTGGGAAGCCCAAGACCTTAGGGAAATAAAGAAAACAGTGGCAGAGGATGGCTCTCATTCACCCTGGGTAGAGACCACCCTTGAGGGCTTTGCCCACCAGGCTCTCACCCTCAGAGAATGGAAGGAAATGGTCAAGGCTATGTTCCCCTCACCCATGTTCCTTAAATGGATGGCCTTTTACCAGGAGTGCCGAGTGCAGAGAGAACAGAACCAACATTGTATCTTTAAGGAAAGAAATGTTTCAATTCGAGTGTTTAGAACAAATCCTCAGTCTATAATTGGACCTGTTAGTTCTAAGGTGTATGAGATAGAGGGGTCAGCCCAATTTAAAGAGAGCTGCCTAGAAGATCAGAAGTGTTGTAAGACAGTTGAAGAAGGGCAGACAGCTCTAGAACAGCTGAAAGAGGAGCAGTCAGTGAAATCAGGAAAGGAGAACTCAGGCACAGATTGGTCTGATACAGATGAGGAATTACAAGATCTAATTGAGAGGATAGAGAAAAGCTCCCTTAGGAAGAAGTGGAAGAAAAGGGGGCCAGAGACTGAAAAAGGCCCCCCAGGCTACATGCTGTCAGTGCCTCCCCCCTATAATCCAATCAACAGTGGGGGTCCAGGGCTCTCCTTTTACCCAGAGGTTTGGCGAGCGGTGAGGTCAGAGCTCCAGCTCGCCTGCCCAGTTTTTCA
>NW_022196896.1:3361072-3378071 GCF_008632895.1 Mastomys coucha
TATGTTATTTTGTAAACAGATGGAAGTTCATGTTTCCCATGGACTGCCATATAATCCTCAAGGGCAGGACTTCGTAGAGCATCACATCGCACTCTTAAAGAACTTTTACAAAAACAAAAAGGGGGAATTGGCCAAGGCCATACCCCAAAAGAAAGAATTGCTCTTGCTCTTTTTACCTTAAAATTTTTAAAATTTGGATGTAGATGGCCTTTCTGCTGCGGATCGTCATCAGTGCAGCAGAGGTTCCTTCAAGAGATTTATGAAGTGGAAAGATATTCTGACAGATTCATGGCATGACCAGGATCTGTATTAACGTGGGCGAGAGGCTCTGTTTGTGTGTTTCCACAGGACTGCTGAGATCCCATTTGGGTCTCCGAGCGATTGACAAGGAAGGGTGCACGCAGGATGGAGAGATCGTGCCTGAGAGTCCTGTGCACCCTTCTTCTTGTGTTCCTGGCAGAGAGCCAAGCAGAGACGAGATGGGGAATTCTGTCGGTGTTTCCAAGACCAATGCCAATATGACATAATGCTCGAGTGTTTCCTCGCCTTTTCAGTACCAATAGAAGTTTAGATGTTCCATTTTTACCTTTAGATTGGTTGGTCTCCTATTGCTGGTCTGCCTTGTGGGCCTGTGGTATATATGCAGGATCAGGTTCACTCAGAGAAGGAATGCAGCCATGATTGTGCAAGCATTTACGGCCATTGAGGCAGGACAGTTCCCCCAGGTATGGCTAACAGTCATGTATCAGTGATCGTCCATCACGTTCAGGCTGTAAGGTTGAGCACTGCACTTGAGATACACTGTTTGCTGCTAGTGGTCTCAAAAAGAGCATGTCTGACTGATGCAGGTTGATACTGCCCTTTCCCCAATTCTCCCATTCATTCCTGCCTTTGGAAAAATGGTATCGGACGGGTCTGGCTTGGACTGGGTGGGTGACACCTGGCGAAGAGCCTGTACAATGTCCCCACTTTATTCACCAGAGATCAGACCTCTACTCTTGCCTGTTTCATTTAAAAACTAAAAGGGGGAACTGTGGAGAGCAGAGCCCCGAGCGAGAGGCCTCATAAACAAAGCCCTTATTTGGCTAAGCTACTGCTATTGGTTGCTTCTACATCTGGTGATCTATCTGCTTTTGCTACATGGCCCATTGGGATTGGCTAATCTTGGGAGTACTCAAAAGCCAAGGGTGGGCCAGGAGGCAGAGCTTAAGTAAGCTCCAGAGAGAGGCAGGAGGCAGAGGGCATAAGATTAGCACAGGCAGGAGAGCGCAGGAGGGAGAAGCATTGTAAAAAGTTTCCTGGAATAAACTGCAAAAGGAAGAGCTCGTGTAGTTGTGTCTTTCTTGCTGGATGAGGAGGACGCAACAGAAGAAGAAAAAGAAGAAGAAGAAGAAGAAGAAGAAGAAGAAGAAGAAGAAGAGGAAGAGGAAGAGGAAGAGGAAGAGGAAGAGGAAGAGGAAGAAGAAGAAGAAGAAGAAGAAGAAGAAGAAGAAGAAGAAGAAGAAGAAGAAGAAGAAGAAGAAGAACAACAACAACAACAACAACAACAGTAAAAACAATAACAACTAATGAAAAAGGCCTTGAATTTGAAAGAGAGCAAGGAGGGCTATAAGAGAGGGTTTGAAAAAAAGACCAGGAAGGAGGAAATGGTATAATAGTACTATATAATCTCAAAATGTAAAAGAAATAATTTAAAAGGCTATATCATTCAATAACCCAAAGCCTCATGGGTTTTTTCCTCGCCCAGCGTGGCATGTCCATTGCTGTCATCCTTGTTCAGCTCACATTTGGGCAGTCATGTTGGTGAGAAATTATGGGTATAGCTTTTGATATTACTGGAACAAAATTTCAGAGCAAACTCTCTGATCCTCTGGATCTTAGCATTTCTATCCCGTCTTCTGGAATGTCCCCTGGACTTCAGGTATGGAAGTGTTTTGTAGATGTATCTGTTTGGTTGGGCCTCTACAACTCTGCATTTTGATTGGTTGTGATTTTCTGTAATGGTCTCTATCTATTGCAAAGAGAAGTTTCCTTGATGAATGGTTAAGACTACACTTACCTGTGGGTATAAGGATAAATGTTTAGATTGTTGTTAGGGATTATGCTGCTTTAGTGATCATAACCATGATTTTACTAGCACTGAGTAACTAGCTAAAGTTTCTAGTATCAGGCATGGTATCCTTCAGTTGAGTGGTTCTTACGTTCAATTAGAGAACTTATTGGTTACTGCCAAGGTATGTGTGCCACTACTACAGTACCCTTAAGGTTACTGTGCAGTGATGGTAGCCATCATAGCTGCATAGGACTGTTGGTTATTCCCCTATTTGGAAGCTTGCATATTTGTTCTGTTACCATGAAGGCTAGTCCTCAGGGAGAGGGCATTCAAGTCAGCTCCATCTCAGGGATCTCTGGGTCCTGTGTCTAAAGTGCACAGTATCTTCAGCAATAGTGGCTTACATTCCACATCTGAGGGCAACCAAGGATGACAGCAATAAGCTGTATGTTTTAGGTATCTTTTGATGACCTTAGTCAACAACTCAAAAGAAGCCTTCTTGTGGCTGGTATCAGGCATTTGGTTAGGTGGTCTTTGACTTTTGGAGGAAGGATTGTTTTCAACAAAGATAAGAAAATCTTAACTATATATGTGTATTTATATACAAAAGTATGTATAAGGTTTTTAAAGATATATAGTTAATCGTATGATTCCTTATGATTTTTTCAGACATCCTTACTATTATTTTCTGCTCCTTCCTCCTCCTTCTGATTTTACCTTCCTTCCCATCTCCCCCGTCAGATAGATCTCTTATACCCTGCTATTCCCTTCTCTAGTTTCTCGGCCCCAGTTTCTGCAGTGACTTTAGGTGTGAACTCACATTTAGAGTTTAGGAGTTAGGAACTGCTCATAAGAGAGAATATGCAACATTTGTCTTTCTGGACCTGAGTTATATTACTCAATATTGTTTCTTTTTTCCACTTACCATGCAGAGTTAATGTTTTCATTTTTTTTACAGATGAATAGTATTTCACAGTGTGTGTATTTTCATTTTTATTATCTATTCATCACTTGGAGGGGACTCAGGTTGTTTCCATTTCCTAGTTTTTATGAATAGAGCATCAATGACCATGGCTGAGCAAGCACCTGCAGAACACAAGATTAGTCCTTCAGATACATGCCAAGGAGTGGTGTATCTGGCTTATAAGGTAGATTTATTTTCAGCTGTTTGAGAATCCTCCATGCTGACGTCTATAGTGGTTATACCAGTTTACAATCCCACCAACAATGAATTGGGGTTCCAATCCATCTCCTATTCAGCATTTAATGTTGGTTGTTTTGTTCCCATTTTTGCTATTCTGACAGGGTGAGATGATTTGCATTTCCCTAATTTCTAGGGACAATGAACATTTTTTTGAGATATTTATTAGCTATTTTTTCCTTCTTTTGAGAACTCTCTGTTCAGCTCCTAGACCCATTGTTCAAATGAGTCATTTTTATTTTTGACTCTTTGGGTTTTTGTACATTTTGCATATTAACCCTCAGTCAGATGTAAAGATGATTAAGATTCCCTTCCATCTCTGTGGCTTTCTCTTCTGTGGCTTTCTCTTCACTTAAATTTTCTTTAGTTGTGCAGAAGCCTGTTAGTTTCGTGAAGTCTCATGTGTCAGTTGTTGGTCTTATTTCTTGTGCAAATGGAATCCTATTCAGAGATTCCTTCCCTCGTCTATATCATGTGCGGTACAGTCTATGTTTTCTTTTTGTAGTTTCAGTGTTTCTTGTTTCATTTTTGGGACTTTAATATATTTGGAGTTAGTTTAGTGTAAGGTGACAGACATGGATCTAATTTCATTCTTCTCCATATGGACATCTAATTTTCCCAACACCATATGTTGAAAATGCATTTTTCTCCAACTTACATTAGTGGCATCATTGTCAAATATTAAGTGGCTAATGTTATATAAATTTTGTTTGGGCTTAGATTTTGTTACACTTTCTACATGTCTGTTTTTGTGCTAGCAAAAAAAAAAAAAAAAAATCTGCCTGCCTCTACCTCCCAAGTGCTGGGATTAAAGGTGTGCACCATCACTGCCTGGCTCTGGAGTTATAATCTCTTTAGGATTGTTCTTTTGCTCAAGATTGCTTTGGGTACCTGAGGTTTTTAGTGATTCCATATGAATTTTAAGATAGTTTTTTTTTTTTAATTTCTGTGAAGAACAAGATGGGGATTATGATTAGGATTACACTGAATGTATAAATAGATTTAGGTAGAATTGTCATTTTCATGTTGATTCTACCAATCCATGAGTGTGGAATATCTTTCCAATTCCTAGTGTCTTTATCTCTTTCTTTAGAGGTTTAAGGTTCATTGCAGAGGTCCTTCAGTCTCTTGGTTAGATTTATTCCTGTCTTATGTTCTCTGAGGCAACTGTGAATGAGAGTATGCCCATGATTTTCATCTCTATGTCTTTCTTGATGTATAGTAAAGCTATTG
Source organism: Mastomys coucha (assembly GCF_008632895.1). Lineage (NCBI taxonomy): Eukaryota > Metazoa > Chordata > Mammalia > Rodentia > Muridae > Mastomys > Mastomys coucha. The sequence goes on from NW_022196896.1 coordinate 3,365,560, forward strand.
ATTTGTGTAAGTTGATCTTTTTTTTTTGCTCCTGCCACATTGCTGAATTTGTTGTAGAAGTTTTCTGGAGTAATTTTTGGGATCTCTAGTGTATAGTATCATATTATAGGGATAGCTTGACCTCCTTGTTCTTTATTTGTATCCCTTTAATTTCCTTCTCTTAACTTAATTTATCTGGCCTTGCTCCAGCTAATCCTTCTAGAGAAATGTTGAAAAGGCACCAGAACAGTGGTCATCCCTGTCTTGTTCCTGACTTTACTGGGATTGCTTCAAGCTTTCCTTCATTTAGGATGATGTTGCCTGTGGCTTTGCCATTTGCAGCTTTTACTGTGTTGAGGATGTAGTTTTAGTTCTATGGTCTCTGTGACGTTTATCATAAAAGCATATTTGACTTTATCTAAGTTTTTTTTCTCCATGTATTGAGATGGTCAAGTAATCTTTAAATAGTTTATGTAGTTGATCACATTTTCTGACTCACATAATTTTCACCATCCTTGCATTTTAGGGATGAAGCCTACATGGTCATGGTGGGAAATCTTTTTGATATATGTCTTCTGTATTCTGTTTGCAAGACTTCTTTTGAACACTTTTTAGTCTATGTTCATCAGAGATAGCAGCCTGTAGCTTGGGTATTATACCTGGTTTTGATATTAGAGCAATCCTGGCTTCATAAAAGAGTTTGGGAGTTTGAGAATGATCCTTCTGTTTGTTTGTTTTTGTTTGTTTCTTTGCTTCTTTTTTCCTTTCTTTCTCTCTCTCTTTCTCTCTCTTTCTCTTTCTTTCCTTCTTTCTTTCTTTCTCTCACTCTTTTTAACAGTTTAAGAAGGCTTGGTTGTATATCTTATTTGAATAACTGGTAGAATTCTTCTGCAAATCCTTCTGGCCCTGGATGACTACTACTACTACTACTACCACTACTACTACCACTACCACTACCACTACCACTACTACTACTACTACTACTACTACTACTACTACCACTATTACTATCACTACTACTACTTCCTCCTCCTCCTCCTCCTCCTCCTTTCCTCCTTCCTCCTCCTCCTCCTCCTTCTTCTTCCTCTTCTTCCTCTTCTCCTCCTTCTTCATCTCCTCCTCCTCTTCCTTCTTTTCTTTTCTTTTCTTTTCTTTCCTTTTCTCTTCTTTTCTCTAAGGATTTTATTCCTATTTCAATCTCATTTATTATGGGTCTGAGTCTGTTTTGGCTGTTGACTCCTTGATTTAAGTTTGGTGGCTTGGATGAGACAAGAAATTCAGCCATTTGTTTCTAGGTTTTTTTTTTCCAGCTTAATGCAGTACAGGTTTTAAAAGTATTCTCTTTTAATATTCTAAATTTCATGGTGTCTCTTGAAATGTTTCCCTGTTAATTTCTCCTGTTGTTAATTTTGGTCCTCTCTCTTTTTTTTTTTTTTTTTTTTTTTTTTTTGGTTAATTGGGCCAAGAGTCTGCCATTCTTATTTATTTCCTCAAAGAACTAACTCTGAGACCTGTTGATTTTTTTTCTTTTGTCTTATTTTTTCTCATTTCATTGACTTCTGCTCTGATTATCTTGGCTTCTATTGTCTTTGGTTTGGACTTGTTGGTTATTCAAGTTTTTGAGTTGCATCATTAAGTCATTTATTTGTGCTTTTTCTATTTTTTTTTTTTTAAATTTAGGCGCCTAGAGCTCTAAATTTTCCTAATAGGGCTGCTTTCAATGTGCCCAGAGATTTTTTTTTTTTTCATTTAGATTCAGGAAATTTTCTGTTTCCTTTAACCCATTCTTCATTCAGTAATGAGTTATTTAATCTCCAGAGTTTGTGTATGTACTAAACATTTTTTTGTCCCTGTCAACTTTAAGTTTTATTGCATTGTGGTCAGGTAACATACAAGAAGTAATTTCAACTTTTTTTTGAATTTGTGAATATTTGTATTGTGTCCCAGGATGTCTCTATTTTAGAATATTTCTCATGTGCTACTAGATAGAATGAATATTCTTTGGTATTTGAGTACTATATTCTGTAGGTACTTTTAATCCCATTTGATATATGATGTCAATTAATTCTGATGTTTGTCTATTTTTGTTCAGATGATCTATCTATTGGGGAAAATTGGATATTAAATCAACTACTATTAGTGGATTGGTGTTAATTCTCTCTGTAAATCACATGCATACACACGAAAACACACACACACACACACACACACACACACATATATATATATACATACATATATACATATGTATATATGTATATAATGAAATTAGGGACCCAAGGTTTGGTCCATATATGTTTAGGATTGCAATGTTTTCTTGGTTAACTGTTCCCTTAATTAGAATGAAGTGTCTTTTCTGATCAGTTTTAGTTTAAAATCTATTTTGTCAGATATTAGGTTATTAAAGCCTGCTTGCTTCTTGTTTCTGTTTTGTTGGAAGATTTATGTTCATCTTTTACTCTAAGGTGGTGCCTATCTTTAAAACTAAAATATATTTCTTGCAGGAAACATGGATTTTTGTTTCTTGATATATTCAGCCCCCCAGAGTCTTTTGGTTGGAGAACTGAGGTCATTGATATTTAAAGTTATTATATAAGTGTGAGTATTGATTGCAGTCCTTATGTCGTTGTTGTTTTTAGTGTTTTATGGTATCCTTGGTGGTAATTTGCCTTTTAATAATTATAGTTTCTTATTTCCTTCCACAGTCTCTCTGATATGCTCACTCCTCTCTTCAGCCTGAAATATCCCTTCCTGTGTTTCCTATAGGTTTGGCTTTTTGGATAGAAAATGTTTAGGCTGTTTATGCCATGGAAAGGTTTTCTTTTTTCTTCAATAATGGCAGCTGTATTTACTAGGAATATCAGTCAGTGCTGGCTGATGTGGTCTCTTAAGATTCTGAATGCATTGCTTATGGTTCTTCTGGCTTTCAAAGTTTACATTGAGATATCAGCTGTTATTCTCATGACTTTTTCTTTATATGTAGCCTTATGCTTTTCTTTTACAGATTTCAATACCCTTTTTTGATTCTGTACTTATTAATTATGATATGCTGTAGGGAGTTCATTCACTGTTCCTGTCTGGTGTTCTGTGTTTCTTGTATCTGTATGGGTTTGTCTTTCCATAGTTTGTGGAAGTTTTCTTCTTTGATCTTGTTGAAGATATGGTTTTAGGCCATTGATTTGAGATTTATCTCCTTCATCTACACATTTTTTTTTTTTGCAACATTTGTTTTTTCCCATGGTATCCTAAAATTCCTGAATGCTTCTCCCCTCCCCCTCTCCGTGAGTCTGTGTGTGTGTGTTTAATTTTTCATATTCTTTGCTCATTGGGCTAGATCTTCTACTTTGAGTCCTGATATTCTGCCTTCTGCTTGATTCGTTTTAGTTATATGTCTTTCCTTTAAGTTTTCTAGTTGGGCTACTGGGTTTTTCAGTTCTGTCTTCCTTCTAACTTGAGTCCTTTCCCTCCAGTGTTTCTGTCTCCTGACTGAGTTACATACTCAAGTCTTGGGTTGCCTACATTTATTCTCCTTAGTCTCTCTTCCTTCATTTCATTAAGCTGTTTATTTGTGTCCTCTTTAAAGTCCTTGAATTCTTTAATAAATTTCATGAATGTTTTGTTTAAGTTTTGTGTCCTGGGGTTCATCTGGGTAATTCTCACTGACAAACATTTTTGCAGGACTGGTGGATTTTCAAGAGAAGATACTGGCTTAATCTTTCAGATTATTGGTATTATTTTCAAGGAGATCTGGGCATGTGTCTTTTTGCTGTTGTTGTTCTAAGTCTCATATGGGCAGATCAGGTTGAGGTAGAAGAAAGGCTGTAAGGTGTTGCTTTCCAGCAGCAACGTTAAGGAATGGGTTACCTGGAAATATGGAGTTAGAAAGAAGAGCAGCAGCAAGAGAGAGTTAGGGAAAGGATAGAGTGGCCACAGATATACCTACCTACGAGGAAGGTACCTTAAAACATTAGACAGGAACCTTTAATACTCAACCATCTTGAACCTTTAATGAATTCCCTTGTTCCTACCAACAGGTAGAATAAGTCAGGCAAAACCACACCCCCAAGTACATCAGCACGTCAGTCCAATCAGTGACTTCCTTTTTACTCTGCGGAGGTGGAGCTTCCGAATGTAACTGGAACCAGGTTGGAGGCATGACAAATAGCAGGAGATGGGCAGAGAGGTGTGGTTATGAAAAGCAGGCCTCAAACCAGGAAGATAACAGTAAGGATTGGGTCTAGAGGTTGTAAATGGCTTGAATAGAATTGAGTCAGGTAGACAGAGTGGGCTGGGCTGGTAATTCCTTTTCCATGCCTTGAGTATGAAGATAGATCTGGCTGGGTAGATAATTTGGATATGTTATAGGAGGAGTCTGTGGGTTAGGAAATAGGTAGGAAGGGTCATGACAGAAGCCTAGAGATCATTTGCCATGCAGGAGGGGAGGCTAGTCTAGGCCAGGGCACTGGCTGTGGCACCCAGGCTCAATCTAGATTATTAGGGAAAAGACTTGGATCAGGTAGTCAGAGAGACTCAATTAGCTAGACTTTAGAAAAGGAGGTGGTGTGTCTGGATTGATGGAGATGTTGGATGTAGTACATTAGGGACTTGTAGGTGGTAGTTGGAAGAGTGAGTTCTGGTACAAGCCTAGAGTTTGGCTGAGATGCAGGTGGGGTAGCCAGACTACTCTGTTATTCTGGATGTGGGACCAAGCTAGATCTAGCTAGTTGGGGAGAAAGCATGGATGAAGAGGCCAGGAAGGCTCATTGAGCTAGACTCTGGAGAAAGAGATGCGAACTCTGCATGGATAGATGTGGTATCATGCAATATGTTTTAATCCTGTTTTTCTCTAACCTCTCCCAGACCCATTGTACTTCCCTACCTCCTCTAACAACTCCTTTAACAAAAAATGAAAATCAAAACAAAGTTAATATAACAATAACAATAACAACCCAAAATACCAATACCAAAACATAAAGTACACACATGTACCTTTTTGCCTCCCAGACACAAAACAAAGAAGACCAAAACCCAACCCAACCAACCAACCAACCAACCAACCAACCAACCACCACCACTACCACCACCAACTAGTTGTCTGTTATATGTTGGTCAACTATTCCTAGGCACGAGTGTGTCCTGGAGTGTGGTTGATTTTCAGGATTTTTTTTTTTTTAATCACAGTAACAGAAATGACACTAAAACATCTTCTATCAGTTTATTTGAGGACACAGTTTTATCTTTCTGTCAATGCCCCTACATCCAGTCTAGGTTAGATCAGCCTCTCCATTCCTTGTACTGAATACATTGGAAGTATAATTGAATAGAAACTAAGTTTTATTGTTTTTAAGGGTGGGGAAATGTTTCTTTTTTTTCTTTTTTCTTTTTTTTTTTTTTAGATATTTTCTTTATTTACATGTAAATTTCTCCATTCCCAGTTTCCCCTCCAAAAAACAAAGAAACAAACAAAAACAACCAAAACAAACCCCTGTTGCCTCCCACTTCCCCATGCCTGCCACCCCGCCCTCTCCCACTTTCTAGCCCTAGCATTCCCCTACACTGGGGCACAGAACTTTCACAGGGCCAAGCTCTTCTCCTCCTATTGATGATTGAATTTGCAATCTTCTACCATACACATGCTGCCTGAACAATCAGACCCCTCCATGTGCAGTCTTTGGTTGGTGGTTGAGACCCTGGGAGTTCTGAGGGTACTACTTAGTTCATATTGTTGTTCATCGGGGAAATGTTTCTTATTGTGCAGCAATGAATATGTGTGTATCCTGATACAAGTAGGGGCTCAGGGGGTTCTGAGATTGCTGGGTGCATTGTTTAGGGAGGTGTGTGAGTGTGTGTGTTTGCATCCTATGAGGAAACCAGATCTGCTTCATTAGTTACCTTTTTATTGCTGTGATAAGACCCATGACCAAGACTACTTACAGAGGAGTTATTTGGAACTTACAGTTTCAGATGTTTTCAAAGCACTCTGCCAGCATTAATTGGCCAAGCCATGACAGAACTATGGGAGTTAGAAAAATCTCTGCCCCACTTTTCTTTTCATTTGAAGATGTTTGTTGAGAAAGATGAAGAGAAATAGTTACATCTCAGAAAGCTAATGTGGGCTGAAGTAGCAAGACATGGTGGGGTGAAACTGTAGAAATTGTAGCAGACTGCCTCCAGCTTTGGCCATTCCTCCTCAGGTGCTGAGCAGTGGACAAATTACTTAGCTATTTTCAGATCCTTGATATGTTAAGTGTGGCAATAATACACACTTTAGACAGCTACATGAGATTAAAAAAGAGAGAGAGCAATAATATTTGTATATAAAAATTTATGAAACCTGATATATACCCAATAAATGGCAAATACTGTAATACTGAAGAGTTATGTATGGGGCTAGCCATGACCAGCATGGCTTTAGGGATTGACCTGAGTGGAGTATAAGAGGAATTAAGAAAGTACAGACACCCAGTCACATGTACAGAAAATCTGCTGCCAAGTAGACTGTGCACACTAATGGAGTAGCACCAACTATGCAAAACCCCAGAATCTCAGTGCATTTACTGAGTACAGCACAGGGGGAGGGGTTTGTTAGTCTCTGTAGGAGGTGTCTGTAGGTGAGAAGCTGCAGGCTGTAAACATCTGTGAGAAAGCTGCAGTTGCCAGGTTGCACACACTGGTCAATTATTCATGAACACTAATACTTTCACACACTGCAAACATTCTAACACAGACCAGAGGAAGGCTTTGCTATCCCTCGAACCACACCCTGGGGATACTCTTCACCAAATTCCCCCCAACTTCACCAAAGTCTCACGCATTGGTTCTTGACATGGCTGTGCCCATGTCAAACAATACACAACCACTCAGAACTTCACAGACCCTTTCCTTCCACGGTTGCTTAGGGCTCTCTGTGTTTGCACAGGGCTGTGTTAAGTTGTTTTACATACTCCTAGGCAAATGCTTTTCAAATTCTACTCTAGAGAGTTCCCTTCATTGCCACCCAGTCTGAGGACTCATCTGTTCCCCCTTCTCTTGACAATGTACTCTCCCTCCATTCTTGGGTCAGGTGAGCTGTTATCACAATGCTCATAGATTCTCTTGATCTCCATTTTGATTATGGTCAGGCCTGAGACTATCAGAACATATGTATTTGCTATGTTCTGTGAATATAGAATGTGCTATATATCGTGTGAACTTGACCAGATTGCTGACTTCCCTTACTTAGTGGGAACCCAAACAAGAATAACAGAAACAGTAAAACCTGCAAGGCACTCTTTTCATGTTTACCTTTAGAAATATTTATTTTTTTATTTTTATGAATGTTTATGTGTGTTTCTGCCATATGTGTGTAGTGCCTATGGAGGCCAGAAGAGGGGATTTTATACCACAGTTTACACACAGAGCCTCATGAACACTAGCTAGGCAACTGCTTTGCCACTAGCTATATGCTCAGCCTCAAATTATTATTTTCTTATGGAGGATAAGTTTTATGTGACAATGCATCATTTTTAAAATATTCTATACTAAAGTAAATAAGCAGAATAGATAATGACTTTTGTGAGGAAAAGTAAAGCTATGTTTCTTTACTTCCAAATGAATTATAATAGCAAGAGTCTAGAAGCTGTAGTTTAAAAATTTTTTTATACTTAATAAGTTAATTAGTTTATCATGTGTCTGTATACATGTATGTGGATATTGAAGCTGGTTCTCTCTTTTCACCATGTATGTTCTGGGGATTGAGCTCAAGTCGCTTGTTCTGGCAGAATGTATCCTGCTCTGAGACTTCTCATCAGTCTAGAAGACCTGGTTCTAATATAATCACTTTCTTTTCTTTCTTAATTACTGTGTTTGTGCATACATGTATGTATGTTTGTGTGTGTACATGTGTGTACACATCTCTGTGTGTGTGTGTGCTGTAGTGCACATAGAGGTCAGAAGACAGTTATTTGGGCAAGGAATGGTATTTTCTTCCACTTTACTTGGGGCAGGGTCTCTCTGCTTTCTCCTGCTATGCCATCTAGGAGTTTTGACCAGTTTTCCTGTCTCTGTCTTCTATCTTGCTACAGAAGTACTGGGACTACTGATGTATGTCACTGCATCTAGATTTTTATGTGGGTTCCAGATATGGACCAAGGTCACCAAGGCTGTACAGCAAGTGCTTTAACCCAGTATAATCTTTTACAAAATGATGGAAAGGCAAATGAGCTATTTTCAAAAAAATAATGTTTAAGTTGGAAACAGCTTATTTATTTTCTCCTCAGGAAATGTAGACAAAGTAATCGAATGCATTAGCTTATTTGGCAAAGAATGTGGAACTTCATAAACATTAGTTATTAATAAAATAAGGAAGTGTTTTACATCATTTTATTATCATATTCCTGCACAAACATCATGACCAAGAAGCAAGTTGGGGAGGAAAGGGTTTATTCAGCTTACACTTTCCACATAACTGTTGATCACCAAAGGAAGTCAGGACTAGAATTCAAGCAGGTCAGGAAGCAGGAGCTGATGCAGAGGCCCTGGAAGGATGTTACTTACTGGCTTGCTTCTCCTGGCTTGCTCAGCTTGCTTTCTCATAGAACCCAAAACTACCAGCCCAGAGATGGTACCACCCACAAGGGGCCCTCCTCCTTTGATCACTAATTGAGAAAATGCCTTATAGTTGGATCTCATAGAGGCATTTCTTCAAGGGAGGCTCCTTTCTCTGTGATAACTCCTGCCTGTGTCATTGATACAAAACCAGCCAGTACAGTTATCCATCTTAATGGATTTCATGATAAAATTTTCATACATACATATATATTTTCCCTATTACCTCTTTTTGTCATTACCATTCTTCCTGATTCCTTCTTCTTGACTAGTCCCTCTTCTAGAGAAAATATTTTCAGACATGCAAATCTGTGTTGGTGTTGGCCATTTTGTGTTGCTACAGCAGAAATCCTAGGACTTGATAATTTATAAAGAATGGAGGGTTACTTCTCTCTGGCTGCATCATCTGAGAGAGCAGACTCTGCACCTTGCTTGGGCAGCACAGTAGAGGGGACTCTGGTGATGGTGTGTGTGGGCCCTCAGGACCAGCTCTCTTGACTGCTACAGGTGTGAGGGGTGGGATGGGGGATGGAGGAGTCTCTCCCCCTTACCCATGACACTGCACTGCACAAAGGGGTGTACTATGTGACACAGCGTGACACACTTCAGCTTCGATCTCAAGATTTTGTTCTATTTTGTTTTGTTTTTTATTTTTTTGTTTTCTTTTAAGGGGGAGGTGAGTGGGATTGGAATACATGATGTGAAATTTACAAAGAATCAATAAAATTTTTTTTTTTTAAGAAGGCAGTTTATTTCTCTCAGTCCTGGAAACTGCAAGCTCAAGATGTACATGTATTATTTACATTAAAGATTATCCCCTAGTGACCAACAATGCATCAGTGTCACATGAAAAGAGAAACAAGGAGTATGTGCCTTGTGGACTGGCTCTGGATAGTGGCCTTATGAGCCACTCTCCTCACTGTCCTTGTGTCTAATCCATCTCTCTTCAAATGCAGGTGCCACAATGCTGATTTTTGTGAAGACTCTTGTGGGGAAGACCATCATGCTCGAGGTTGAAACCTCGGACACTATAAGAAAATGCAAAGGCCAAGATCCAGGATAAGGAAGAAATTCCCCCTGATCAGCAGAGGTTGTCGTTGCTGGTAAGCAGATGGAAGATGGCCATACTTTGTCTGACTACAACTTTTAAATGGAGTCCACCCTTCATGTTGTGTTGAGATTTCATGGTGGTGCTAAAAAGAAGAGGAAGAGGTCATACACCATTCCCAAGAAGAGTAATCATAAGAAGAAGGTTAAGTTGGCTGTGCTGAAATACTATAAGGTGGAAGAAAATGGCAGAATCAGCCAACCTCATCGAGAGTGTCCTTCTGATGACTGTGGTGCTGGAGTTTTCATGGGTAGCCACAGGTGTTACTGTGGCAAGTGCTGTCTGACTTACTCCTTCAACAAACCAGAAACATAGTTGTGTATGAGTTCATCAAAAGGAGGAATTGAAAAAAACAAACCCAACAAGCAAATAATGCAAAACAAAACAAAAGAAAGAACTAAGAGCAAGTCCCCTTGGAATCCAGATGGAACTTTCTACTTTATGCTTCCCATGTGTTCTCCTTTCTGTCTGTTGTGTGAGGCTGAATATGTGCCTGCCCAAAGGTGGTTGTCTGAATCTGCTTGTCCCCATGTCTGTGTCTGTCCCTGTGGGTGTCTGTGTGGGTTGCATTTCAGTGTCTTCCTGTTGTCTGAGCTGTATGTGTCTGTCCCTAACAAAAGGCTTCTCTCTGTATTTATTGGACGGCATAGATAACATCACAGGGTGGTGGTGGTGGGAATAGGATAATGTACAGAAATTTATAATGGAGATTTACAAGGGATTAAGTCACTGACTCCAATTGATCTCAGCTGACCCAGATAGCAAACATCATTGTTTATCAGCTGGTACCCACGCTTCAACCTTTATGGTAGATTTTAGGAAGTGGCTTTCACTTTCTGTCTTTGCTACTTTCAGCAAATGATTTATATGCATTATCTCTCTCAAGGGCATGGAAGAACACATAACTTAAAATCACAGCTGTGTGTTAGCTTAGGTTTAAAAGTTGATTGCATGGGAAATCCAAGGCATGTAAGTTTGATTGTTACATTAAACTCAGGTTTAAGCAAACAGTTTAGGTACAGAGTAGGCCAGCAGTCTTAAGCCTTAAGTGACTTCAAGATGTATTATTACCACTGGCTGTGAGGTCCAGCAAAAGTTTCAGTTTCTTATGTAAAGGATATTTTCAGAATATTGCATCACCTCAAAGATTAGGCTTATAAAGAGTAGGGTTCGATGAGGGCTCTCTTGATACAGCATAAAAGGGTAGAAGGCAGAGAACAAGAGAGTGTGTGTAGGCTTCACGTCCTTTGTGTGTGTGTGCATGCATGTATGTGTGTGTACATGTATGTATGTGTGCATGTGAGTTCATTTGCATGTGTGTGTATCTGTGTGTGAATGTGTGCATGTGTCTCTGTGGGTGTGTGTGCATGTGAGCACATGTGCGTATGTTCATGAAGATGAAGGCTAGAGGTGGCACATGCCTTTAATCCCAGCACTTGGGAGGCAGAGACAGGCAGATTTCTGAGTTTGAGGCCATTCTGGTCTACAGAGTGAGTTCCAGGACAGCCAGGGCTACTCAGAGAAACCCTGTCTTGAACCCCCCTGCCTTCCGAAAAAAGGCTAGAGGTTAACATTGGATGTCTTTCTCAGTTCTCTATAACTTAGTTTTTGAGACAAGGTTTCTCATTGAATTCAGAGCTTATAAATTCAGCTATGCTAAATAACCAATTATCTTCAGTGATCCTTCAAATTCCCAAGCTCTGTGCATACTACCATGCTTGTTTTTTTTCCCCCATGGGTACCAGGGAACAGAATTCAGGTCCTTATGTGTATATATAAATATCTCTACCAACCAAACCCTTTCTCCTATTTCTTAAGTCTTTTTATATAATCAAAATCAATCCATTAAGCCCCCAGACCTAAAAACCTTCCACTGGGCTCTACTCACCTCCCAACACTGTTGAATTGTGGATTAAGTTTTAGTCTGTGAGCTTTGAGGACACAAATAACATCATTACCCAGATTAAAATAATAAAATACTTTCCTGTGGACAATTGCCATTAAAGAATTTGTTTTGCACATTTTATAATTTCTATTATATATACTTGAATGGTTTTATAAGTTGAAAGTATAGTTATTCTGGTCACATCTGAAGACAATATACTTGGTTTCTCTATTGGTTACTAAGTATTAGCATCAGGCTCTTGAGCATATGACTAGAAATTATTAGAAATGTATTTGCAACAAACAGTTGACAGTATCAGAGTAATGGATAGTACCATGAGGAAGGCACAGGGGTAGAAAAATGAAGGAGCAGGACACACTCTTGGCTCTTACTTTGCCTTACCATCCAGGATGTCCTCCTACATTGAGAAGTTGCCCAGTATGCTAAAAAAGGGAATTCATTATATTGGCCCATATCTACGCTTGGAAACACAAGGAGGAAAAATAAACTCAATCCAGTGAAAGTTAGATTTACTTTCAAGTGTGTAATTTTTTTTTTTTTTTTGCAGAACATAATTCTTAGAATTAAAAAAGCCCAGAAGGTTGAGGCAGAGGTACTTTGTAGTGTGTGTGTGTTTGTGTGTGTTTGTGGTGTTGTTTAATGGGTCAGTGGTTGATGACTGAAATTTGGAAAGTGATAGGACTCACAGGCTGTAGGCAGGATAGTAATAGGGCCGCTGTCCTAGAATGATGGACTTTTAACAGACTGTTGAATAAGTATCAGTATGCTAAGAGGCATCTATGAAAACACCATTTCAAGGAGTAAAGAAGCCCAAGGAATTTCTTGTTGGAGCAGTGGAAGAATTAGGTAATGCCAATTAAGCTTAATTCTTTAAATTTATTTTGATTTCTCTCTCTCTCCCTCTCTCTCTCTCTCTCTCCCTCCCTCCCTCCC